>NW_022111372.1:84217464-84221937 GCF_000313985.2 Echinops telfairi
GATGGCGGTGATGGGATGGGGGAGCGATGATGGCGGAGATGGTGATTGGGATGGTGGTGATGCTGCTGCTGCTACAGAGTTTTTTCAATCAGGTCCATAAGGAAACCTTCCTTCTTTCTGTGGAAACAGGATTATCTTCTCTTGACAGTTCCTAAGTATTCTTCTGGGTCTCTGTTGACTAGTGACTGCTCTTTTGTCTCCAGAATGTCTTTACTCACTTTCAAGGGGGGACTTGAACCTGTGCTTCTTTTCCTTTTAGCAACCTCTTCTGTCTTGTTTTGGTTCCCAGTTCCCCTTGGGAACTCCGAAAACCCTCCAACATCTCTTCTGGCCAGGAGACTAACTTGCCTTTGCAGCCTGAACACTGACACTCTGCAGTGGAGACATTTCTGTGAAACACATGCCCTTTAGATCCTGCAGGTGGATGTCTTCTTTGAGAATAGTACTAGGCACTCCTCCTGGAAACTGCCTGTTGGCTCACTTCTTCCTTTTCACTCAACATTATAACCTCCAGCTCCCTTGATCGACTCTTCCTCTTCACAATTAGGGTCGGAGACAGTTAGGGACCTCAGACTTTTTCTAACAGGTCTGATTAAGAATGTCTTCTTTATATGGAGCTGAGATCTGGCTCCTTGCAACTCACTCCTATTTCAATACAACCAAGAACACATTACCACTTTCAATGATTTAAAGACAACAGCGGTTTCTCCCTCGCCTTCATTCCTGGGACAATGACATGTCCTGGAGGCGTTCCCACACAAGCCCCAGTCCCAGTGGAGGGGAGGTTCCACTCCTTGGACAGTCATTAAGTGGCACAAGCGGGGAGAAACGACGATGGATTCAGACATCTTGTTCTTCGTCGTCGTTGGTTGGCTACTTTGTTGATTAACTCTGCTGGTCGACCACGCCCTCCACTTCCTGTTGGGAGCATATTTTATGCGCTCCAGCTTGGGAGTTCGACTCCTGTAGTCTAACTCACATCTGCTTCCTACAACACCTCTGTGAGGGAAGAAAACAGCAGCGGCTCCACCCTCTTTTATTGCTGGGTAAACCGAGTCCCAGGACCTGTTTGGCTTCACATGAAGGCTGGCAGCTCCCGGATTCCCAGCAGGCCTCTGTCTCTGTCCTCTCCCAGAGTCCTGCAGGTGTCTGCCTCCTCTGCAGTTCTCCACGTCCTCCCTGGCGGTCCTTCGGCGGGACGCTTCCCAGGAGGGACAAAGCAGAACCGCGCAAGTCCTCAGCCACCTTGCGATGGAAACTGGGTGACGGCTGCTGAGCATCCCCAAGGATGCAGAAGGAAGAGCAGGGCTGATTCAACGGAAAGGAAGGTCGCGAGAAGGAGCCTTCCCACAGTCTTTCTCCCCAGCATGCATGCCATTGGTTGGTGGAGGGTAATGGGACTCCTAGGAGCCTAGCTCTGCTGACTCGGGGCTCTTTGCTCACTCCCTCAGTTGGAGGCAGTCCCAGCATGCTGACTCTGCGGGTGCTGGGGCCGGCAGACCCCCTCCTGCCCACCCACAGCATGGGGATGCAGCACAGCAGGCTAATGGGTTTTCATCGATTCCGCCCCCGAGGCCAGCAAGTGTCATATAACATGAATGAATGATGGCGCGTGGTGTGCTGAGGCCCAGGGGGCAGGGCTACCTGTGGCACGCATGCGCAGCTGGCAGCTCACAAGGGCATCTGGGCGCAGAGGGTTGGGCATTTTATCTCTAGCTACACTGGAGTGGAGCGGACGTTTCACAAACCAGAATGCTCAGCCTGCTCAGAAAACTGCCATTTTCTTCCAAATCTGCGTGATCAAAGCTAACGTTCTCCGTGGCCTGGTCTAGGCTCCCTTCCTCCCCCCACAGTGATTCTCCATCGTCACTCACTGCTATGAAGTTGATTTGGGCTCACAGTAACTCTACAGATCAGAGTGGAACTGTTCCTGTGGGTTTAGGGACCCTGAATCTCTATAGGCATAGAAAGCCTCCTTTTGCACCTGTGGAACCACTGGTGGGTTTGACCTACTGACTTTCTGATGAGCAGCCCGATTCATAACCACAGCGTCACAGGGCTCCGTTTTATTTTAGGTATAGCAAATGAGTCCCAGGGGGGGCATGCTCACTAAGAGTGTAGATTTTGAGATCCAAGATGGGCCCAGAAAGCTGTTTGGACAGGATCCCCAAGCCCTGGGGTGCACACTCTAAAAGACGCAGGCACAGCCTGTGGGGTTGACCCGCAGCCCCTCTGCTTCCCTTTGTCAGAGAAGTCTGCAAATCTCTGTGACGGAACTGGTGAGAACGGAGACACACTAGTGGGAGGAACCCTTGGCCCTCTCTGGGAGGGGTGCTGTTGGGAGCCTGGATCCAGGAAGAGAGACAAGATCAGGAGCTCAGCTCATCCCAGAAGAGAGTGCCCACATGGTGGGCCAGTGGCTCAGGCCCTCTCTGTTCAAGCCAGCAGCCTGTTGTCCCTGTGTTGGTGATTGGGGGGAGGGGGCGTGTGCAGGAGCTCATTCTGTGAGGCTGGGTCATCTGCCAACTGGGTCATGTTTCAGGTGCAAGGGCAGGAGGGGGAGGGACGGCCCCTTTTACCTAATGTCAGGAGCAGGGGGTCCCAGAGAGACAAACCCCCCCCCCCATCACCACCACCCCGCACAGGAGGGTGCCCAGTGGGGAGAACTCACGGCTTGGTCCACGGATCTTGATGGGCTTACTGCTGGTCATGGACTGGGAGCATGTCTGGCACACACACTCTTTCCCACTGAAGGTCACCTTGTCTCCAATGGGGAAAGGTTTCCTGTGAGGAGGAAGAAGGAGACTCAGCACTGGGCTCCTGAGACCGCGGGGGCTGTTGGAGTTGTGATGGCACAGGTGCTCAGCACCTTGGTAAGACCCAGGGCCACTCAAAGGCTGCCTGCATCACTCAATTAGCTGCCAGGAGGCCAGAATGGAAGGCCGGGTTGGACCATTTATATGGCTTTGACACTGGGAAAATCATGACGTCTAGCTGTAAAATAAAGAGGTTCCTATCTCCTCAGCGAGCTGTTCCTCTGGCCTGGAGGGACAGTCCCCTCCCCGCATGGCCTATCCCCATGTCCCAGAGCACTCAGTCTATTCCCAACCTTCCAAAATGTTCTCCCTTTCAGGGCCCAGCGGTTCTCAACACCCCCTCCCCGCAGGAAGCCCCTGCGTCCTCAGGGCAGCCTCTTCCTATCCTCCTCCATATCTGTGCAGCTTGAGCTCCAGGCCCAGGGCTCCACCTGGACCACGTGCCACCTTCCCCAGTGAAATCATAATGAATTCCCAGCATGACCCATGCATCAATGGGCTGCTCTCTCGGATGCAGTTTGGGATGCCTGCTGTACTGATGGAGCAATAGCCCCTGGCACAGGCTCCTAGTGGCCCTACTGTCCTGGTATTAGCAATGTGTGCCAGTGGAGGGAATGCTGGGGTGAGCCAGGAGAGCCATACCCGCATGGAGGTGAAGGGCCTGACAGGACCCTGAGGCTTGCCACCCACCTCCCTTTTATCACAGAAAGCCCCTACCATGCTAACCTCTGAGGGTCCTGGGACCCCGGGACCCAGGTTTGAGAAGAGGAATGAATGAGTTCTATTTTCTCACACATCGTGCCAGTCCAGTCCCATTTAGAAACTCTTTGTTAGGTTCCTCGTTCGTTCCTCTGACTGACCACTGGCTAGTCATTATCCTATGACAAGCATCATCACTCTACAAAATCCTTTCCTCGAGGGAAAAAGGGAAGGACCTCAACAAGGTGGACTGACACCGCGGTGGCCATGGTAGGCTCAGATGCAACAACAACTGTGAGGATGGAGCAGGGCTGGGCGGGGCTCCCGTCTGCTGTACGTGATGCTGGCACGCCGGGGTCCCTCCATGGCTGCCTGCTAAACGACTAAGTGAGTGAGAACCAGAGGGCTAGGGGTGTGGGCTATCTATCCCTAGAGAGATCTGAGAGAAGCTAGATGACGTCAACTAGGATGATAATAAGAAAAAAGCAACAACAAGAGAACACATAGTTGTGCCAGCCCCTGGGGAGGCCTTCACATCCTCTCACGGATCCTCACGGAGAGCCCATGACATTGGGTGGCTGTGATCCCCATTTGGCAGATGGGGAATCTGTGCAGCACCGGGCCACGGTCACCAGGCCAGCATTCGGCGGTGGCACGATGGAGGAAGGCTTTAAACAAGGACCCAGTAGGTAGTATATGTGGGTGAGGGACCCTGGCCTTGACCCAGATCTGTGGATGCCAACTGAGTCCGCCAGTCTAGCACAGCGACTCAGACACTCCTCTGGGGACCTCTTGTTGGGGCTTGGGTGGTGGACTGTGGGGGGGTGGGGGGGGGTCAGATCTGCTTCCATGACGAGCGGACAACAGGGTTGCATGAGACCGCATTTGGAAATTAAGATTTATGGGCTTGACGATTTGAAAAGATAATCTGAAAACCTGATTTAGATCAGTGTTTCCC
>NW_022111372.1:84222037-84250376 GCF_000313985.2 Echinops telfairi
GGCTGCAAAAGCAGATGCCTACACTTTATCCTGGATTAGGGGTATGGAACAACAGGGGAGGTGGTGAGTAAAAAAAAATTTTTTTTCTTTCTGAAAAGTGGGCAGAGGGCCAGATAAATTTGGGAACCTAAAGTCTAGATTCTAGAAACCCAAGTGTCCAGTGTAAAGCCTATGAATCCTATGAAAGCCTATGAACTATGAGGGGTCCCACAGCCCTAATGTTCCCTCCTGCTCACCTGCACAGGCTGCACACGAAGCACTTGGGGTGGTAGGTGCGGCCCAGGGCGGAGATGACCTCGCCTGTGATGAAGTCCCGGCAGCTGTCACAGCGGGTGCCATAGAGTTGCTGGTAGTCCTGGGTGCAAATGTACTCTTGGTTCTTGAAGAAGAAGCCCGACTGGGCCAGGCCACAGCCACACACTTGGGGAAACAAGGAGGCAAAGGGCAGGTTGAAGCCAGGCTCTTGTCGGAGGGGAGGAGGGTGTCTACGCCATGAGTGGACACTGGATCTCATGGACCTTTGGGACCAGTGTTTCTCAAAGATCGTCCCAGTGACCACTGACATGGAATCACTGGGGGAGCTTGGTAAGAGGCAGATGCTTGGGGCTGAGTCAGACACTCTGGATGTGGGCCCAGGCATCTGCATGTCAACTCACTCCCCAGGTGACAGTGCAGCACACGGATGGAGAACCTCTGATGCTGTACAGCCCCTCAGTGCATGGATGGGAAGGGGAAGATCCCGGTGGATCACCTAACTCTTCATGGCTAGTAGTTTCACGGACCATCCCATTAAACTTACCCGGGCACTTCCTGTGTGCCTGATTCTGTGCCAGCACAGAGCACTGTGGGGACCACATCCTGCCGATCCCAAAGTGGAGACAGCTTAGGATGGCAATGTGAGGGAGGACTGGGTATTTACAACCTGTCGCCACCACAGCAGAAAGGGGTGAGCTGTTCTTAACTAAGAGTGGCGAGACAGAATTCCCCCAACTGTGTGCAGGGAGAAGACCATACAGAAGGCTGTCAGGTATCACAGACTCAGGGCCTACCCCTGGTGCTGGCACAATTGCTAAGTGAGTGTGGGGAAGGAGAGAGTCCCCCAGAGAGGGAAGGTCCTGGGACACTTGATGTACACTTGAGGAGGGACAGAATGGGCACAGGAAGTTGAAAGGTGCGTTCAGGCGGCAGCAGGCTGGGGCGGGACGGCATTTGTAGGGGTGGAGGGTCCCTACAGGAACATGGTATTCAGGCCACTTGGAGGAGAACTTGAATCTAACTTAGGAAGGCCAGACTTGTGGGACACGGAAGGGTCATGGTGATTCCCGGCCTAGTTTCTAAAAGCTGTCAGGGGTGGATTGGGTGGAGGCTGGATCTCAAACATACACAAAAGCAGAGAGAAGATGGTAAGAAAGGGCAACCCAGCTGCAAAAATGATCAACTGCCTCGGTGGCTTCTGAGCAGTCAACAAATAGCCAAAGGTATTTTATGAAATCTCTTGTGGACAATATAAAGACAGAGGACAGGCGGGCAGGGACTTCGAGGTATGTGCACAACTGCATCCCAGGGGCCAACCTTCCAAAGGACTGAGAAGTGGGGGACAAGAGTTTCCCTCGGAAAGTTCAGTTATGAAGTCAACACATAACAGCTGGAGCAGGAAGAGCCAGCAGTCCTCCGAGTGTCTTGATCCAGCTGGCACAGGATGGCCCAGGCAGGAAGAGGGAGGCAAGAAGTCAATGGAAGGGAACTGGGCCATGCATTCAAGTTCCGGGACCAGCTCCCCTTGTCCTGAGTTGGTGTCCTGCATGCTTTTGTTCGCCGTGCAGACACCGATTGTTGACTTTCCGAAGAGGCTGCCCTTGGAAAGAGGAGCTGGCCAGGCCACAAACAACTGGTTCAGCTGCGAGTTCCAGCTCTTGTTGTCCACTAATCAACAGGCCCTCTGGCTTCCCAAGCACTTTGTCAACATGAGTCACATTTGCAAGAGTGGCCAATGAGGGGGAGCCTAAGGAGATGGGACTTACGAGTCCGCAAGTTTGCCCACCAGGCCTGGGCTGGGGGCACATAACTCCCGTAAATACCTCATCTTTGGCAGGGAAAGTTGTTCAGCAAAAGTGGGTTAAAAAATGAAAGGAACTTCCAGATGAATACATGCCAGGCATATTTCATAAGTATTTGTTCACCTCTGTGGGCTTCCAGGGTCAAGCAGAGTGCGGGCAGAGGAGGTGGGCAGCTTGGCAGGCAGGGCACAGGCAAGACCCAGTGGTCTGGGAGCCATAACTGCAGGTGACAAGGAAGGTTGCTTTCTCACCTCTGAGGCTTTTTCCTGCTTATTTGTAAAACAAAGGGGCTCAACTTGAGAAGACCTACGTTTTCTTTGGGAACTCAGGTTCCCTGAGTCTATCAGAAAGATAGGCTACTACAGGGATTACCATATGCCTAAATAGCTTAAACTCAGTGTGTAGTGGAGTTGGAGACCCAGGGAGCCCACCCCGGTGGAGAGAGGCAGGGCACATGGGTGGGGTGGCGGTGGAGGTGGAGGTGGGAGGTGGGGCAGGTTCCGTCTTCCATCAGGTCGGGACCAGTGGTATGAGTGGCGAAACAGGGAGGGTAGAGGGAGAGTGGGTAGGAAAGAGGGAACCGATTACAAGGAACTATATGTGACCTCCTCCCTGGGGGACAGACAACCGAAAAGTGGATGAAGGGAGATGTCGGACAGGGCAAGATATGACAAAATACCAATTTATAAACTATCAAGGGCCCATGAGGGAGGGGGGAGCGGGGAGGGAGGGGAAAAATGAGGACCTAATGTCGGGGGTTTAAGTGGAGAGAAAATGTTTTGGGAATGATGTACAAATGCACTTTACACAACTGATGTGTGTATGGATTGTGATAACAGTTGTATGAGCCCCTAATAAAATGTTAAAAAAAAAAAAAAGAAAAAGAAAATTCATCCCATCCATCAATACCTCCTCTGGAGGGGAGGCTGGGCCAGAGGACAGGCTGTTCTGGGTTACGCAGGTGGTGGATCGATTGACTTCAGGGCTGTGGAATGAGTTAGGTCAGGGCCTCCGACCTTGTTGGAAATAGCTCCTGTTTGTTTCCCCCCTTCTTTTCTCGCCTTTGTTTCACTTGCCAACTCCACCCCCAGGGCCACCTCTCCCAGGGAGAAAGCCAGGAGGTCCTTAGAAAGCTTGGAACAGCCAGTCCCTCCATTTCCCCTAAGGAGCTGGAGGAGGAAGTGTTTTTGGTATCAAGGATGCAAAGGTTGATGAGAATCTGAGGGGCTCCTGGAAGTACGGTGGGGGACTGGAGGGTCGAAGAGAGGCGGAACCAACTGGAGACATGTCCAGGTGCTCAGAATAACAGGAAGAGCTTCCGTGGGGGTGTGTGGGCTGGAACTGATGAGGGGTTCACACAGCCGGCACAGTCATTATGCGTGTCAGAAAGAAGCACACTGCAAATACAGCTGTTAGGAGGAAGCCTTGCACACAACTGTGCCCTGCTGCCGCTGAACCTTGGTGCAGGTCCCATCCGGCCCCTCAGCTCTCTGAGGCTCAGTGACCTCCTTGGTGAAATGCCCGGGCTGGGTGGCAACTGAGGACTCTTTCCGTTCTGGGAGTCCGGGATTTTGTCATGTGATTTTGTTGATTTTAAACTTTTCGGGTGAGTCTGAGTTTTAGGAAAAGTCCAAATCAAAAAGGTGGAAGGTTCCCTGAGGGTGATCAAATCCATTGTTTCAATACTTCCATTGTGAAGTACTCACATTGTACGCACAGTAAATGGATAGAGTCATAAAAGATATAAAATACAGTCCCATGTGCCCACAATTCGTGTTGAGAAATAGAATATTTCCAGCCCCTCAGAAGGGAGTTTGGTCTCTGGTCAAGACGATCTTTCGGCAGTATGTCTGAGGAGCTGACGCTTCAGTTGGGATGCCGCTGAATGTATCTTTCCTTTCCTTTTCTGTGTAGGCCCACCATCAGTGTGCGCATCCATACGTAGTACTATGTGTTCAGTCTTCCTGTTTTAACTTTCTATCGATGAAACCATTCTGCATTCATTCGGGTGTGCTTGTTCCCTCCTCTCCGGGTTGCATTGCTGAGACAGGTCTCTGTGGGTCCTGCAGTTACAGTCGTGCCTTGTCACTGCTTTGCAGTGTTCTGGTGTCTGGACCCAGGACAATTACTCTGTGCCTTGGGCACGGACATTCGAGCACGCAGCTGCGCTGCTTCGCCTGCGGCCATCCGGCTGTCTCCGCCTTGTTTACAGACACGACTCTTTTTTGCTTGTGAGCTTAGTTTGGCCCTCGTAGAAAATCAACTGACCATAAATGTAAAGAACTCGCACTTCTGTTCCACTTGATTTCTACATATCTGTCCGTCAGCCAAAGACTATCACACTAGTTTATTACTGCTTTGTAGTAAGTTTTGAAATTCGAAAGCGTGGGTCTTCCAACTTTGCTCTTTTGTAGCTTTTTAATAAGCTTTCAGTGGAAAAATGGTGAGTCCTCCAAACTTCCCCGTCTTTTCCAAGATTGTTTTAGCCATTTTACTTTCCTTAAATTTCCAGGTAAATTTTGAGATTGAGTTCTGTTAAAAGAAAAACCAGATGTTTAACAACATTAAGTTTTCCAATTCATGAACATGGGAATTTTCCCCATTGATTTAGGTTTTCTTTCATTTCTTTCAATATTTTCTTTTTTTTCTCAATATTTTCTTGTAGAATATTCATTTTATTTTTTTCTGCATTCATATTTCAACGTTTTTTCTGCATTGATATTTATTCATGTTGATGCTACTGTAAATTGAATTATTTTCTTAAGTATTTCTAATCATTTAAAAAGTAGATTTCTTAAAATTTTTCTGTCATTTGAAAGTAGAGATAGTTTTATGTTTCACTTTACAATTAGGAATGCCTTTTATTTTTTTGCTAGTTGCCTTGGCATGGACCCCCAGTACAGTGTTAACTAGAAGTAGTAGGAAAGTACATCCTTGCCTTGTTCTTATTAGTCTTTCACTATTATCTATAAAGTTACCTATAGGTTTGTCATTGTTCTCCAAATATAACTTTAAAAAACGTAATTCTAATTGGACAGTTTTTCTTTCAGTGCATTGAACACATTCTACTGTTTCATGGTTTCCTTGTTGCTTCTAGGAAGCCAAAACCTATTTATCACTCATATGTAGAAAATCTTTCTCATCTCTCTGGCTGCTCTTAGTATCTTCTCTTGTCTTTGGTAATCTGCAATTTTATTATGCTGTGTTTAAGGGGTTTATTCTGTATTTATCAGCTAGAATTTATGATGGAGCCTGGATCTGAAAACTTGTATGTTTCTATATTTGCAGAATATTCACAGATACAAACTCTTCAAATATTGTTACCATATCAATTTTCTCTATTATATATCACTCTACTATAGAAGCACTATGCAACCAGAGTTAACCTTCTACACACATGAAACTCTAATTAAATAATTCCCTATTACATACTACTCTAATTACATACTAGCTCTAATTAATTATATACCTCTAGAACTCTATACATCAGGCCTCCTTATTCTATTATCCATATATCAACTTTTTCTCTATTTTTATCTTTTCATAGTTGTGTGCTACATTTGTGCAATTTATTTTGGCTCATTCTCCAGATTATTAATTATCTTTGCATTAATATCTAATTGATTTAATTCATACCTTGGATTTAAAATTTTAAACACTATATATTTTTTATTTCTATACTTTTTTTTGCTTTAACAACCTGCTTTGCTAATTTTATCATGTTTTGCTTCTTGATCATATTTTCTAGCATCACTTACTTGTTTAAACGTAGTGAATATGTTTATCATATGTGGTCAGAAAATTCCAGGAAGAAGTTTCTGGGGCTCTGATTTGGGCTTCACTGTTTCTGTTGACTCGTGCTCCGTTGTGATTTGTGGTTTCATTTGGTTGTTTACTGTAAATTGCTCATTTTCCTGATCATTTTCTTTTCTGTTGGAATTCTTTAAAACCTAGAGTAAATTCTATTTCATTGAAAGAGAATTATTATATGTTTCTGCCATTTGCTAAATGTTGGATCATTTTCTTTTAAATTCTCTGCCTAACTTTTTGTTGTTGCCATTGTTGTCTACACCAAAGAAATATACACATAGGTATAGTGTCTGGATCCATTGAAATAATGGATTCTGGGCACACATTTTCATACAAGTCATATTCCCTTCCACCCAATGCCAATGTTGAGACTGACATTTGCTGTCTCTCCAGCATGATCTATTAGTCATCTTCACGCAGACAGCACGATTTAGCCACGAGTCTCAGCTGTACGCAGGGGTCAATTATTAGGCTCCCGCTTTGCTTCGGTTCCAGGTAATGCCTCCCGTTTTCGGTGACTCATGCAGTCATCCAGGTCAAAGACTGGGGTCTTCAGAGCTGAGTGAAGCCACGGGACGAAAGCTGGCATGGTCCTTTGCCCCAGGGTTCCTGCTTTCCTTCTTGGTCTTGACTCTCCAGGTGCCGCCTTTCCTCCCCGCCCGCCAGGTGCCATCTTTTCATTCCAGATGCAGTAGTGCATGTTCAGAGAGTTGAGAAAATAGATTTCATGGAGAATTTTATATTTTTCAAATGAGAAGGCTATTTAAGATCATTAATTTTCAGACCGTTGGTTACAAAAATTCTCCGTTTTGTTTTACTTCTGTGGAATTTAATATTGAAAATATTCCAGAAGAGAATGTCCTTCGCCCCCTTTTTGATAAACCTCTATTGAAAGAGATTATCCAACCTCTCTGAGGTAGATTGTCAAATGGCACGAACCTCTTTCTCCCTCAGCATCCTCACTTTTGAAATAAATTACTGGAGAGCTGACCATCAAAAGGCAAAGTCTTTTTATTTCCCAATAAACAGCCATCCGGGTTGGCCACCTGACTTCTCTTGGTCAATGAGCCGTTAACAAGTATGACCCACGCCAGAAATTGAAACGCACATGTTTACTGAGGCTTATTTTCTTGCAGGGTTGCTGTGAGCTGCCGCCAACTTGATGGCAGTGAGCTTGGTTTGGGTTCTCTTACAGCACTTGGACCTCTAAGATCATTATGTGAATGAATCCAAACTAGCCTATTGGAGGATGACACACTATTTGGAGGCATCAAGGCCCCAAACCAGCCAATTATTGCCAGTTGACCGATCAGCTAAAGGCCTAACGTCAAGATGAGGCAGTAGAGACCATCAAGGCTAGCCAGCCTGGACAGCTTGTCCAGTCAAATCAGAGAATTATGAGCTAGATAAACTCTCTTAAGCTATTTAGCCTCCCTTAAATAAAAGGTAAATGGTACACTTCCTTAATAATGCAATTTTGAGTTATAACCCAAACCTCTTTGCAATAATTTTATTGTCTTTTTCCTTTGTATGCTTTCCCCATATTCATCCAGTCGCAAACTGAGCACGTAACGCAGGAGCCAGACTACATGAAGCAGAACGTGGCCTTCATGGCTAAGGAGGACTCATTGACAACCTCTAACATGCGGGGGCACAACCTCTTGACATGAAGCGTGTTCTGTGGAAGACCAAAGACTGCAGCCTTCAGGATTGCACCTCACAACCGGACCAATGAGCAACCACACGAGAAATGGAGAGAAGATGGGAATTGTTACAGATTTCATTTTACTGAGGTCCACAATCAATGCTCATGGAAGCAACAGTCAAGAAGTCAAATATCATATTGCACGGGGCACATTTTCTGTCTGAGACCTCCTCAGAGTGTTAAAAAAGTGATGGTGTTATTTTGAGGATGAAGGGACATCTGACCCAAGCCACGGTCTTTTCAGTCAGCTTGCATGCTTTCAAATTTGGGCAATAAACAAGATAGAGTGAAGAATAATGGACGACACATTTGCAATAAGAACACTGGATATACCAGAGGCATTCAGAAGAACAAACAAATATATCTCAGAAGAGGTACAGCCCCCACCCCCAGAATGCTCCTGAGAAGTGAGGATGATGAGACTGCACCTCATGTATTTTGGACGTGCTATTGGAAAGGACTCGTTCCTGGAGAAAGACAGCATCGTGTAGATAGATGTTCAGGGTAAAGGAGGAAAACCTTCCCCAGGATGGATTGGCACAGTGGTTGTAAAAATGGACTCCAACATACTGGCAACTGTTGATACTACAGGACCGGGCGATGCTTCATTATTATACCCAGGATGGCGGTGGGTTAGAGCCAACTCAATGGCACTCAACAACAACAACAACAACATCAATTTAAGGACATAAAAATAGCCACTCACCCATTTACCCCATACTTATGCAAGTCAACTTACACCAAACGGGCTTACAAATTCTCAATGTAAAATTTAAATCATAGCAATTAAAACCCTTCTTATGCTTTCACAAACAGATTAGGGGAGATGAATATGTAATTTATTTTCTCAGTGCAGAGCCCAGTGCCAAAGTAGTCCAGGATTTTCTCCATGGCTAGGGAAGTCAATCTCCGATAAGTGAAACAGAGGTTCTTAGAAGTAGCTACAGACCGGAAAAGATCAGTTGACTTTAATTGACTTTAAATTCAATATCAGTTAATGGTGTGAAGGGGGTCTTCAGAAAGTCAATTCAATGTTGGTTACATTCACAGGAATGTCTGCGGTATTTGACGCTACTTGAGGACTGTGATCTGCTCTGGGCACTGCACTTTCAGAAGAAGATTGCAGGGGGATAACACAAGCAGGCATCATTTCAGATGAGGTCTCATTTACGGAACTGTCATATAATTTGGGGAACTCTTGGCTAAAAATATCTGAAGGGCAGTTGTAGGAAAAGACACACAAAGGACTTCTCGAACTTTCTGCGGGCAAATCTAGAACCAACAGGTGGGAATTACAAGTGTGGAGCAAGTATTTTCTAAACCCACAGGGCAATCCAATAGTAATGGCTGCTCTGTGGAGTAGGGAATTCTAGAAGAAGAGTTTAAGAAGTGGAAGCTGGAGAGGCATTGGTCAGGGAGCTTGTGGGAGGGAGTGTTGCTCTGCTTGGGCCAGAAGGTCAGCTCTTTAGAGAGCATCCCTCTGCCTTCCTGCTGCTACTTATCTTTAGGAACTCCAGGCTTGGGTATCTTAAAAAAAAACCCCAAACCAAATCAACAAGTCAGTACTGTCGAGTCAATTCCAACTCACAGAAACCCTACAGGACAGAGTAGAACTTCCCCCTGGGTTTTCAAGGCTATAAATCTTTATGGGAATGGAAAGCCTCATCATTTGTCCATGGCGTCGTTGATGGATCCATACTGCTGACCTTGTGGTTAGCAGCTAAGTCATAAGCCACCATGCCACCGGGCTCATAAATAAGCCAGAGGGAAATGATAATGATTAGAGGTAACCCAACATCATCCACATCTAAATTGCCCACCTTTACTGAAGTCAAGATGTATCTTCTCTCTTGTGAACCATAATCTTTGAGGGTCGTCACACTGATACAGAATAGGTGCTCATCTGAAATTAGTTAAGCTATGGTATAGCCATCATAGCATGCTCTCTTATTAGTTCTTAAGTTGATCTATTGACACAAGTCAGGTGTCTCTTTTGATGTAAAAGCTGAGCTTGCAGAGCTCTGGGTCAAGGCCTCCCACTCAGAGATCACCAGACTTTGTCTCTCCAACAGCATCCCTGTGCTGACCTCACTCTAAACTCTCTCTTCACGTCACACTGCTTCAGGGAGAATTCCCATAAGAAGGGGCTGGGGAATGTCTCTTCAGGGCTTTGTAGATGTCTCTACTGCTTGTGAGTTTTTTCTTCCTGCTGCCCTGGTGGCATGCCCTGGCATGAGAGCATGGCCAGCAATCAGAGAAGGGAGTTTGCAAAGGGGACCTCCTACCTTGACAGGTGAAACATCTGATGTGGAAGTGGTTGTTGTGGACACGAACAACTTCCCCTTTGCACGTGTCTCCACAGCGGTAGCACTGGATGACACTGGAGCTGCCTCGGGCAGTGTAAGGGTTCTGTTGATAAGGTACTGCAGAAAGAAACAAAGAGATGAGCATTCAGAAAGGCCAAATTCTTGAAGAATTATATCACAACTTATTGCCATCACCTTAGCTGAAGGAAATACCAGAAAGGTTAGAAATGATCAGCGAAGAACCATTAATACATCACCACGTCAAGTATGCAAACTATGACAGCATTCAAAGAGGTGAGTGCAGCCCCTCCTTAGGCAGGCAGAGATTTATGAGTAGGCATAGTCCCATTTTTTTCAATAACGGGAAATTTATGAATGAAGAAAAATAAAAGAGGAAGAGGAATAGAGATCAAACTTCTCATTTTAAGGTAAATGATCTAGAAAGACCACTTCTTGGCTGATCTCTGGATCACCAGCCACAGGGACTCCGGATCTCGCCATTTCTCAGGAGTCTCAAAGACATGGGTGGCTGGCCCTGTCTCCACTATGCTTTTGAGTTGAGGAAGTATGGTCCTTTGCTGGGTCTCAATGTTTACATCTGTAAAATGAGGATGGTCGATGTAGCAGACTTTCTATGAGGGGACAAGGAAGGGAGGCCCTTTGGTTAAAGACGTCTGGCTAGGGAAATGCACCTAAAGGCTGCACTTGCAGGGCTCCTCCCCAGGAGGAAAGTAAAAGGAAACAGAGGAAAGATCTAGGAAGAAAACTATGGATAAAGGCATAAACATAGGAAGAAAACTATGGATAAAGGCATAAACATAGGTGTGTACACATGTAAACACATGAATGCATAAAAATAGAGGTTTTGGTCTATGTACCTATGTTTATATGACAATACCCTGAGGCGGTGGACGGACTTGGGCCTCTGTTCAAGCCCTCCTTCAATGCAAGAACACTTTGGTTCTAACCACCTGGCATTCTGTGATGCTCACCCTCCCAACATGATCGCTGAAGACAAAATGGGTGCATAAGCAAATGTGGTGAAGAAAGCGGATGGTGCCCAGCTATCAAAAGATATGGCGGGGGTGGGGGACTGAGGGGGTGGGGAACTGAGGGAATGTCAAGTGTGGATAATGAAGAAAGAGGGGCTGGTGGAGATGATGACGGGACTGAAATGACACGGGGTTTGAGTGAGGTGGTCAGCACTTGAAGATGCCCAAGACATCGGCTAGCCTATTGAGTCTTTTACACTCTTGCTAAACTCTCTCATGACAACTTTTCTAGATCTCCCTTCTCTGTGATACATGAAGGGGCTTCAAAAAAATTTATGGGAAAATGCCATTACCTTTCATTCCACTTTTGCCGCAAACTGTTTGTAGCCCCCTCATACTTTGCATGCTGAGACAAAAAGTCTCAGGGTTGAAAGGATTCTAAGCACTCTGCTTTAACTTCGTGATGAGCAGGAGCTAATTTTGCCAGTGAGGCGCCAAACCTCTCTTGTAGGCAACCCAGTGTGACACTGGAGGGAGAATTATTCAGCTCCTTGGTTCTCACTCAAATGTTAAGCACATGTCCAGAAAGTTCAGCTTACACCCTCTAGGAGAAAACTTGCTGTTGGCCTGGCTGTAGACAACCACCGGATTGAAGGGAGATGGCTGTCTACCACTCCCATACATTGCCCGTATTCTGAAGAAACATATAAACGAGCCTCCATCGTAGCAACCTTGCAAGACTTCACAGCTGTCAAGTCGATGCCGACTCATAGTGATGCACCGGACAAGGTAGAACTGTCCCTGTGAGTTTCCCAGACTGTAACTCGTTACCGGGTAAAAAGCCCCATCTTTCTCCAACAGAGAGGCTGATAGTTTTGAACTGCGGACCTTGCAGATCACAGCCAGGCGTAACCACGATGCAAAACTTAGAGCTCAAATTCAGGGGTGATGCCTCACCTGGTGTGGCAGATGTTTTGTCTGTGAAAATTTAGATCTTTTCTTGCAGGTGCATAAAAGATGCACCCATCACACAAACAAACCCCCATGCTCTCGGCCTTTGAGTCAATTCTGACCCACAGCAACCCCAGGGAGCAGCACAGAACTGCCACATTCTGAGGCGATAAAGCTCTGCAGGAGCAGAAGACCTCATTTTTCTTCCTAGAAGTGGCTGGTGGGTTTGAACTGCAGACCTTGTGGTTAGCAGCCCTATATATAACCCACTTTGCCAGCAGGGTCCCTTGTGACTTGGGATTGTGTATACCGCTTCCAACTGGAAACCTTGCAGGCCAATATGTCGCATTGCCTTTCCCTGACCCGGCAGCTAGGGATGCCGCAGCTGGTGTACAGAATCCATCATCTACGTTCCGTGAGTGAGAAGTCACGGAGCAGAGCCTCCAACTAACACATGACACATGACGAAGATGTACCAGTACGTCTTACTGTGACTAAGATAAACACGTTTGCTGTCATAAGCCCCTGAGACTTTCTGTTCCTGCAGCATAACGTATACTTCCCGGCAGCAGACTGAGCATTCTAAATTCCTACAAAATTTGGTGAATATGTGTGCCTTCTCCTAGTCTTCCTCAGATTCCCCATGATGTTTATGGTCTCCATAACTATCTTATTCACACACACCCCTTTTAAAGAGGAGGAACAGAACGCGTATCTTCTATCTCCCACTTACAGGTTCCCCGGATCGTAAGTGTGATGGAGGGCAGAGAAACAGCTGCTTCACTCTGAACCTGTTCTCCAGCTCACCTGGCCATCTGGGGTGGGAACATGATGTCCGTCCCACAGTCTTTGTCTCACCAAGTTCAGGCCCACTCAACTCTGATTTTCCTGTCTTACATTGAAGACCCAAATTAAATGTTAGCTAGTTAATGAGATCATTAACAAACGAGTTATTGGGGTATTGCATGCGATGCCGCTCTCAAGAATGGTTCAAAGCAATCCTTCCTCACCCCACAGAATGTCCATGGAGAGTCTCTTTAGTCTTTCAGCTCGACATCTCCTGAAAGATGCTTCCCTCTTACCATGGCCCCTGGCTCCAGAGACAGTGGTGGGCCCTGCCTATGCACTGTGTAGTGATAGTGATCTGCCATTGCCCACGGAAACAAGCCGAGCCTGAAACTAACAGGAGAACAAAGAATATAATAATCACCATCAATGAAGGCTCTTGAAAGTATCCTACAGTCCCTTCATGATAGCTGTACACTTTTTCATCAACTTTTTCTACTTAAAAAAAAATCTTTTATTGGGGGCGCTTATGGCTCTTTCTACTTGAGCCCTTGGTATCTGCTCCTCATTTTTCCCCTCCCTCCCTGCTCCCTCCTCCCCCATGAACCCTTGATAATTTATAAATTACTATTATTTTGTCATATCTTACACCATCCAACATCGCCATTCACCCACTTTTCCGCTGTCTTTCCCTCAGGGGGGAGGTTATATGTAGATCCTTGTAATCTGTTCCCCCTTTCTCCCTCACCTTCCTTCCACCCTCCTGGTATCGCCACTCTCACCACTGGTCTTGAAGGGATCATCCGCCCTGGATTCCCTGTGTTTCCAGTTCCTATCTGTACCAGTGTACATCCTCTGGCCCAGCTGGATTTGTAAGTAGAATTGGGGTCATGATAGTGTGGGGGAAGGGAGCATTCAAGAACTAGAGGAAAGTTGTGTGTTTCATCATCAGTGCTACACTGCACCCTGACTGGCTCGTCTCCTTCCGAGACTGTTCTGCAAGGGGATGCCCAGTTGCCCACAGATGGGCCCTGAGTCCCCACTCTGCACTCCCCCTCATTCACAATGCTGTGAATTTTTTTGGTCTTTGGTGCCTGATACCTAATCCCTTGGATGCCTTGTGATCTCACAGGCTGGTGTGCTTCTTCTATGTGGGCTTTGTTGTTTCTCAGTTAGATGGCCACTTGTTTATCTTCAAGCCTATAGGACCCCAGACTCTACATCTTTTGACAGCCAGGCACCATCAGCTTTCTTCACCACATTTGTTTATGCACCGCTTTGTCTTCAGCAATCGTGTCAGGATAGGCTGGTGTGCTTCTTCCATGTGAGCTTTGCTGTTTCTCAGCTAGATTGCCGCCTGTTTATCTTCATACCTTTTCTAGTTAACCCTGCCTTTTTTGCTCTAGAGGGGGCCCTGGTGGCGTAGTGGTTACATGTTGGACTGCTAATTGCAAGGTTAGCAGTTCGAAATCACCAGCTGCTCTATGGGAGAAAGATGAGGCTTTCTACTCCCATAAAGAATTAGTCTTAGAAACCCACAGAGGCTGAAACTGTTGCTACAGCCAACCTTGCCATCTGGGATGCCCTGTCCTATAGGATTTCTCTGAGTTGGAATCTATTCGATGGCAGTGAGTTTCTTTGCTTTTTTTTGGCATAAGAACCAGCTTCCAAGAACAATTTTTTTTATCTTCAACTTGACTTTTCTGTGGAAATGGATTTGTGAAGATCTGTCCTCAGTCAGAATGTCGTCGGAAACTCACAGATAAAAAGGCCTAAAAATAATCTATCAGGGGGTCACGAGAGTGTGGAGGGAGGGAGGGGAAAAAAGAGGAGCTGATACCAAGGGCTCAATAGAAAGCAAATGTCTAGGGAAAAAAATGATGGCAGCATATGTACAAATATGCTTGATACAATAGATGTAAGGATTGCTATAAGAGTTGTAAGAGCACCAATAAAATGATCTTTTAATTTAAAAAAAAGGCTTAAAGATCAGAGTGAGGGGATGGAATGGGCAGACGAGCTTCCTGGGATAGAGTGCTGATGGGCTCCCAGCCACTGCTCCTCAGGACCAGGGTGCTGCTGGGGTGATGCTGAGTGAATGTGGAGCTCCCTAACGGCCTGATGTTTGTAAACAGCCCCACCCAGAGATGCACGCGGTGCTGGTGCGAGTCCTTTCGGATCGCTGATGCAAACCGGGATGATGAACTCGCAGTAAGCGCAGGCAGTAAGATCTTCCTTTCTTTTATTTCTTAAAACTATGGTACAAGGAGCTAATCCAGACGTCACATCATTTCATAGTTCAGGCACATCAAGCAGTACTGTACAAGTGCTACCGCAGTTAGTTTCACAACCTTTCCTTCCTTCTTGAATTCCTTGATATGAGCCCCCTACTCCCCTCTCCCACTCCCCCCACTGTACCTCTCTATAGGTTCATCAATCCTGGGTTTCATACGAGGATTGCCGAAAAACAGACAAACCTGTGACAAGCATCCAAGGAGGGTACCCACAATGGCAAGACTCATCAGAGAGAACCCCCTTTCTGCACCCAGATGCTGTCAACAGGGACGCTGCTGGGAAGGTGGGGGTGAGCGGGGCGAGGGAGGGATGGCAAGAGAAGCTCACCTGAGATATGCCACATCTGCTCCAACCTGGGAACCACCTCATTTCTGCTAAGATTGTGGAACTTTGGCTAATTGAATCAGGAACTTAATCTAACCCTGTGTGTGTGTGTGTGTGTGTGTGTGTGTGTGCGCGCGCGCGCACAAGGAACTTTGGTGACACAGGGATTAAGCCCCCATTGCTAACCAAAAGATATTTAGTTCAAATCCACTAGCCAGTCCATGAGAGCAAGTTAGAGCAGTAGGCTTTCGTAAAGTTTACAGCCTTGGAAACACTAGATTCCACTGTCTTACAGAGCCGCAATGAGTTGGAATCAAGTCCATGGCTGTGGGTCTGGCTTGGTCTGGCAGGTGTGGACAAGCACTGGGAGGATCAAAGCCACTGCCATCCAGTTGATGCCGATGTCCCAGCCCTGTAGGACAGCGGTGACCGGATCAGGGCAGTGTAAGTAAGACAGAGCAAACTGCCCTATAGGATTTCCCGGGGGGCGTCTTTACAGACGCACACTGCCACATCTTTCTCCCACAGAAAGCTTGGTGGTTCAACTGCTGGTTTTACCACGAGCAAGCTAAAATTTTATTGTTAAATTTCTGCCACTTATTGTTTTCACTGTTTTTTAAATCTCCCAACGTACTGGGATTCAACCACATGTCTTCTGGGCAAATGCTTTTTGATTCTAAGTTGACTTACAACTGGATTTTTGAACCACCTTATGTGTTAGGATCGGCCTGTCTTTGAGAACAAACGCTTGGAGTTGTCGCAAGCCTCAAAGATCTGCTTGCACAGGAAAATATCCATGACATTACAAGTTGGGATATATGCATCATGTGGCATGCTGTTCACTGTGACTCGATCAATAAAAGCCTCCAAGGGAGAGTCCCAAGTGTTATTCCTAAGCAGTGGGTCTGATAGAACTTTCCGAGATGGTGGAGGCGGGGCCGTATCTACTAGGTGTTCTCAAAACTCACTGCCCCAGAGTCAAGGCCGACTCCCTTGGACCCTGAAGGGCAGGGGAGAACTGCCCCTGGGGGTTTCCGAGACTGTAACTGGAGAAGTCTTGTGTTTCTCCCACAGTTGCTGGGGGTTTTCAATGGCCAGTCTTTCTGTTGGCAGCCCAGTGCCCAGCCACTGAGCCCCCTGGACGCCTGTCTTCTATGTGCTCGCCCAATCTAATAGTCACAAGCTATACAGTGATGGGCACTTGAAACATGGTTAGTGACACAGAGAATGTGAATTTTATATCTTATTCAGATAAATTTAAATAGCCACTTATGTCCAGTGACTACTATACTAGGCAGTGTAGCCTTATCATTTTGAAAAGGAAACACTGAGCATGGAGGCTGAGGGAAAAAAAATAAACCTGAATGAACCCCAATCTTTCCAAAATCACCCATACAATTTAATTTAATTAAATACAATTTAATTATTAATTAAATAAATACAATTTATTTAATACAATAAATTGTATATAATACAATTTATATCACCAAAGAGGTAAATAAATGATCCTTCTTATTCCCAAAGGCTGTTAAAGTTGTAAATGTTTTTTTAATTGCAAAAAATTTTGCAGTTACACACATAGTCACCTCTCTTGAAGTTAATTTGAAAACAGAACCAACCCCCCCTCCAAACAGACCATTAAAGACTGATTTAAAAACTATCACAATTTCCTGAGGCACTGCAAGACCGAATAAGTCTCCTCATTCCAAGAATGAGAGCAAGCAACAGCAACAACAACAAACACAAACCACCCCAACATTAGTTGGCAATGACTGTCATCAGAGTTCTTAAGAGGTTAAAAAAGATCAGCCTTCGAGAGGGACAATGACGGGTCTGACACAGTAAGTCCTCTTTTACGTGTGCACAATCTTTACAACTCGATGAGAAGATGCATCCTGATTCCACAGCCAGATCTACACGCCTCCAGTGCTACAAAGACCATTGAAGACTGTCGGAGTAGAACAACGTGGCAGGTTGGGAGGGGTGACTGACTTTCTGAGACAGTAAAAGCAGTCATTAGCTGTGCATTTTCCTACTACTGGCCCCCGACTCTTAGAGACCCATATGCTTCAGGATCTGACAGTTAGGGCTTGTAGGGCTTTCATTGGCTGGTTTTGTTGGACGGGATCACCAGGGCTTTCTTCCTTGCCCATCTTAGTCTAGAAGTTCCACTGAAAACCTGTGCACCACCCCAGTGACACACAGGTCTCCACTGACAGGTGAGTGGTAGCTCTGTGCCAGGTGTACTGGCCTGGAATTGAACTTGTATCTCCTTTGTGGAAGGCAAGGGTCACTAGGAGGTATCAGGAAATGCATTCATCATGAATCTCCCCCCCTGCCCATGGTTCTTTCTGAGTGAGCAACAGCACTGGGAGAACCCAGGTTCCAATTGCCTTTGCTGCTACTTAGTTTTAGAATCTAACTTCTCTGGCCCATATCCCTCCTCCGCCTGCCCCCGCCACCCCCAATCACCCAGGAGAGATTGGATTAGTTTGTAAATTCCCCCCAATTAAAGAATAATTCTGCCACTGTACATTCCTCTCCTCAACACATTCTTCTCTCCATTAACGGGTCCTACTTTCAAAATAGCCTCTGCTTTATGTGACCAGATTTACAAGTTTCTTTTAAAAGCAGATGGTGTGCCTCCTGTCTCAGACACAGCACAACCTAAGTTACATTCTTTTAACTGAGGTAGGGCCCGCACACCTTCCCCTCCCTGCTAGCGACCTCCCACCCCCCACCAGGGTGACTTGACCTTGTAGATGAAAACGTCTCCACATTGGACAAGTTCAAATCATCTTTAACAGGTAGTCGTGCCAAAGCGGGTGCATAAGCCAATGTGGTGAAGAAAGCTATGGTGCCCGGTTATCAAAAGACACAGCATCTGGGGTCTGAAAGGTTTGAAGGTAAACAAGTGGCCATCTAGCTCAGAAGCAATAAAGTCCACATGGAAGAAGCACACCAGCCCATGTGATCACGAGGTATCAAAGGGATCAGGCATCAGGCATCAAAGAACAAAAAATCATATCACTATGAATGAGGGGGAGTGCAGAATGGGGACCCAAAGCCCATCTGTAGCCAACTGGACATCCCCTTACAGAAGGGTCTCGGGGAGGAGACGAGCCAGTCAGGGTGCAGTGTAGCACTGATGATACACACAACTTTCCTTTGGTTACCTTCCCCCCACTATCATGATCCCAATTCTACCTTACAAATCCGGCTAGATGAGAGGATGTGCATTTGTATAGATAGGGACTGGAAACACAGGGAATCCAGGACAGATGAACCTCTCAGGACCAGTGGTGAGAGTGGTGATACCGGGAGGGTGGAGGGAGGGTGGGGTGAAAAGGGGAACTAATCACAAGGATCTACATATAACTTCCTCCCTGGGGCATGGACAACAGAGAAGTGGGTAAAGGGAAACATTGGATAGTATAAGACATGGCAAATAATAATAAATTATCAAGGGTTCATGAAGGAGGGGGGAGCGAGGAGGGAGGGGAAAAATGAGGAGCTGATACCAAGGGCTCAAGTAGAAAGCAAATGTTTTGAGAATGATGATGGCAATAAATGTACAAATGTGCTTGACACAATGGGTGGATGGGATGTATGGATTGTGATAAGAGTTGTACGGGCCCTCAATAAAATGATTTTTAAAAATAGGTAGTCGCGCCTATGCTATGCGTGCGTATAATTAAGGGAGTGACAAAACTGAGTTACAGACAGCATCACAACTGTGAATAATTGGCTGGAAGTGTCATAAAAACAGCGCAGTTTCTGGCTGCGAGGTGAAACATGAAGTGGAGAATCCAGGGGCTCAGCGATGGCGCGCAGCCGCCGGGGGACCCGGCAAAGGGAAGAGGGACCCAGAGCAGCAGCTGCCGCCCGGCAGGCTCCCCAGGCTTCATTAGAGCACAAAGGAGTCTGCGTGTGTTCACAGCCCTCCTCTCTAAGCAGCCCGAGGGGAGTCGGGTGTGGATCCAGACACTACACCGGGAGAACAGGCTGCCTGGGACACTTCAGACAGGTCTGTAGCCCAGAGTAGCTGGTCCTTCCAAGAGGTGGCACAAACGGTTAAGCTCTTGACTACTAACCGAGAGGGGGGCAGCTAGAGCCCACTCAGAGGTACCCTGGAACAGAGGCCTGGGCTCTGCTTCTGAAAGGTCACAGCAGATGTGAACCCCCGAAGAACACAGCTCTACTCTGCTACCCCCGGGGTCCATGAGCCGAGTGAGCCCTCACCACAAGGCTAGTCATCTCTAAAAGGCCGTGGGGGCTCGGTTTAGAGCGGAAACGTCGATCTTGACACTGACCTAGGGTGAGATCTCGGAGGCTTGGATCCTGGTTTTGAGGGGGGTGAGCGGCACAAGTGTGGGCTCTGCAGTCAGGTGGCCGGGCAGTGTGACCCCAGCACGTTGCATAACCTCCACGCCTCACTTCCTTCATCTCTAGAGTGGGAATGACTCACGGCACTGTGAGGATTCCATGACTTAAATTATATAAAAGTCCGCAGCTTGGCCCATAACTCAGACTCCATAAGTCTGAAGCATCTCAAAAGCCAAGTATCCCGACCTTCAACCCAAGACGGCCATTCCTTCTAAATCATGTTTATCAGCCTGCCCCGGAGATGTGTGCCAAGACTTCTCAAATCCATTTTTGGACACGTCCAGTTTGGGCAGAGGTTTCCGGTTACCCCTCCCTGCTGACTGTCGTGAAGCCCACAGCAACCAGCAGGAAAACAGCCCTTGGATTCCGACTATTTGCCACCTGAAGCAATCCTTTTCCACCCCTTTCCCCGGCGTGCTCTCTGTTTCTGGGTTTCTGTGGGTTGCAGTGGTGGGTGGCTGGCGGCTTTTGATACATCCTGCAGAGCAAAGTGTGAACTGGGAGTTTCCTGTCGTGGGAGGGAGAGGCTATGATCTAGGTTATCCTGGCGAGGAGTATTTTGGGCACATCTGCTGTTTCCAGGGGGACATGTGTGCTTGTTTTGGTTTCTGAAAACTCTGATGGGGAGATTGTGAGAGCCTCTTGGGGTCACCCCTAAGGGCCTTTCGCGTGCCAGCACACTGCGTAATTTCATCTGAATACCTGGAATCAGAAGGGCAGGGGAATTACCCACACCCACGAGGTGGTAACCTAGGGAGTGCGTGTCTCTGGCTTACCATGGTCCTCCCAGGGCCAGGAGTGTAATGAAGAGCAAACAGACAAGGCAGCTGTCGCTGAGCTGGTGCTCACGCCGGGCAACCCCATGTGCAGCTGAGCCGAGTTGTGCTCCACGGATTGTTCAAGGCTGTGACCTTCCGGAAGCAAATCACGGGGCCTCAAGTGGGCTTCCTCCCATCAACCTGTGGTTCGTAGTTGGATGCTTAACCCTTTGTACCACCCAGGGGCTCCCATCTTGTAATAAGTGCTCTGGAAGTATTTGTTGAATGTATAAAGAACAAATGAATCTGATTTTAGGGCCTCATTTAACAGATGAGCTAACCAAAGCTGGGCAGGGAGGAGGGATTCTCTCAAGTTCACACAGCAAGTTTTAATTGCGTATGTATAATGGTGTCAGTTTGAGGACAATGGATGAAAGAGAAGGTAAACTAGAGGGCCAGGCTGGGACAGCGGCTTAGGGCCGTGGAAAGGTACTGGGAGTGGGCTTCACAAAGGCTTGACATTGTTATGAGTCATTCTGACTCACAGTGATTCCAACAGAACACCGTGCTACCCTGGGACGGTGTGTTCTGGAGACACTGGCTGTTTCCCAGGAGAAGCGTCTGCTTTTTACGGTCCTGGGCCATCCTTACACTCCGTGCTGTGCTGGGGTCAGTTACTGTGGCCACTGTGCCAGTACATCTCCTTGAGGGTCTTCCTCTTTTCGGCTGACCCTCCACTTCCAGGGACTGGTCTCTCCTGACCACATGTCCAAAGCAGGGAAGACAAAGTCTAGTCATCCTGGCTTCTAAGGAGCACTGGGCTATGCTTCTTCCAACACAGGTTGGTTTTTCTTCTGGCAGGCCGTGGGACTTCCAGTACTCTGTGCCAACAGCATACTGTAAATGCATCAGATCTTCCTTATCCATTGTCCAACTTTCACATGCGCTGAGGCCATTGAAAACACCAGGGCTTGGGTCAGGCGCACCCCTGTCCTCAAACCGACATCTTTGCTTCTTGTGCAGAGGGTGGGCCCGATGCAACATGGGCTAATTTGATTTCTTGATTGCTGCTTCCATTGTGTGTTGTGGATCCTAGTAATTATACATGTCGTTTCATTGAGTTTTACTAACTCAAGGGCAGAGACTATAATTATCCACATTTTATAGTTGAGGAAACCGAAGCCTAGGGATCCGAGGTGACTTGTCCAAGGTCACACAGTTAGTAATCGACAAAGGCTGAACCTGAATCCAGTACTCTGACTCCAGGGCCTGTGTGCTCATCACTAGGCAATACTTGCTGTGCAAGTGTGTTAACAGTGGTTACCTCTGGGGAGGGAATGGAATGGAGGGAGGCCAAGAGAAATATCTCGCTTCTCAGCAGTAATCATTAACTATCTACTTGATTAAGTCTATCTATCTGTCTGTCTGTCTTTCTGGAGCCTAGGTAGTTGCAAGTGGGTTGTGATTGGCTGCTAACCCACTCAGTAGTGCTGTGGAAGAAAGGCCCAGCTTCTGTAAAGGCTGGATAATTCAACCAGGGTGCAGTACAGCAGCGATGAAACACACATCATTCTTCTGGTCCCTGAATGCTTGGTGCCCCCACTACTATGACCCAGTTCAACCCTACAAAACCCGCTAGACCAGAGTACACACATTGGTACAGATAAGAGTGCTCCATACAAGGAATTCAGGACAGATCAAAACCTCAGGAACAGTAGTGGGAGTAGCCATACCATGAGGGAAGGGAGATGGGCGGGGTGGGGGGAGAAGGGGGTAACCCATCACAAGGTTGGATATATAGCCTATCCCCCAGAGAGACGAATAACAGAAAGTTAGGTGAAGGGAGACAACAGACAGTGTAAGACACGAAATAACAATAATATATAACTGATCAAGGATTCACAAGGGTGGGAGGGGGGAAAGTTGCTGATAACAAGGGCTCAAGTAGAAAGAAAATGTTTTGGGAATATTGATGACAACCTATGTACAAGTGTGCCTAATATAATTGGATGATGGATTGTTATACTATTTGTAAGAGCCACCCAATAAGATGATTATTATTAATTTTAAAAAGATTACACTCAAGAAGACCCCACAGAGCAGTTCTACACTGCCGTGTTTTGGGGTGGCCAGGAGTTGGTGAGGGGTGATGGTGGTCCTTGGGCGACAGGGAACAGCCACATCCAGCCATCCTTCTGTTCATCTATCTACCTTTTAACAAATTATATAAGAATTGATTGTCGGGCAGACCCAGAAACCAGGAACAATAATTCAGCATCTATGATAGGCACGGAGGAGGGTGTCACTCCAGCTTCCAGGCCAGGGGAGGTCAGCCTGGCCCGGCTTCCCTGGCTTGGGCAGGCAGAACTTGACAGGTGTGCGTGAGAGGTCCTCGAGAGAGAGGAGGCTCTGCAGGTGCTGGCAGCTGCACAGGACGCAGTGACGAGGCCTCTGGGAACCTCTAGGTCTCTACCCAGATGGCCCCGGCCTGGCCATAGTTTCCCGAGTTAGCAGGTCAGTAATGCAGTCTGCCGCCCCACAAGGAGGCTGTAGAGCCTCTGCTGCACCAGAAACTGCTGCCCAGCCCACCATGCTAGGCTCATCAGCGTGTTCCACAATCCTGGCAAGTAGCTGGCAGCGAGGCTGCCTTCTGCCCAAGTGTCTTGTCAGTACACGTGTCAGAATGGCAGGCTGGTACCTGACAGCCAGCTGCACACACACCCACTGCTGGGAGGATTTGGGTTGGCTGAGCCGGCACCCCTTCGCCGGCGAGGAGACCCCACACTGCAGTCCATAAAGCCGGGACGGGAATGCATATTTTTTCTCACTGTTTTTATTTTTGTTGTTGCTGTGGAGAACAGGGACAACAGAACACACACCGACTCAATGGTTTCTCAATGGTGGACAATTCCATGGCTTCACTAGTGGATAACAACACAGTTTAGTGTCTATTTCCAAAGGACCAAGAAGTATCCAGAGCCCTGGAGGCACAAGAGTTAAGCTCATACTGATAACTGCAAGGTGATCGGTTCGAGCCTACCCAGTGGCCCTGCGGGAGCAACACCTGGTGACCTGCCCTTTCCTGACGGCCTAGAGAGTGTGAGGAAGCTCTATTGGGTCACACGGGGTGACTATGAGTGGAGACAGGCTCCGGGGCACCCAACAAGTTCAGCCAGTTTGCTCCCTCCCCAGGCAGTCCCCTCCACCCATGTGCCTGTCACTGCGATGGTGCCCCTAGGGTCAGCCCAGAAGGCCTGGCACAGGGCCCCTTTCTACAGGGCTCAAATATATCTGTGTTCTCATTTCTTCCCCACCCTGGGCCAGGGAATCGCTCTCTCTTTGTAAATTAGTTTGGGGGCGGGCAGCATGGGGGGTGGTGGGGGAGGATGAAGGGGTTCTTTCTGCATTCTTCAATTGGTTTCTCCAGAAAACTTAACGTTGTCTGTTCTAAGGGTGCGGGCTTTTGACGTTCAAAGGCATCAAGAGACCCTCTTTGTCTCTGCCTTGGCTCACCCCATCCCAAGCCCGGGGGAGGCTTTGGGGGGTGGGTGGGTAGGCATGCTGGGAAAACACAGATGAACGTTTGAAGAATAACGTCTTGTTCCACTTGGTCGAGGGCTGTGCAAGAATAGCTTAGGGACACACAAGGAGATTGGATGGGAAAGGTGGGGGGAACCCTGCTGTGTGTTTTTCCCATTCTGGGATGGATGTCTGTCGGTCCACAGCAACTCTCTGGTTACTGCAGACTCTCCCCCGAAGTTGCTGAAGCCGGCTGAGCATTCACCGAGCAGCACACACAGGGCTAGGGGCCCACCGGCAGCACCTCCTTGAGTTCTTACCACCGCCCAGGACCCAGGTCTCGCCCAGCCCCCATCTTGTGTCAGTGGAATTTGAGCGCCCAGGGTTAACTGATTTATCTAAAATCACGCCCCCAAGTCAATGGGAAAGGACAGCAGCTTCGGTGAAGTAGGAGGGCAGTGACAGTGGGGAGGCCCCCCATGAGAGGGAACGGTGGTGGGCTCACACGTCCCGAGGAGCGGAAGGACGGGCAGGACGTGGCAAAGCTTTATTCGGCTGGATGGACATAGCTCACCTCCTTCACTCTGATTTCCCCAGCTGTGCAGATCTCACTTGCTTTTTTTTGGTTTTTTTTGGAAAACAGATTCCAAGGTTGTGGCATCTGTGAGTGGAGCAAGTCCATCGGCATCGTGTGTCGAACAGCGTGTCCAACTTTGTGTGTCTGTATTAGGCCGGCCATCCTCACAACCTTCTCATCATGCTATCCGGGCACTTAATACACTACCCACCTCACTGCCACTGTCCGGGTCTAGGGCAACTCATCGCGACCCTCTAGGACAGGGTAGCACTGCCCCTCCGGGCTGCCAAGACCGTGGCTCCTCATGGGGAGTAGAAAGCCTCACTTTTCTTCCACAGAGCAGCTGGTGGTTTTGAACTGCTGACCTCGCAGGTTAGCAGTCTAGCTCATCATCCACTAGGACGTCACCAGGCCGCCTTACAGAAGAGACTTACCCACCAGGCTCGAGTAGCGTGTCAACATATCTTTCACATGCACTGGGAAACCAGAAAGAATGTGTGGCTTGTTTGATTGACGTGCTTCCTTTGGGGCGGTGGTCTGGAAGGGGCCTTGCCATATCTTTGGGATCTGTCTGTGCATGGAGTCGCCCTGAGTCGGAATTGATGGGGTCCACAACAACCCCACACATCTACGCACTGCATGCGAGTGTTCCAGTGAGGCTGGGTAGGTCTAGGGCATGTTCGACTTCATCCCTCATCCGTCCCCTGTGGGCCTTCCCAGCAGGGCAGGACTTATCAAGCCTTGGAGAGCCGCCCACGCCTTCTCCACAGATAGAATGGGGTTGTTTTACACTGGGGACCGTGCATCATTCTTTCCAGCGTCTCGGCAACTTATCTGACAAATACGATTTGGGTTTTGTCTCGGCCCCTGGAACCCATGCTGGAATTGGAGGAACTTCAGGAAGCTAGCAATTGTCTTTGTGTGACCAGTGACTCAGTCTCCTGGCCTCCCGGCCAGCCGTTTGAACACTTACACAATGTTTGTTTCCTGAGCCTCTCGCGGGTCATCAGGCCCTGCCTGGTATACTGCGGGGAAATCCAGGGAGCACCGGCACTAGCGGGGTTCCCTTGACTCACATTTTCAGGGTCAGAGTGGATGGGGTTCAGAAAAACATCTAGTCTAGACATTTCCTTTTTTGAAGCTAGGCAGATTCCCTGTCTTGAGGTGGGGCGGTGCACTGGTGTCCAGGTTGCATGGGCTGTGCAGTAGAGCTCATTCGGAATGCACACGTGCACTGAATTCATTGACCTGGCCATCCTTCAGGGGGCTCTGCGCCGGGTGTGGCTGCCAGACAGGTTTGATTAGAGCTGTTGGGGTTTGTGCTTCAATGATGCTTCCTGTCACCCTGGTCCCCACCGCTGCCTTGGTCCTGGCCATCTTCTTTCCTGCCCTGCCAGCCCCTGAGAGGCACTTGGGATGGGACTGCCACAAGCCCAGGTAAATGGAGGCGGGGCTTCTGTGCCTGAAGTGGGGATAGGAGCCTGGAGCCTCACCGACTTCTAGAAGCCTCCCCTGAAAGGCAGCCACCGAGGTACCTCAGCCCTCATCCACATTCCCGTTAAAGGGCCTGAGGTGCAGAGAGGAGTCTCCACACCAGGATTAGCAGGAAACCTCAGGAAAATGCTCTCCTTGCATGAGGGGAAGGCCCCTCACCTGCCGGTCAGATGGTGACGAGGCCCAGTTTAGCTCAATTCTCACAGGTCTCCGGAGGCGCCCTCTGCAGGGTCTGAAGTGCTCGTCCTAATGCTTAAAGTTATGCAGGATTCCTTGAACGGCCTCTGTAGTCCTTTCATGGCCCGGTGGGTAACAAATGGAGCTGCTTACCGAAAGGTCAGCGGTTCAAACCCACCAGTTGCACCTCAGGAGAAAGATGAGGTTATCTGCACCTGCCAATGTCCACAGCATGGGAAACCCAAAGGGGCAGTTTGGTCCTGTCCTATAGGGTCGCTGCGTGGTCACATCAGAATGGATTCAAAGGAAGCGGGTTTTTGTCTGACCGACTGAGCAGAGAATGAGGATGATTGCACTGCCCTAAGCCAGCTGTCACACAGAAATCCAGCTTGTCAGGCAGACCCTCCATTCTTCAGAGCGGTTCCATTCCACACACCCACCGTCCCCTGAAAGCAATTCCCAGGAGGGCCGGCTGCGCAGTGGGTCAGGGCTCAGCTGTTGACCGAAGGTCGACGCTGTGAACCCATTAGCAGCTCTGCGGAAGAGAGAGGAGGCCGTCTGCGTCCCCAGAGATCATACAGCCTTGGAAACCTTATGAGCAGTTCTACTGTGCCCCACAGGGTCTGAATGCGTTTTCCTTGACTCTAGGGGATTTGGTTTGGGATCCCTCCATGAGCCCCCCCCCGCCCCGCCTCCTGCGGGGGAGTCTGGCGGTGCAGCGGTGAAGCTCTCAGCTCTTCACCAGAAGGTCGGTGGCTCCAGCCCAACAGAATGTCGCATTGGTAAAGACAACAACCTAGGAAACCTTCCAGGGCAGTTCTCCGTGTCCTATATGGTCATGCTGAGTTGACAGACACTGGAAGGCAGAAGTACTTCCAGGGCCGGCGGAGAGCCCCCTACCACTCCTTGGGGCTAGGTCCTGATGAGGCTGCCCATGTGGAGTCTCTGCATCCAGGCAGATAGATGACCGCAAAGGCACTTGCTCGGCAATGCCTGGGGGTGGGAGCTGGGAGAATGGATTCCTCCTGCACTGGAATGAGCTCTTGCAGAGCCCTGGGCCGGCCAAGGGAGAGGCTCACAGTGTGGCATGCTCAAGGTCTTGGCGACATTACTCAGGGGTAAGTGGGGATGCAAACTTTTTAACCGTGACTCACTGGAAGAAATTAATTTTGGATAATGATGCAGTCCATAAATAAGTGGAACACGTTTTGCTACACAGAATGTATTTTTAGCATGTATGACCTGCACTAATATTTTTGTCATCCCCTTCCATTTCCTCATTTTCTACCATTAAAAGAAATGCTGTGTATCTGTGGATATAATCCTGTTTGGGAATACGATTTTTCTGCTATGCAAATAAGGCGGTATTAGTCATTCACAATGACCCTACAGAACACAGTACAACTGCTACCCTTTGGGTTTTTGGGACTATAAATTCTCTCTGGGAGTAGACGGCTTCCTTTTTCTCTTAGGGAGTGGCTGGTGGGATCAAACCACTAACTTTGTGGTTAGTAGCCCAATGTTTAACCCACTATCCCACCCGGCTCCTGCAACAGGATAGAGTGGGTCTGAAGCCTACAAAGAGCAGCAGAGACACAGAGACCAGCGAGCACGAAGGAGGGAAGATCATCGCAGGAAAAGACAGCCTAGGAGCGGAAGACCACAGGCTGCTGGAGTGGGAAGAGACAAGGCTCTCCTTCCAGAGAAGAGATTGGTAGGAGGGTAAATGATAGCTAGAAATAGGAGGAATACAAGTCTTTCCCTAGAGCTGCTGTTCTGAATGCAGGCCTCTAGAATCCTGAACAAGGACAACAGAAGTCCTTTTCTTTAAAGCCGAAGAACCAAAAAGTAAGCTGTGCGCAATTCACTCGGTTGATTTCTCAATCTGCCTACATCTCATACATACTGCTCTAGGGTATGGATAAGATCAGCCACCAAAGGGATTCTCAGTCGGTGTTAGTATGATAGCCACTCGCCACTTGTGGTGTTTAATTAAATTTAATTAAACTTGAATTAAACTTCAGTTGCAGTCACGGGAGCCACATTTCAAGTACTCAAGTGGCCACACATAACTAGGGGGTACTGTATTGGACAGCCAGGAACAGGAAAGTCCCCCCACTGTGGAATGGTGCACCGGGCAGCATGGGTCTACACCAAACCTCGTAGTTCTGCCAGTGCAGAAACCGAGGTCCCAGGCCCTTC
>NW_022111372.1:84251168-84269029 GCF_000313985.2 Echinops telfairi
GTCGGCTCAAACATAACTACTGTGAGGCTGGTGCAGGACTAGCAGTGTTTCATTCTGTTGCACACGTTGTTGGTGTTGGTGTTAGGTGCTGTCGAGTTGGTTCCAACCCATCGGCATCACATGTAGATTTACCGAATGCGATGTGTTATTTGGTCTCTTGACTGCTGCTTCCATGAGCATCAACTGTGGATCCAAGCGAGATGAAATCCTTGACAACTGCGATAGGTAGGTTTATTGTGCCAGCCTGGCCAATGAACATGTGGGATTAATTGAAGGGTGGAGAGATAAATGGCTCTGTGAGCCTCCCCTTTCTGGTCTATTGTTCTCTGATGGTTGGGCCAGTGTGCTGCTGCCTTAGCTAGTTCTCTGCCTCAGCGGGCAAGACTCACTTTCTATGAGACATCCTGAGGAGAAGCCACATGGACCTACCCTGATGCAGCCCTGGGTGCTGGAGAAGTCACATGGAGACCCCTGCCAGCGCTGAAATGCTTACATGCTCACTGATTCAGCTTTCCTCCGGCAGTTGGCATCATTTTGTGTGTTTTGTGAGATTGAGGAGGATTTTGTACATCGGTGTTGGACACATAGGCTAATGTCAGACTTATGGGCTTGGACAGCACTGGGTTGGGATGCTTTCCTAATGTACACTTACCCTTTATATAAAACTCTCATAAAATATGAGTGTCTATGAATTTTGTTTCTCTAGTCTACCCAGACTAGCACAACAACTTCAATCTTTTCTCCATCTATCATGATGTTACCTATTGGTCTAGCTGTGAGGATGTTTACTCTCTTTACAGGGACTTGTCATCCAGACTGAAGGCTACAATCCTTCATCTTCATCAGCAAGTGCTACAAGTCCTCCTCATGTTCAGCAACCATGGTTGTAGCATCTGCATATCAAGGGTTGTTGATAACCTTCCTCCAGTCCAGATGCTGCATTCGTCTTCATATAATCCAGTTTCCGGATGATGCGCTCAGCATACAGACTGAGCAAGTATGGTGAGAGGATGCAACCCTGAGACACAACTTTCCTAATTTGTAAAACATGCAGTATGCCCTTGTTCTTCTGCTTTCTTCCTGTATGATGTTTCGATGTCCTCCCACAGCTCATCAGGTCTTCTGTCATTAGTGTTCGATGGATCGAATCTGTTCTTCAAATGTTCTAGACTTTCAGGTGGGATAGACTCAAGGTCGTATTGGGCTCTCGTAGACTGTTGCAGAGAAGGTTGTTATAAGTTGGAACGAACTTGATGGCACCTAGCAATTCTAGTGCTTGGTGTTAGTAGTGGGCACTCGATTGAGATGAATGAATAAAACATATGCCCCCGCCCCCGCCAATAGTTACAACCCAAGCTAGAAAGTAGTGAAGGAATCAGAGAGGTTAGTTCTGGCTGGGAAGGAAAAGTAAGAGGAGGCGAGATCTTGGGCACGTTTTCTATTTTGTAGTAGGTCATCGGTGCATGATATATACGATGAAAACATCAAGACATGGCAAGTAACCTGGAAAAACAAGAAGAGGACCACAAGATTTGAGATAAAATCAAAAGCAAAGATCCTCCCGACAAAAGCGAGGAACAAAAATCGTATTTTTTTTTAATCTTTAGGAAGCAAGGCATCTTCCAAAGTTTTGACACAAATTGGTATATTCTGAGGGAGTGGAAGAAAATGTTTACTCTCTGTGTGCATCAGCAAGTAGTTCTCAATTTTTGTTTGGCCCGCGCACAATGCCCTAAAACAGCTTTTTAAAAATCCCGTAACAGTAGTGGACATCTGTTGTTTTGCCTGCTCAGCATCTGTTCGCTGCGTCTTCTGGCAGGAGGGCCTCTTTCCCTGTGGGGAACTTATTCGATGGGGTTTGGGTGAGGCTGATCCTTTCCCAGCTCAGGAGTCAACCAGAGTCTGACATTCCACTCTCCATGGGATGGGTAGACAGACGCGTACATAGTCTAGCCCTTTCTGATATTTTCTATGGAGACGCTTAGAGATGCCATTGACTCTAAGGAGCAGGAGGGAGTGTGGTGCTCCTGGCGCCACCTTGACTCCTCCTCCCAGAGATGGAGAGAGAGTGAACGGATCACTGAATGCCTCACTTGAGTCAGTTGAGAAGATGGGCCTGAAACCCCCGCATTTGTGAGCGTCCCATTATACGAGCCCACAGAGTACAGTTCTTCTTGTAAACTGTGAATCACTTTCAAAGGAGGTTTAATTATTTGCAAGTAACTATCTTATAGCTTTAGGATTCCAAAGGAGTCATTTCCCATTTAAATCGTAATCTGTCTTTCATTGAAATGAAACATGTATTACAGGGGCACTTCTTGACAATCAGAGTAGTGGTAGCCCCTGACCTCATCTGGCTCATCCACCACCAGGGAAAACGGTGGGCAAAGTGCCATGAGGAGGAAGGAGAATACTGGGGTGGGCTTGTCCGATGCCATTGAGTAAGTCCTGACTCCCGGGGAGCCCAGGCACACTAGACTGAGCACTTCCTGGCCCTGCGCCACCCTCATACTCGTTCTTACGCTTCAGCCCATTGTTGCAGCCACCATGTCAATCCAAGAATGACATCCTTTTTCAGGCACTGGTCTGTCTTGATCACATGTCCAAAGCACGTGAGCTGAAGTGCTTCGCCGTCCCTGCCTGTAAGGAGCGTGCTGGCTGTACTTCTTCCCAGGCGGATGTGTCTGTTCTTTTGGCAGTACTGTGCTTTCAATGTTCTTTGCCGGCACCACAGTCCAAATGCATCAATGGTGGGCGTAGTTCTTGCCCTTTCAATAACCATTCTTTCCTTCTTCTGGTAATGAAACCTCTCTTTTTTGGGGGGGTGTGGGGTGTGTGGAAGGATCCATTTTTATACCCTGAGCACCTGTGTCTCTCAGGAAAGGCTGTGGTCCTTCCCAGACCTGACGAGTCTCTGAATGGTGGAAGTGGTCAAGTGTGGGTTTCAGCACTCACAGGTGTCTCAGAAGAAAGGGCCAGTGAGCTACAGGAAAGCCCTGCTCTGCACCACGTGGGGTGGCCATGAATCAGCATCAACTAACTGGCAATGGAAAAGAAAGCCAAACAATGAAAGTGGAGGGAGTCTTGCTAGGTGAAAAGTGATCCTAGAAATCTTCGTCTTGATAGACGCAAGGTCAGGAGACACATTCGCAGCCAATGGGCTAGGAAGGGAGGTCATTTGGGAGGTTTTCTTCCATCTTCTCTCCCTCTGGGGGCTCTTGTGTACTCGTGTCTTAGGTTCTCATTGCTGCTATAACAGAAACCCTTCAAGGGAGTAGCTTTAAAGAACAGAACATTGTTTTGTTTTTTTCACCCTTGAGGAGGTTAAAAGTCTAAATCTAGGACATAGCTCTAGGAGAAGGCCCTTCATTAACTATTTCAACTCTGGTAGCCAGCAATTCTTGGAGTTCTTGGGCGTGGGGAATTCATCAGCTTCCATCATCCTCAGATAGTGTGTCTTCCCTGTTAGTCTCTGTCTACTGGGCTTTTCCCACCCCTTCTCTGGCAGTTTGTTGGACTGTGCTGTCTTACGTGTTGCTGTGATGCTGGAAGCTACCTCCCCAGACTTTCAAATACCTGGGGAGTCACCCAAGGTGAACAGGATACAGTGGTGCTTCAAGACTAAGCACAGACTCTGAAAAAGGAATCAGCTGTCTACTTCTGAATATGAGCAGTGGAACACTGTGAGAGATACAGAAAACCTTAAGAGTGGTAGCAGAACACTGTCAGTAGCAGAACAGCACCAGAAGATGAACCTGCAGGTTTGAAGGCATTCATTATATGACGGAGGAAGACCTGCCTTCTCAAAGTCGAGCGAAGCTTAAGGATGTGGATGAAGTAAAGCTCTTTGGACCTCCATTTGCAGATAAATCACAACTCAAAATGGGAAGACACAGCTGCAAACACCCCTTAACAACGAGATCATGGAATGTACTAAACATCAATCTAGGAAAATTGGAAGTCATCAAAAATGAAGTGGAACCCATAAAGACTGGTGTGCTCCAGGGCTGTATCCTTCACCACACTGACTCAATCTGTGTGCTGAACAAGTAATCCAAGGAGCTGGCCTGCATGAAGAAGAATGAGAGATCAGGATCAGAGGAAGGCTTACTAACAATCTTTGATAGGCGGGTGACACGGTCTTGTTTGCTGATGGCCAAGAGAACTTTGAAGTGCTGACAGAGGAAGATCAAGGATTGCAGCCTGATTCGGTATGGATTGTAACTCAATGTAAAGATGAAAATCAAATTCCTCACAACAGGGCCAAGAGATAACATCGTGATCAATGGAGGAAAGACTAAAGTGCTCTAGGATTTCATCTTGCTTGCATCCATAATCAATGGTCATGGAAGCAGCCATTGAGAAATCAAATGACCTACGGAATTAAGCAAATCTGCAGCACAAGACCTCCTAAGAGTGCTGAAGAACAAGGATGCTACTTTGGGGACGAAGACGGGCCCGGCCCAAGCCAGGGTTGTGCAGGGTCACTGTGAGTTGACATCAGCTCAATGACAACAGGGTTAGCCACACACTTAAGCACCGGTGCCATTCAGGGATGCCGTGAGCATACTGCAGAGTGAGGGAAACCACCTTCATTGAGCTCTCTGCCAACCCAAATATAGCCTCCTGTGTCGTTCACCAATGCTTGACAGAAGATGGTTCTAATAACAGACCCAAAACAGCTCTTCCTAAAAGGAACGACAACTTTAGGAAAGAAAAACCATCTGCCAGGGAGGAAGGAGCCGATGTGTGTTTATTCTAGTTTTATTAGGATGTTATTTCAACATCACTTGACTTTTTAAAACATGTGTGAGGTTGGCGAGCACACTGGGGAAAAAAATACTTTGGAGGACTCGAAGGGTTTTGGCATATTTTCCGAAACCTGTACTCTTGATCCATGTTATTTTAGGACATTAAGGCTTTTAAACTTCTGGTCTCAGTGCCAAGGATGGTGTGGATCTCTTCTAGTAAAAGACCCAAGAGTTCTCAACTTTTGGTGAGCAGAAGAATCTCCAGGGAGCCTGGCTTGAGATGTAAAGACTGATTAGGGCCTGTGGCACTGGGGGATAAGCATTGGCCTGCTAGCTGCAAGGTCAGCAGTTCAAACCCATCTGCCGATCTTCAGGCAAACGAGGAGGCTGTCTACCCCTGTAAGGACTTCCAGCTGTAGATACCTTAAGGAACAGGTCTGTTCTGCCCTAGAGGGTTGCTGTGAGTTGAAATTGACATGATGGCAGTGGGTTTTGTTTGTTTGTTTGAGAGTTGCTTCGAACAAGTTATTCAATTGCAAGTTTGTAATAGGGTATTGAGCTTCACAAGAATACTAAAGGACAGGTGTTGGCAAATTCTTTCTGTCAGAGTCCAGATAGTAAATATTTTAGACTCTGAGGACCACGTGGCCTCTGTTACCACCAACCAACTTTGCTGCTCCTGTAGTGCAAAGGTAGACATCAACGATATGGGTGTGGCTGTGTCCCAATGAAACTTGTGCAAAGACAGACATTGGGCCAGATTTGACATGCTGGCCATGGTTTACCTACTGCTGCTACAGAGTCACGCAGAGAGTGAGCAGAAGCCCTGGGTGTCTGTACGGGGTGTTCAGTGGCACCCATTTCTCAAGGCTCAAGGGCCAACTCACTAGCCTTCTCTGATTCCTCTGCACCATGGCAGCAAGGTTCCGGTATCATAGCAATTCTCGTAGTACAGATAGTTCAAGGACCCATGGGAGTCTCTCATGGTCCTTTCAGGACTCTGCAGGGTCAACACTTTTTTTTTTAGTAAGAAGCTGTTTACCGTTTCGACCTCCTTTGCTCACAGTGTTCATGGGCTAGGGTAAGACAAAGGAAGGAGGGCCTGTGGCCAGAGGGTGGCTGGCCCTTCTCCCAGGCATGGCCACTACTCAGTTCTACCTGATTTCTGCTCTTTGGAAACATGGACTCCATAAAACCAGAAATCTTCATTTTTATACAAACTCACCTGGTTTTGTATCTTAGCTTAAATATTAAAGGCAGCCCCTGAAGTTTTCTTAAAGTGAAACAATCATTTAGCTTAACCAGTAAAAAAGGTCTGCTTTGAGCATTATACTTTTAAGAAAGAGTTGGTCTCCCTCAATGTAAGAACACTTTGTTCTAATAACCTGGCATTCTGTGATGCTCATCTTCCCAACACGTTCGCTGAAGACAAAATAGGTACATAAGCAAATGTGGTGAAGAAAGCTGATGGTGCCAGCTATCAAAAGATATAGTGTCTGGAGTCTTAAAGGCTTGAAGATAAACAAGCTGCCATCTAGCTGAGAAGCAACAAAGCCCACATGCAAAAGCACACCAGCCTGTGTGATCACGAGGTGTCAATGGGACCAGGTATCAGGCATCAAAGACCCAGAACAAAAAATCATATCAATGTGAATGAGGGGGAGCGCAGGGTGGAGACCCAAAGATCATCTGTAGACAATTGCAGATTCTGTTGACCCTGCAGAGTCCTGAAAGGACCATGAGAGACTCCCATGAGTTGAATCATCCCCTCACAGAAGGAAGGGATGATCCAGTCAGGGTGCAGTATAGCACTGTTAAAACATACAGCTTTCCTCTATTTCTTTAATGCTCCCCCCACCCCGCCCTCAACACTATCATGATCCCAATTCTACCTTACAAATGGGGCTAGACCAGAGCACGTACACTGGTACAGATAAGAGCTCACAACACAGGGAATCCAGGACAGATAAACCCCTCACGACCAACAATGAGAGTAGTGATACCAGGAGGGTAAGGGTAAGGTGGGGGGAGGGGAACTGATCACAATGATCTACATATAACCCCCTCCCAGGGGATGGACAACAGGAAAGTGGGTGAAGGGAGACAGTAGTCAGTGTAAGACATCAAAAAATATATACAAATTATCAAGGGTACGTGAGGGAGGGAGAGTGGGGGAACGGGAAAAATTAGCTGATACCAAGTATCAAGTAGAAAGAAAATGTTTTGAAAATGATGATGGCAACATATGTACAAATGTGCTTGACACAATGGATATATCTATGGATTGTGATAAGAGCTGTAAGAGCTTCCAATAGAGTGATCAAAATTAAAAAAAAAACCTATACAGATAACAATATCATTAAAAAAATATCTATATGGGATCAAATTGACAAGAGCTATGCTAACGTAGGGGACAGTGAGTTGATGCTAATGATGAGGACACCTCAGGACAGGAGCATGTGAAAGGCTGCACAAGTCCACACTGTCTTTAGAGCCATGAGACTGGCAGGACCTGTCGAAGTGATTACACTGGTGTACGTGCTGCTGCGAACGATCTTGGCAATGACAACAAAGTCAATACAACGTAGAGAGACAAAAAGGAAGATAATTCTCTGTGGGCTCAGTAAACACACATTTGAATTGTCTTGTCACCCAGGCCACTGGGGTAAGAGGAGTCTTCATGCCCCTGTCAGCTTACCTATGCTTCGATTCTGAAAGAATGAAGGTAACATCCTACATCTGATGAAGGTTCTTCCATTGTCAGAGGGGCTTGATATCTTGCCTCCTATTTTGGGGACCCAGCATCAAAGTCAGAACTGGACCTGCGGACTTGTGATTCTGAAGTTCTTAGGACTGCAAAGACTTCTGATTGGAGGGCTGCCACAGGAAAGATGGGGTTGAGCAGAGTGAGCTGAGGGGAATGGATGGACATGGGCTTTGGAGGCTGAAGGGTTAACCAGACGTAATGGACTATGACGCATGAGCAGTAGCAGGTGGTGTGACAGACAGGTCTAGAGCGACCAACATGGAGAAGATGGTCCATTTGGAACCAGTGTAGAGGACCCCACTCACACAGCTATTCCGATCAGACCTTCCTTTGAGTTCAGGGTAGAGGAATCAATAGATTTCCATCTACCTTGAGCTCGTTTGAATTGGGTTTTAATCTCTTACAAGATAAGAGGTTTTCTGATACAAAGTCTTAAGAAGGGAATAAATTACTGGGAAGGTTGTTAGGCTTGACCACTGCTAAGGTCGCTTTCCACCGTAAGACTCAATGATGCCTTGGCCTGATTTGTTGTTGTTAGCTGCCGTCCAGTTGACTAGGACACATGTGATGCTACGTACAACAGCATGAACTATTGCCCAGTCTTGGGTCATCCTTACCCTGGCTAGCACCTCTGAGTCCATGGTTGTGCCAATCTGTATCTCCAAGGTCTCCCGTGTTTCTGTGACCCTCTACCTCATCCAGCCTGATGGTGTGTTCTAGAGACCGATCCCTTCTAATGCTGTATCCCAAACAAGTGAATCAGGCAGTATTCTGTTATGATCCATAGGGTTCTTTGGGCTAAGTTTTAGTTTTCATAGTCTGTTCTTACTACAGAAGCTCTGCTGAAGCCTGTTCACTTTGGGTGACCCTGCTGGAGTTTGAAATACCAGTGACATAGCTTCCAGCATCACAGAGACACAACACAGAAAGCCACCACAGTACGACAGAATGACAGATAAGTGGTGGTTTCAGGAGAACTTCCAGATTAAAAATAGACGATTCAGAAGTAACAGGCTGTCTGCTTCGGAAGAATTATCCATAGAAAGTCTTATGAATAGGAGGCACACATTGCCAGATACTGAACGCCTCATGAATGGCAGTAGAACATTGTCAGACATCGTATCGTGCCAGAAGATGAGCCCTCAGGTCAAGACATGACTGAAGAAGTCAAAGTAGAATGGACCATAATGGTGTGGATGGAGGAAAGCCTTCAGGGTAGATTGGGCATGTCTCAAAATAAAAAAAAATTGGAACTTGTAATGTACCAGTATGAATCTTGGCAAATGGGGAGATATCAAGAATGAAATGGAATGCAGACATACCAATATCTTAGGCCTTTGTGAGCTGAGATGGGCTGGTATGGCCATTTTGAATCCGACAGCCATATGGTTTACTCTGCCAGGAACGACATTCAAGAGGAACAGTCCTGTTTTCATTGTAAGAAATGGACATTTCGAGATCAATCTTGAAGTACAACACTGTGTGCGATAGGATAATATCCATCCTCATCACACGCTTTGGACATGTTAACAGGAGAGAGCAGTCCTTGGAAAAGGACACCATGCTCGGTAGAGCAGAGGCAGTGAAAATGAGGAAGAGGCTCGACACGATGGGCTGACACAGGGGCTGCAGGTGGGCTCACACACAACGACTGGGAGGATGGCGGAGCACCAGGCGATGCGTCCTGCTGTCGTAACAGGGTCGCTATGAGTGTGAACGGACTTGACAGCACCTCACGTCAGCAACGACAGCAATTCGTTGAGTAGATCATCAGACCTTTCTCCTCATTGGTCTCTGTCCGTTGGTCATGGTCTGGAAGTGTTACTGAAGTCGGTCCTCTGCCGGTAACCCAGCTGGTATTTGAAACACCGGAGGTGTAGTGTCCAGCATCATGACCACACGCAGTCACTACAGTCCCACAACCAGACAGAGGAGCGGTGGCTATCAAAGACAGAGAGGTCGAATTTCCACCTCAGAGGGAAGCTATATTTGGAAGCTCTGCTTGGAATGGAAAGTGCCCTCCAAGGGAATGCCTCCAACCACAGTTACCCATTCTCTAACTGAGCATATGTTGGCGGAAACCTCCATTCAGAGCGAGCCAGTTAAAATGCAAGGAAGGGACAGCTAGCAGATCTTTCCAGTGAGAGTCCAGGCTGCTAATTACTCTTGTAAAAGAAATACATAAACATGCAGATGGCAAGTGTAGTAAATACTATCATTTACATATAAATATCAAAGTCCAACCCACTCTTCAAGAGCCATCTCGTAGGCAACGTACTTCTAGAAATATTTCTTACTCTCTCCTCCTCACCCTCCAAACAATGGCGCTCTGGCTTTGAGATTTCATGGTATGTACTTCTTCTGACTAAACAGTGGCTCTGAAACTTCAAGGAGCATTGACATCTCTGGAAGATGCCTTAAGACAGATACACAGATTGCTAGGTCCCACCCCAAGAGTTTTTCCCTTAGTAGGGACGCCAGTGGGGTCTGAGAATCTGCCTTTCTCATGAGTTCCCAGCTGATGCTGATGCTCCTGGTCCGGGAATCACTGTCTGGGGACCACTAACTGAGAGCAGAGTCTACCCTGTAACATACTTGGAGTTACTTTGGTGCTAGCTTCCTTTCCTGCCGGACAGCAAATTCTTACAGAGGAATGCTACTCAGGTCTCTATACCCTGCTGCCTTCCTTGGGCACCCAGCCAACTCTGAGATGCACCCTTGGAACGGGAGGAGGCGTGAAGGTTTGGGCCAGGATGAGCTAAGCAGCTGCTTCTTACAACTGGGGTTTCTGGAGCTCACAAGGAAAGCAACTGCAGCAGACTCTTTGCCAGCCTGAGTGGTAGCCAGTATGGGAAACCAGTGGCTGAACTACACGGCAGTGGAAATCGCAGCAGGGTCAAGTTCATCAGTCTGTTGGAAGACCAAACACCGGATGAAATCCATCACATAGCGATGCAATTATTTCTCTACATAATGTGGTTACTGGAGCCCTGGAGCATGCAAATAGCTAGGTATTTGGCTATTTGCTGGAAAGTTAGTGGGTTGAGCTCGCGCACCCTGGGTGCATGGTTGGGTAAGCACTGGGGCCCTGACCACAAGGTCAGCCTTGGCAGTGGGCTTCATTTAGGCTCGAAGGCAGGCCTGGTGACCTACTTCTGAAAGGTCGCAGCCTGGGTGATCCGATGGAGAGGTTCTCCTCTGCAGACATGGGGTCACCACCAGTTGGAATCAACTAGCAACAACACCACTGACGGCATCACCACCAGTGGGGTTACAATGACAATGACAGGAATCCCGAAAGTTCTCTGAAACTGCTTTATAGGGAGTCCAAGAGGCCATCGAAAAGCTCAATTTGTCTGTCCGAGCAAGAAGAGCAGCCCTGAGAAACAGCCACCTTGCCCCAAAGAAGCAATAAAGGAAGCTGAGGCACCCCAAGTCCAACAGATCAGCACTCACCTGGAAGTGAGGCAAAAGACAATTTGAGGAGGGGCTCCAAGTTGTTCTTTTAAGTGGTAGGCAGGGCCTATGAGCTGCCAGGAAATCAGCCCTGGTGTAGACAGTGCTGCCGATGGTGGCCCGGCCCCGTTCACCCCAGTCCAAGCCTCATCATCTCCTGCCTGGAGGATCACAACATCCGTGTTCCCTGCCCCCCAACTCATTCTGCACACGGCAGACAGAGTCATGCTTCCAACACGCAGATCTGATGATGCTTCACCGCAACTTCCAGACTCCCACCACCCCCAGCTGCATCGAAAGCCCTACCACGGTTTCGTTTGGCTCTTGGGATTGAGCCAGCCTCCTCGCTGTGGTCTATAAGGCCCCACAGGAGCCCGTCCCTGTCTGCCTTCCCTGTCTCTTCCCACACCCTGGTCCCCTCAGGCAGTAAATGACAGCCACACTGGCTGCCTTTCTTTCCCCTCAAACACGTCCTGCTCCCTCTCCATGCCGGGAGATGCCCATTCCAAAGCAGACACGTCAGGGATGCCTCCACGTTCAGGCGCATTACACGTCCTGGAAAGGCGGATGGCTCTCTAGGAAGCAGTTCTGATTGCTCTTGCTCCACTGCCAGGGTCAGGTTGGGCCTGGTGGAAACCGACTAAGGGGCAGAAGAAAAGTACTGAGAGCCTCGAGGGAGAGAGGGGAGGGGTCACACGTGAGGCCCACCCAGAGGAGAGGCAAGAGGGAGGGTCTCCTGAGTCTGGGCGGGGACAACTCCTACGGCCAGCACCATTCATCTGGGAGTTGGAAAAGGAGCTGCAGGGTGAACTTTGGGGGCTGTCGACCCAAGCGAGTCACGTGCTCTGATGGGCACGGTGAAAGGGTCCTTTCTTTCCGGTCTTTGCTCCTCCTGGCCCTTCTGGATGCAAAGAGAAGAAGCAAGGCCTCTATCTATGGCGCCCAACTGTCCTGTGTCTCTTAAACATCATGCTTTCATGAAAGAGACCATGCTCTCTGAACAAGGTGCTGGTGCCTGGATGGGTGGGTGGCTACCAGTGAGCTGAAACGTGACGTCAGGACTGTCGTGCAGAGGGCACTGTATCCACTGAAATGGGCTCTTTTCCCCCTCACCCCACTGACCTATAACCCACATCCAACCCAATGCACCTCGTGCTCAGTCTCGGTGCAGGGCTATATTACACTGTAATGATGAAAGAAACATAGCCAGCAACCCAAGTAATAAAAAGAAAAGCAACTGAGATCTTTGCTGGCACCTGCCTTGGAAAACAGCAAAGGGAAGAAGCCCTTTACTTAATAACTAACCAGACAGAGGCTCGCCGGAACTGGGAGAAGTCCACGACAGCACACCAAAGGCTCTCTCACTCAGTGGTCCATCTGAAGCACGTGTCCTGTATGAAGGGGGGGGGGAGGCAAGACTCACGAGGCCCATTTCACAGACCAGCACATGGAGGCTCAGGAAGTGAAGAGAGGGGCCCACACTCCAACACAGGTCATCTGCCTCATTACCATTTAATTCCCAGCCCCAGTTGAGTGTGGCATTCAGACATGACTGGGGCACACCGCACTCATTGAACACAAACACTGTCACTCATTCGGCCTATCTAAACTAGAATGAAGCCTTAAAACGACAGAGAGAAAAGATCCTACCAGAGAGGTATTACCAGAATACCTCTCTTCTAGCCAAAATGGCATTCTGTCACCACTCGACACCAGGAATCCTGGTCCAATTATTAACATGTGGGCCCAGGGCCCAAGCTCATTGGCATGAGGTAGATTCTCTGATCAGAAATAGAGAAGCCTTGGGTCCCACTCATGTAAAGAACTTATTGGCATTATCTGCTGAAAAGAATTCAGATTTCAAGGGAGACAGCGAAGCAGGGAGACCACTGGAATCTTGGCTATGGAGGAAGTAGGGGATTGAGTGGCGAGGGTGAGGAATTGGGCAGCTCACCTAGTTCCATGCCCCTTAGATTTGCACTGGAGCCTTGTCTTATGTTTACACGAGTGGACTTTGCTATTGGCTACGGAGCGCTGATGACACAGAGCCAAAGTAATCCAGGTCAGCAAACACGTTGGCGTTGTAAACAGAAGTGTAACAAGAACATCCATGGGCTGATTGGTCTTGTAGTGATGTCCAGTTGCCCTACGATTGAGAGCAGCCTCTGGTTCTGGCGCCCAGTTGGAGAGGTGAGAGAAGTGGCTTTACAAGGAAAGTAGTAAGGAGACCCAGCAAATCCAAGAAAGAAGAAGAAGAAGAGGTAGATAGGTGAGTGGAGGTAAGGGGCCAGCCACACGACTGGCTCCAAGGTCTGAAAGGCACAAATGAGAAGCCAGACACAGACACAGACATCCTTTCACCTGCTCATGGGGTAAAGTGGGCCATGTGGGATGGGGCAGGCCACTGATATGGAGGACAGTTCCTGGATGTTAGGTCAATAGCCTATCTGAGCTTCAGATTTTTCTCTACTTGGAGATATATACAAGGGGGCACCCCTCCCCCCAAAAAAAGTGCAAAGAAAGATCCACTGGGCGGAGCTTTCACAGTGCCCATTTTTACCACTAGGTGAGCATTGAGCTCTGAGTTAGTGCACCCAGTGGCGTCATCTGGGAAGGTTCTCTGTGGTCACAGTGAATTTTTTCGTTAAAGCAGTTTTAATTGAACTTTGTGTTTTTTGTGATGACCGATTTAAGAGAACAGCTTGCAGCTGTGAAATTTGGTTTCCTGCTTGGGAAAAATGCCACAGAAACTGTTGGGACGTTGAACATAGCTTACAGCATTATGGGAAAAACTCAAATGTACATGTGGTTTTCTTGTTTTAAAAAACAGTGAAACGGTGATTGATGACAAACCTTGTTCTGGATGTCCGTCAGCTTCCTGAATGGACGAAAGTATCAAATAGCAACAAGATTCGTGTACTTGTGCTTGCAGACTGATGATGGAACATTGAAGAGATGGGTAAGTTATCTGGACTACCTTGGAACTCAGTTCAGCAAATTTTAATGGAAGATTTGGGAATGAGAAAGGTCGCTGTGAAATTTGTGCCTTGGGTTCTGACTGACTGGGAAAAGAGTATTGGGTAGAAACATGCTGTGCTTTGAAAGAACAGCTTCAAATTGACCCAGAATTTTTTCCTAAGGTCATTACTGGTGATGAGACATGGTGCTATTCGTACAACTCTGAAAGCAAACATCAATCAAGCCAGTGGAAGACACCATCATCACCTAACCCCTTCACAGCTCATCAAGTGAAATCCAACATCAAGATGATGCTCATTTGTTTTTTGATGTGAAGGGGATAGTGCATTTGGAATTCATTCCACAAGGTCAGACTGTTAATCAAGCTTTCTATTTAGAGGTTATGAAAAGATTGCATAACAGTGTGCAACAAAAAAGGCCTTTTTGCCACCACGACAATGCACCTGCTCATGCAGTCATCTCAGTGCACCAGTCTTGGGCAAAAAACAGCATATACCTCTCTTCCCCATGCACTTTACCTCACTCTGCGCAACTTCTTTTTGATTTTGTGCATGGAGAGGGATATTAAAGGACAGCGATTTGGTGATGTAGAAGAGGTGAAGGAAAACAAAAGAGGGAGGTGCTGTCAGCCATCCAGACCAATGAGTTTGAAAAATGTTTCCAAGAATGGAATTGCAGATTTGACAAATGCATTAAGTGTAATAGAGAATATTTTGTAGGTGATAAGGTTGTTTTGTTAAAAAATTTAAATACATAGCTTTAAAAAAGAAAATTCCGTTTTTGGGGTGGGGTGGGGGCAGGTACCTCCTCATACAGACCACCTGGATTATAGCCTAAAATGGTTAATGCAGTCTTCCCTTGTTCTGGTCATCTGATTACCGTTTGACTAAATTATGGTTCCCACTGGTTTTGTTCCATACTGGGGTGTTGTCAGGTGCCGCTTTGACTCACGGTGATCCTGTGCATGACAGAACAAATGCTGCCCGGTCCTGTGCCATCTTCATAACTGCTATTATATTTCAGCCCATATTGCAGTCACGATGCTGGTCTGTCTCCCTGATGGTCTTCTTTGCCTGCCTTCTACTTTACTAAGCATGGTGTCCTCTTCTAGGGACTAGTTTCCCCTGATTACATGTCCAAGTTTTGTGAGATGAAGTCTCGTCGTCCATGCTGCTAAGAAGCATTCTGGCTGTACTGCTTCCAAGATCGACTTTAACTTCCTTCACTGACACCATAATTCAAACGCATCGGTTCTTCTTCTGTCTCCTTTATTCACTGTCCCTGCCTCATGCATATGAGGCCATTGAAAGTACCATGCCATGGGTCAGGGCCCCTTAGTCTTCAAAGTGACACCTTGGCTCTTCAACACTTTCAAGTTGAAGAGGCTTTGCATACTCAATAAAGCACAAGTAAACCCTTTTCTGGTCTTCCCTTTTTTCCAGTCAAGATCCATTAGCAATGAAAGACCTTATGCCATATCCTCTTCTGAATCCACCCTGAATTGCTGGCAGCTCCTTGTCAATGTACTGCTGCAACCATTGCTGGATGATCTTCAGCAACGCTTTATTTGTATGTGATATTATGCTATTGTTGGATAATCTCTGCGTTCTGTTGGGTTGCCTTTCTTTGGACCTGGTACAGCTAAGGATCTCTTCCAGTTCGTTAGCCTGGTAGTTGTCTTCCAGATTTCTTGGCTAGCTGAGGGATGCCGTCCGTCAACGCTTCCTCAGCTTGTTGAAACGGTTCATTTGGTATTCCATCAATTTCTGGAGCTTTGTTTTTCACTAATGGCTCAAGTGCCGCTTGGACTTCCTCCTACAGAACCACTGGTTGTTGATCACCTGCTACCTCTTGAGATGGTTGTATACCAACCAGATCTTCTTGGTACAGGACTCTGGATTTTTTCCATCATCTTTTTTGTTTTTGTTCTTTTTTTTCAGGTGGAGGTACTATATTTCCAAACATGATTCAAAACCAATAAATTCTGGAATTTCCACATGAGATCTTTATTTTATAAAATGCATTTGCCACTAAAATACTTCATAAAGGCTGCCTTCTCTTTTGTAGTGGGGAATAAGCAAAAAGCCCAAAGTTAAAAGGTCATGCATAAAATATTATACCTACAAGTGGTTTAAATTCTTCCCCAATAAATGCTGAAACATTAAAAGCAATTTATACTTCATTGTTTAGCAGCACTTAATGTCAATGTTTTTCTTCCTATTTGAGTTCATGTTTCACAGACAACATGAATAAAATAATGAACATCATAAGCCTTTTCATAAAATAGGAAAACAAAACAAAGCCATACCACTAAAAACAATCCACTGGGAGAGCTTAAACTTTTAAAATATAAAAACTTAAAGAACAACAAATGCACCCCACCCAGCATATCTAACATAAACTCTGCTGGCTCCGCATAGATGTTCTTGGATCTTGACTTTGGGCTGGTTATTGCGATGTTGGTGTCTGATGCTCTTGAGTTGTCTGCACTCATGGTGACCTTCTGTCCCACAGGGTGACGCCCGTCCAGTCCCGGCCAGCTTCGTGGTCATCAGTATGTTTTAGTTCATTGTTGGGCCAGAGACACACATATCCAGTGATTTTCATGTGTCATGATTTCCGGTTTGACTATTCCAAGAAGTTTCATTTTAACACGGTCCAAATTATTCACAGAATTAAAGTTTCCAATGAAACTCAAGTATTTCATCAGAAATAGTGGTTGATCCCTCTCTCTCTCTCTTTTCCTTAACTCCCTTAATCCCCCTTAGCGATATAAGTACTTTAGGATTTGACTGTAAAAATTTGGGATGATGTCATTTTAAGGAGATTTGTGCATGTGTTATTTTCTCTGCTTCCTTCAAAGTAAATAACCCCCAAATCAGATCCAAAGTTTAATTCCTTCACATTGTGTGAAAAGGAATAGTATTATATTAAATATAAGACTATTATATGCATTTAATATATAGTATATTATATATAGGATCTCTATGAGTTGCCATCAACTTGATGGCAGTGAGTTATTGTATATTACTATGTAAATTATAATATTATATTACAGATAGGTGACCCTTACCTTGAGGTCCACACTTTGGTTCATTCAAATTGTGTAAAAAAGAATAGTATTGTATGACGAGGATATCTACCACAAAATGAGAAGTATATATTCCTAGTTTTCTAGACAGAAGGATTTTTGCTGATTTCTTCCATCATCTTTTGATACTTCTTGCAATATAATTTTTCAATACTGCAACTCAAAGCTTGCCTTATTTTCAGCTCTTTTAGCTTAAGATACACTGAGCATGTTCCTTCTCTTGGTTTTCTTACCCAAGGTCTTTGCATGTGTATTTTCATACTTTGTCTTCTCAAGCTGCCCTTTGAAACTTTGTTTATTTATTTTAACTCATTAAAATGTTCGTTTAGCAGTGCTAAGAAATGTTCGTTAGCTCTCATTATATATATTGACAGAGTACATGCATATGTACTGGGAAGAACATGCTCTCTGGGGTTGGAAGGTTCAGCTTTGGGCTCTGTGTTTTTGTAACTCTCGTCTTGGGCAAGTTACTTTAAATTCTTGAAATATTCTTTTTGATGAATGCAAAGCCATTCTTCTTAAGTTTTTCATTCCAGAAACAGTGAGCTATATTATTATCTGTTTCAACACGGCCAGCGCCAGTCCATTTTAGCTCACGAATGCCTAGGATATTGATCTTTATGCATTGCATTTCATTGTTGATGGCGTCTGACTTTCCTAGATTCATACTTCCTACAATCGCCGTTCCTTACTAACAGATGGGCTCAGCTGTTTCTTCTCATGTTGAGTTGTGCCCCGTTAACAAGCGGAGACCCTGAAAGCTTCGCTTCATCCGTTTCATTGAGGCGGCATCTGCGCTGAGGAGGCAGCTCTTCCC
>NW_022111372.1:84269655-84274889 GCF_000313985.2 Echinops telfairi
GAGACCCCTCTGCAAGGGGACATTTCACTGCTATTTCTAAGGTCTTCTTAGGATAATGTCTCAGAAATGGACAGTCTATTCCTCCTTTAGAGACTGTTCTTAGTCTGAAATCTCTGCTGAATTTGAAACTTGTTCACCCTGTGTGACCCTGCTGGCCAGCACAACAGTTCAAGCCCCCACAGTACAATACACTGACCGGTGGGCAGTGTCCTTATCTTACGAGAGATAAAAGGAGCGAGAAGGGAGCAGAGCGAGGGATCTCAGTGCCACTAAGAGAGAAGAGCCTGAGCAGGCAGCATCTGTGACCAGCAATTTGGATGCAAGGCCACTGGGAACCTCCCGGAACCGGGGACACAAAGACCAATCCCTCTCTCAGAGCTAGCACGTGGACCTCGGATTTCTTGCCGTATGGGAGAATACACTTCTGTATGTTCAACTTGTGATTTTTTTTTTCTCTGAAAGCCACACCAGATAATGAAAACAATATCTATCATTGGGTCTTTTCCTTGGAGAACCATCTGCTACAACCCATCAGAGGGACCAAAAGGCACAGAACAAAGTGGAATTATTTCAGTCTTCCTGAGGACAAGATGTTCTAAGGTTGAGCCGAGTTTCTTGGAAAAAACATTTTTTTTCGTGAGTGAGCATGTAAAACAGTGTCTAGTTTTATCAGAAGTAATCTTCTGACACCCATGATACCCTAGGGAAGACCTGGCTCCAGCAGAGTCCCAAGTTAGCACAAATAGATCATGAAGCCCATACTTTGGGGCTCATATTCAAAGTCACAATTATTTATTTGGCAAAAGTTACTTGGTGATATCTATGTGATAAGCACCGGAGATACGCTGGTGAGTAAAAGTTATGTTTCCTATTGTTTGGTAGTTTATAATTTGGTGGGAAAGATGCACAATATGTAGGTAAGCAAATAAATAATCACAAAGTATCACAAATCGAATGAAGGAACCATATAAAGGTGGGGGCTCCTTGGGCTGAATATACTTTTTATGGAATCAGTCTTTCTCCTGCTGAACCGCTGGACAAGTTTGAACTGCCAGCTCTTTTGTTAGCAGAAGACTGCTTAACCATTGTGCAATCAGGGCTCCTTATCTCTTTGGTATTTTTCCTGAAAAGTTTGTGTCCTGTTTAAACATGAGGAATCATCGGCAAATCCAAATGGATGTATTTTCAGCAAAATCCCTGACTAGTACTATCCTCAAGTGCCAAGGTCATGAAAAACCATCCGAGATTGGGCGAGACTAAGAAGACACAGGAGTAAATCCAATGGGCTACTCTGGAAGGGAAAAAGGAGATCGGTGGGAAAACTGGTGACATGGGAATAAAGCCTGCACCAGTTGGTTTCTTAGTTATGATCAAAGTACCAGGGTGGTACGAGATATTCACATCAGGGGAAGCTGGGTGAAGAGTTGATGGAAATTCTTTGTACTGTCTTTGCCACGCCTAGAAATCTAAAAAGATTTCAAAATAGAAGTATTATACTTTTTTTTTTAAGTTTACCAAGTACATTCAGAGGCATTATCAATGAGACAGAAGTTGGCGAAAAGTAAGGTAGGTAAAATGGATCCATTGAACGGATCAGAGTACTAGCCTCAGTAGCCATAGAGCTAATGGGAGAGTTGAGATTCAGAGTCAGTTCTTTTGTTTCCAAGGACTTTTAAAAAAACAAACAAACATTTTTCCTTTTTAGTAATTTTTAAAATGTGGCTAGGACTTAAAATGTTAAAAGGCAAAGATATCCCTTTGAAGACTAAGCTGCCCCTGATGTTTTCAATCACCGCACACGTAGGCAAACGCTGGACAAAGAATGAAGAAGGCAGAAGAATTGATGCCTTTGCATTTCGGTGCTGGCAAAGAACGTTGAAAATATCATGGGCTGCCTGAAGAACAAATACATCTGCCTTGGGTGAGCGACAGCCTTAGCATGCTCATTAGAAGTGGACATGTGATTAGGAAGGGCTAGTCCTGGGAGAAGGACATCATGTTCGACAAGTACAGTGTCAGTGATAGAGGAAGACCTTGAATGGGGTGGATCGGCACAGCATTTGCAACAGTAGCTCAGACCAGGCACGATTTCGTTTTGTTGTGCGCAGGGTCTACTTGACAGAAGCTACTCGACACATACATAGAACCTATGCAAACAGTATCCTTTTCAAGATAGGGTATATTTCTGTCACCCAGATACCTTTCTGCAGTCTTTTGCAATCAGGAGCCCCCGTGGTGGAGTAGGCGATGTCCTGGACTACTACCTGATAGGAAAGTGCGATAGTTTGAATGCACTAGCCACGCTTTGGAGGAGAGAAGAGAATGTCTGCTCCCATAAAGATTTACAGCCTAGAAACCCACATGGACAGATCTGTCCGGTCTTACAAGTTTGTGATGAGTCTCAATCGACTCTATGGCATTGAATTTGGAGAGTCTGTGAGTTTACAACCAGTGATTTCCCACCCCAGCCAGCAGCCACCATGGTTATGATTTCTATTCCCCCTGGTTCATTTGGTCTGTTCTTACACTTCTTACACATGGATTTGCACACCATGTACTCTTGTGTCTGGCTCCTCTGCACCAGCACATTTCTGAAATGCATCCATGTTATGGCATATTTCAATAGTTTGCCACTTTCTATTTCTGAGTAGTAATCATTATGTCAATGTAACACAATCTATTTCCCTATTTATTGATCGTTGAACATTTCAATTATTTCTAAATTTTGGCCATTATGAATTAGGCTATCAGGAACATTCTTGTATAAGTCTATTTTTTGAAGCTATAGGTTTACATCTCTCATGGGTAAGATATCTTGGAGTAGAATTACTGAGTCATAGACTACATGCATATTTAATCTTTAAGCAACTGCTGCAAAGTTTTCAAAAGCATTTTACCCATTTCATTCCCACCATCCAGGTATGAGAACTTTTAGCTGGTTTAAAGAGTGTGAAGAAGCAGTTTTAATTTTCATTTCCCTGATGACTGGTGATGTTGAGCATTTTTTTGTATGCTTATTGACCAGTCGTACTGTATATACTCGAGTATAAGCCGACCTGAATATCAGCCGAGGCATCTAGTTTTACCACAAAACTGCATAAAAAATGTGCTGAAAAACTTGGCTTGTACATAAGTATATACGGTATATCTTCTTTTATAAAGCTTCTGTCAGATTGGGGGAGAGCCTGTTTTTGCTGCTTTTTTTCTTCCAGAATTATAGATATAAATATATATATATAATTGAACTGAGGTGGCATGCTTCGATGCTGCTGCTCTGCCCCCAGCGTTTCAAAAAGCAGTGAGCCCATCATGGTGGACAGGCTCCAGCTGTGCTTCCAGACCTGGGCAGTCTAGGTCGAAGGGACTGGCGATCCACTTCTAAAAAAATGGCCAGCGAAAACCTTATGAATTATGCGTGGAACACTGTCCGACATAGTGCCAGAAAATGAGCCCCTCAAGTTGGGAAATACTCAAAATAGGGCCAGGGAAGAGCTTTGCCTCCCCAAAGCAGAGTCAACTTCACTGGTGTGGGAGGAGTAAAGCTTCCTTGACCTTCACGGCTGATACAGCTGGACTCAAAAGGAGAAGAACATCTGTAAGCACCCATTACTATTGGGAATGTGGAATGTATGCAGTATGGAATCTCAGAAAGTTGGAAGTCCTCAGACATAAAGCAGAATGCACAGAGATCCAGACCCTCCGCATCGGGAAGCTGAAATGAATGGCGATTGGCCATGTATCATCTAGTGTGGACTATGCTGGGAACGACAAGTTGAAGAAGAACGGCATCACCTTCCTTTTCAAAAAGAACGTTTCAAGATGTATCTTGTCCGTCATAGGGTAATACCCACATGCCCACAAGAGGACTAAGGGATCCTAGTGGCAGAGTGGGGTGCAAGTCGGGCTGCTGAGCATATGGTCGGCAGTTCGACTCCACCAACCCTCTACACACCAACAATTAGGATTCTTGCTTCTGTAAAGATTTATAGCCTCAGAACCCCCAAAGGAGCAGTTCTACTCTGTCCTAGAGGGGTGCTATGAGTCAGCATCAGCTGGATGGCAGTGAGTTTTTGACAAGAATGACCAATTAAAGTGACAAGTTTTCTAATTTATGCACTAAATTAAAGCCAAGTGGGAAGAAATGGAAGCTTTTTAAAACCAAATTCTGCAGTCTGAAACGGATCAAACATGCCATCAAGGTGCATTAATAATTACTGGGGATTAAAATGTGAAATATCACCTTGATAATAGAAATGCTGGAGGAGATTTCATGATAGAATTTTGCAAAACCAACAACTTCTTTATTGCAAGTACTTAAAAAAAATGGTGACATGAACCTCTCTGGTTGGAATACGTAGGACTCTGATCGACTACATCCGTGGAAAGAAGCAATGGAGGTACTTATCACCATCCTTTGAGCAAGGGTAGGTTGACTGTAGAACAGACCATCAAATGCTCACATGCAAGTTCAAGTTGATATTGAAGAAAATTAAAGCAAGTTGACGAGAGCCAAAGCACAACCCTTGTGTCTACCCCACTTGAATGCATCTCACAAGAACAGACGTGACATAACGAGCCCTGGTGGCATGCACCAGACCAGCTGTCAGATGACATCAAGCGCATCATATACATGAAGACAGCAAGCAGCCATTTAAAAGGCAGGGGAAAAAAAACATCATTTAATTCATAAGGATTCCTTCTACTTGGATCCACAATCAACACCCATGGAAGCAGCAGTCAAGAAACCAAACGGTTTTCAGTAAATGACAACTCAAGACCACCACATATTTGCTATTTTCATACTCTCTTTGCTTTTTTAATGACATGCCTTAGACCAGGAAGCATAGTGCTGCCCCTGTGAGTGAGTGTTGAAGGATTCACCCTGTCTTGACCCTTATTTGTATCAATAGTGCCCAGTCACATAAGCATGTATTTATATAGACGGTCCATCAGAGTGTTTTCATGACTTCCCAAAGATCTGCGGCTAACGAATGGGGAACACATGCATTATACCCCAACGGGACATGGTTTCTACCCTCAAGAAGCTGACACTATGAGAGAAGCAACCAGAAAGGCCTTCGAGTGCACAAGAAAATGTGGTGAGGAAAGCAGAAGGTGCTTGGCTACCAAAAGATATAACACCTGAAGCCTTAAAGACCTGAAGATAAACAAGCACCATCTAGCTGAGAGACAACAAAACCCACACGGAAGAAGCACACCAGCCTGCCCCTACT
>NW_022111372.1:84275772-84287335 GCF_000313985.2 Echinops telfairi
GGGGGAGGCTGGGAACGGGGAGGGAGGGGGAAAAATGAGCTGACACCAGGGGCTCAAGAGGAAAGCGGGTGTCGTAAGAATGATGAAGTCAACATATGTACTAAAGTGTTGGACACAGATGACGTATGGACAGATTGTGATGAGTTGTATGAGCCCCTAATAAAATGATTATTTAACAAAGTAAAACCAAAAACAATGAAAGGCCCTCGAGAGTAGCGACAGGGGTCTTAAAAGTTCCAGAGCAACCACCTAAGGTGCAGCTATTGGCCTCTCCCTCTCTGGAGGAAAGGAGAAGGCTGAAAATTGGAGAAGCATGGAATCCAATGACTGATGGACCATGGAATCCAATGACTGATGGCCCATGGGATCCAATGACTGATGGACCATGCTTCTATCCGTCTCCACCATGCCGAGACCCAAAGAGCGAGGGAGTGCTTGGCTGCTCATTACAAACTGCTCTGAAAGGACCACATTGGAGAAAAACATAGAACAAAACTCAACACAATAAAAGAGACCAGGTTTACTGTTTGGATACAGACTGGTGGGATCCCCAAGATTATGGCCCTCGGTCACCCGTCAGGTCTGGAAAGGAACTTTCCCCTGTGTTAAAATAATCATGTGTTTAAGATCAAAATGGCAGCATCTACCCAAGGATAAAGTTCCGAGGGTTAGCAATGAGGGGGGATGGAAGCAGGGAACACAAGAAGGAAATGGAAATAAGTCATGTCACATTGAGGGAGTTACTATGGATGCATTGAAAACAATGTGTTTGACTTATGGAATGTAAAATTGACGATCCACTCTGTACACCTTCACCTAATTCACAACAAAAAATGAAAATGAAAAATAAACTCACTTGAATAAGTCATGTTAACTTACGGCAAATGAACTATAGCCTTAAGGATGATTGAAACCAAGGTTCACGGACTTCAGCGGAGGGACTGAGCCCCTCGGAAGTGGATGAGAGTTAGCCTGTATGGAAGATTGTGGCCTAAGGATGTCTAGAATTTTTATAAATGAGGGTGCTATTTCTCCTGATCAATTAGAAGAACAGTAAAAAAAATGCCTTGGTTAGGATCCTTTCGGTTGTAATTTATAGAATCTCACACTTGCTGAAGCAAAAAGGAAAACTGTTGGTTCTAATGACTAACTGAGAGGTCTAAGGTTAGCAGGCTTCAGGGATGGTGGAATTCAGGGACTTTAATACATAGCAAGTAGTTTGGTGTTTTCTGTTTTTCAGACAACTTCATCCCATGGACTGGACAAGAATGTCCATCACTATCCCTAGAGTCCCATCACCTCAATTTTTATCTATCTTATTGGAACATTCAAATATCTCCCCAGTGTAGACGGAACACGATGATTTGCTGGCCGTGGTTCAGTGCCCAATCCCTGCTAGCGGGACCAACAGCTCAACTGACAGACCAACAGTAGGACTCGGAGTCAGGGAAAAGCTTCTACAGGGTATCTGGGGAAGGGATGGGGAAACACGCAGAGCAGGCATCTGAAAAGCACTTTTATTACCGGGATGGCACTGGAAATGCGGGCCTGGTGAATGGGGAAATGGGAGCAGGAAGCAAAGGAGGAGGAAGGGTTGTTCTGGACGTGGAAGTGATTGGGGGAATAGGGGCCTGCAGGTCTTCTGGGGGTGTCTCTGGCCTGAGTCTCACTCTTTGGTGCCCAAGAGCTCTGCTCAGAGATCCCATCTGCGATGCCTGCTTAGCCTGGCATCTAGTGACCATGTGCATCTGTGTTTAGCTTGCTTCCTGTGGCCTCTCCCTGGAGATGAAAGTCACGCAGGGAAGCATAAGGTATGTTGCGTATGAAGACAGTGGAGACAGCACCCTGCTTTTTCCATATCGTTCCGTAGTATCTTCTCTATCTTATTTGAAGTATTTGAAGCAAACTGATTCCTCTCTCAAAAAAGTAATAAGATAACCTAAATAGGGAGTATTAGGCAGTTCTTTGTCATTGTTTTGAACTAGGATCTCATAGTTGGAAGAGACCTAGAGGTTGTCTAGTACAGGGATTAGCAAGCTCTGGCCCTCAGGCCAATTCATCCTCTGCTTGTATTTGAAAATGAAGCTTTATCGGAACACATGGCTGATCATTGATCTGTGGTCTAGGGCAGCTTTCATGCTATAGAGATTGCATGCCCAGAAAGCTTACTAGCTGGTCCTTTGCAGAAAAGCTCACAAAACCCTGCTGTAGCAGAATATTTTCCCTACTTGATTAGGACTGCCCTCTGCAACAGGAATTTCCTCCCTGACGCATGTCAGGGAAAGTCTTGGAGGTCACAGACTATCATCCGAGATCGGACAGGAAGATGAGCCCCCTAGGTCGGAAGGCACCCCACAGTAGGCATAACAGTAGACTCAAACATCCGGACGATCATGGCGAGAGCACAGGATGGGCTGCTGCTTCATTCAGTTGCCCCTTGTCAGAGCCAACCTGAGGGCCACTAACAACATCACCGGCAATCTATATCTCGGTTCCCCCTTCCTAGTGGAAGTGATCAAAGGGTGCTGTCTCGTTACAGCATCGTGCATGAATTAATCCATTTAACAGGGCTTTCTCCAACACATTCAACTGTGCTTGACTGGTATGTTGCTGTTAGTGTGTGTTTTGCATGAGACAGGCATTGTGCTAAGCATCGAACGTGCATGCTCGCGCCCTCTCCCCTCCACCCCCGCCTCCCCTGCAGGGCTCACTTAGTATTGTCTCAGGAGGAAACTGAAGCCAAGAGGGGTACAGCAACTCATCCAAGGCCACACAGCTAGTATGTGGCTGAGTTGGAATTTGAACCCAGGGAGTCTGACTTCACAGCTCAAGCTCGTATCAAACACGTGATCTAGGCTTCTCGATTTGGTCAGTAACCTAGTTTGTAAAGTATCAGCTCACACAGCCCCAGAAATCAGTAGATAACAGGTCTGTCCATCGGCATAGGAGCCGGAGTGCCAAACAGTAGAACCAGGTCCGTTTTTTTCTTCCACATCCACACTCACGCCACTTAACGCACTCCCACCTGCCCCCTCATTGCCTCTGGCTTCTCCCATTGCCAGGTCTAGGTTGCCCCGGAGATCCCCCTAAATAATGCACAGCTCTGGTTGGGTCACTACTTGGCTCTCCACCTCTCATGGCTCCTCATTGGCCACAGGCTGTAATGAATACTCTCTCGCCTGGCATCTCCAACTCGCATTGAGCTCTGTTCTCCAGCCTCGTGGCCTCACTGGCCACCTATTCACACTCTAGACCGGACGGGCAGACCAGACTGCCTAACACTTCCCAAATGCTTTGTGTCTTTTAATTTCACACTCCACCCCCTGCAACCCAGTTACTAGCCTAAGGACCCTGGAGCTGCACATTGAGCTTTGTGGAATGTTTGACCAATGGAAGGGATTGTTTTCTGTCCCTTTTACTGGAACACAACTGTCCCAAGGCCCAGGTGAAATACTCTCTGCTCTGCAGAGTGGCCCTGCTTTCCTTCCCAGCTCTTCCCTCTATTTCCCTGTCAACACTCCTCCTGGGTCCCTCGTAGTCGCATCACACGTGCGTGTGTGGTGTCACGCTTCTGGTGACACTGGAGTCAATAGGAGGTCAGACTCTCTACCTTGGACCCTCTGATGCCCCCACAAGAGTGGGGATGTTTCAATGTCGGAGGGAATGGGTGAGTTGTGCTGGGTCATTTGATGGCTCCCCGGTGATGTCTGTCACGTGAAGCCATGAAAGATGGCATAATTGGGGGGGGGGGCAGGAAGGAGGGAGAAGTGGCCTCATATTTTCGTCAGCATGTCCTCAAACAGCCGCTCCAGCATTCTGCAGCTCATGTGACCTTGGCCAGGTAACATCACACTTGAACCTCATCTTCCTCTTAGCAGGTGGTGATATGAATGCATGCCTCCGTGCATTCTCCATCATTATTTATTTATTCCAGTCTCCACCATGAATGGCGTTTCTGATGGGGCACGTACTCCCTCTTCTCTGGACCTCGATTTCCTCCTTTGTAAAATGAGTGACTATTCTTATCCACCTTAGAGGACTTGTGTTAAGGGTAAGGACATGCTCCATGAACGCTTACCCTTCTTAGTTGTTCTGGGCTGCCTGGCACCCGCCAAACGAAATGTGGAGCACCTAAGCTCCGTCCCTGCTTGGAAACAAGGGCTTTTCTTTTACTATGTCAATAGCATGGGGCTTGGACCTAATCACTTTTAAACAGTGCCTTACAAAAAGAGAGCACAGACATACAGACAGACACCCAGGGCTGAGGCAGATACCACGTGAGGACATGGTTGCAAGCAAAGGAATGGCTAGGATTGCGAGCCGAGGTCTACAGGGAGCATTGGGCTGACCCAGACTGTCAGCCTCTAGAAGTGTGAGAAGATCCAATTCTGTTCTTTACAACTCTCAGGGGGCAGGGGTGGCGAGGGTGGGGGTGGGTGGGGGGAGATTGCTGTTACAGCAGCCACATTAGGAGGCGGAGACCTTCCCTACCGGCACTCGGCGGAGGGGCAGGAGGATCCACAGGGACAAAACAGTCCAAAGGGGAGGAGACACGGAATGACGCACACAAGCTGCCCACGGCAATCACTGTCAACTGTGCGCAGGCCTATGGAGCTGGGGGAGATTCAGAATGACCGGGAGTGCCTTCCCGGGAAGCGGGCTTTAGGGAAGGTGCCCAGGTTGTGGTTCTGCTGCCCACAGGGCTGCTGTGAGTCTGGACCGCCCGACAGCAGCTACCGACAAGAGCAGCCGGGGCTGCTGCCAGGATTCGATGCAGGTGTGTGGCCGTTGCCAGGTGCTGTTGAGCTGGAAACATCGAGGGGCCTTCAAAGAGCTCACGGAAAAAGGATTTCAAGGATGGTGGTGTTTTTCTACCAACTTTTAGATGCCCCCTTGTCCATAAACCATTTGTCTTCACGTAGGCTATATAGTTAACAAAGAATCATTCGGATTGGGAAGAAGAGGAGGAGATCATCTGAGGCTGAGGGATTTCTAAGGGAGTGTGGGCTTCTCTTGGTTCCCGAATTGCTCTCCTCCCTCCTCCCTGCCCCCTCCCCCAGACCCCTTCTTCCTCCATGTCATGGGTTTCTGCCTCTGCCCTTTGAGAGAGGGACGCACGGTCACCCTAGTGAGGTGCCTGGCAGCACAGGAAATCCTCCGTCCAGAATAACCCAGGCTGACGTTCAGAGGTGCAGGCTTAGCTCCTGTGGAAATATCTAATTTTCCAGTTGCCTTAGACTTCCCCTAGGATGGTCAGGGCCTGGATCCCTGAGTGGTTCCCCAGATCTCCAAAGGCAGGAACAGACCTCCCTCCCCCCGCACCCCCCCACCAGCTCCGCACGCTGCGAGCGGCTTACAGCAGGAAGATTGGCACTTGCCGGAGTGTGCTTCAGGTGCTTAAAATAGATCAAGTGTGTCATTAGACGACTGCAAAGCCTTCGTTTCATTGGCCCTGCTGGTGCTGGGCAGGGCGAGAGAGAACAGCCCAGGGAGAAAGACCTGGGCTTTGCTCAAAGCTAAGCAGATGTGAGGAAGCAGCTTTGTAACTGATACAGCCAGTGGAGGGGGGACCTCTGCCAGGGGGTGGGGGTGGGGCTGCTGTCCAAGCACACAGGGTGCCAGGAGTGGCAAAGTGCAGCCCACAGGGACCTTAGTTTGGCTGGGAGGTATGCAGGAGAGGCTTGGGGAACAGGGCACACCCAGCCTAGTAGCACCATCTGCACTCGCTCAGTGTGCACGCATGGAACTGACTGGTTCCCTGTTTTCCAGTCATGCCAAACGCGTGGTCACGCCAGGTGTGTAGAATAGCACTGCTCCGTGGGGTTTGTAGGCTGGGGCTGTTCAGAGACAGATCCCCAGGCCTGTCCATGAAAGGGCCTTTGGGTGGACTTGAAGCGCCGACTTTCGACTACAGAGCTGATGCGTGACTGCTTTTTCTATGGAGGGACTCCTGGTGCCCTCTTCCTAGGAAGCTTCATGTTCTGCCTCTCTCTGTTCTGCCCACTCTGCCAGGGTATGACTCATCTTCCCACCGTGCTCCCAGCACACGGTGCTCCACAGAGAGGCGCTCTTTCCTCCTCCCACCAATACAGCCGGCAGCACCTCTGCCAGCATCCCCTCGGTGCTCATTTGCCTCTTCTTGAACCCTGCTGGGCACTGTCAGGTAAACATCAGACTGTTAACTGCAAGTTCGGTGGTTCAAACCCAGCAGTCACTACGTGGGGGAACGACGAGGCTATCTGCTCCCACAGAGATGTATAGCCTCAGAAACTCGATAGAGGGTCGCTGTGAGTCAGAGCAGACTCTGCTGCAGTGGAGAAAGTTAGGGTCAAATCATTGTCACACACGCCTCAACCATTCACTGCTGTTTCCCACCCCCAAATAATTGATGTTGGGAGGTGATGCCCGCCTGGGAGGAGAGGCCTTCGTGGGAGGGAGAAATGAGCAAAGGTGGTGACAGCCCACACATGGGAGCATGAGGGAAAGGCAAATACCAGCTCAGACAGCTTTTTCATTACTAATGGGTGCCCGGGGCAGATGGAGGGTCTAGCCACCAACTGGGGCCACATGAGCTAAAGCAGTTATTTAAGAAGAGATTAAGCTTATTTCGCTTTATGTTGGGTCTGTAGTACCTGGGGAAGATCTCGGTGGACAGTAGAGACAGAAGAGAGCCCTCTGCAGTCAATAGTAAGCCAGGGGGCTTTGCTTCCGTGGATTGCTTGCTGCACCTGGATTTCTTCCCACAGTGGGGAAGAGTGTCCTCTCTCGAGAAGGGAAGTGCCCATGTTGGCACCATCCCCTTCCTCACCATTTCCACCACTCAAGAAGGAGAAGATGGTGAGGACAGCAGAAGTCCTGAGGACCCCACAGGCCACCGGTGTGACCTTCCTGCAGGCCCTCCTCAGCGGGCTGGGCACGAAGGCAGGCTGCAGTGGAGGGCGTGGCATTGGCTAGCTGCTCTCCAGTGGGTCCAGACAAGCCCTCTATGTCAGCACAACCCCCGTGGGATTTGTCAGCCAGACGGCCGGCCGTCCTTCCGTCTGTGTCCTACCCTGCACTCCTAGGTTCCCTGGAAGCAGAACCGACTCTCAGGAGGTGGGGGCGGGACACTGTTTGCCCTTGTGTTTGCCCAATGGCATCCAGCAGGAAGTGATATCACCCTCTAGGAATGGTCAGTCGGGAGAGTGTGGACACATGCCTGGATGTGCTCATGGCCAGAGGATGTTAGCAGCATGGTGGTGTTAATCAGTCTCCAACTCCAGACAGGACTTTCCCCTATAATAATTAGCTGAGTGGCTGCCGTGTGCACGCCTCCATGTGAAGATTCCGTGTGGACACTCCTCTGTGTTTGCTGTTACATGGATCACGCGCTTGGATGTCAAACCTCCAGCGCGCACAGTAGGAATGTAAAGTAAATCTGCGCAGCTAGCTGTGTGTGACGCAGTCAGGAGCAGTGGGAACCGTGGCAAACCGGAAAAGAGTCCATGCCCACCCAAAGCCACTGCCCTGGAGGACAATGGAACCAAGGTTGTTTTGATTTGTTAGGTCTCCAATGTTGGCAACTATTTCAAATTCATTTGAAACCCAATCCAAAGAAACAACAACAACAACAACAACAAAACCCCCAAACCAAACAAACAAACTCGCTGCCATCAAATCAGTTCTGACTCATAAACAACCCTTTAGGACAGGGTAGCACTACCCCTAAGGGTTTCTAAGACTAGCTCTTTACGGGAGTACAAACCTAACTTATGACAGTGGTCACTGTGAATTGGCATAGCTTGTCACATTCGTATGATCCCTGCAGGCCCGGTGTTGTCAGCATCATACCTGGTTCAGAGTCTCTCTGGAGTCATTATTTGAGTGAACAAACAAGCAATCAGACTGTTCGTCCCCATGTTGGAGAGTTCCAGGAACCGGGGGTGTGGAATCCCAGTACCCGGGCTCTAAATTCTGGGGACACTCCTGGGATGTTACAGTCGTGAGAGACGACCTGCAGGGGATGGGGAGTGTGCTGTTTGCAAACTGGATGACTGTGTGCACACTAAGTGACCTGCAGTCTGCTCATCGGGGGTTCCCACTACGTGCAGACATTTCTCTTCAAGTTCTTCGGCCTGCACTTTTGCTGGTGAAGCTAAACCAAAACCCCACTGCCACTGAGTTGATTCCAACCCACAAAGACCCTGTAGGACAGCGTAGAATGAAGGAGGACGGAGTCGAACGGCTCCTTTGTTGCTTCCAAGTCTGTAAATCGTTATGGGAGCAGACAGCCTTGCCTTTCTCCCATAGAGCAGCAACTGGTGGGTTCTCACTCAAAAACCAAAGTCACTGTCATGAGGCCAAGGTCGAAGCATAGTGACCCTATAGGACAGGGTAGAACTGCCCCTGTGAGTTTGAACTTCAGAGACTGTAACTCTTTACAGGAGCAGAAAGCCTCGTTTTATCCCATGGAGCTGATGGTGGGCCCCCACTGGGGGCCCACTACACCAGTAGGACTCCTTGCTGGTTGGGGATGATCAAACTAGGGTTTAAGCTTCAGAGACGATAGATAACCTTTGTAACACTCGTGATCAATAATCCACCATCCATATCATACATGAGCCACAGGAAGTGACTGATCTTCAGGGGAAATAAGAAGGTCTTTCAAGAATCATTCTCTAGCAAACATGATTTTTAAATTTGTTTTCTAAAGGCCTGCTCATCGCTGGGTGGCACAAAAGGTCTGCTCACGTAATGGGTGCACCTTGGCTGATGTCACCCAAACCCACTGCTGTAGAGCTGCTTCTGGCTTCTAGAGACCCGAGAGGGCAGAGGAGAAACAGCCACCACCCCCCACCCCCACCACCCACCCCCGTCATTCTGAGGCTGTCAGTCTTTACTGGAGTAGGCAGCCTCACCTTTCTCCCTGGAGAAGGAAAATTTGAACCCCCCTGGTGGCTCAGTAGAAGAGCCCTGGTAATGGGTGGTTAAAGAGCTCAACTGCTAAAAGGCTGGGAGTTCAAACCCACTGGTAGCTCTGTGGGAGAAAGATGTGGCAGTCTGCTTCTGTAAGGATTCTACAGTCTTAGAACCCCCATCAACTCTGTCCTGTAGGGTGGATCTGAGTTGGAATGGACTCAGTGGTAGTGGGGTTTGTATTTTGGGAGGGGGGTGGTGGCTCAGTGGCAGCGTGGTGACATGCTTCTGTAAAGACCAGAACCCCCCCTGGGGCCATTCTCCGCAGCATGTGGTGTTACTCTGAGTTGAAGTGGATTCTATGGCAAGGGGTTTGGCTTGCTTTGGTATGTGCCAGGCAGTGTTCTAAGCAAGTCGTAATCAGCAACTTATTTGTAACAACTCCTTGAGAGAGGCACTATGGTTCCCCGTGTGATTATCATTGGAGTTGAGAAACTGAGGCACAGAGAAGGAAAAGGGCTTGCCCAAAGACACACAGCTAATAGAGAGCAGGGTTGGACTTTGAACCCCAGCCTCCTGGGCTCCAGTCTCTGCTCTTCAAAAGGAAATGAGAGCAGCCTAACAGGCACAACAGCCAAACCTCAATAACTGGCCGAGGACCCAAAAAGCCCCTGGGGCTTGCTCCGCGGGGGGTTGTTTTCTGTTCTGTTACAATGGTATCTGGCTACTCTTGGGTATTGGCCAGTTGTTGACCATTCATTGCAACCGATGTTATCTCAGGAAGATATGTAAAGCTTTTGCCAGATAGGAAAGTGGGGAGTTCAGAATGGAAATCATTTCCTTTATGCAATCCCAGTGCTCCTGAAATCACATTGTGAGTTTCTGCGATGTGCTGTTCACTGCAGATGGTTTTTAAATTGTTCCTTACGTTACTCCTCCTCCCACCCGCATCCCCCGCTTCCACCCCCACCAGCCTCAAGGAACCATTTGTCAAGGCGGGCTTTGCTCATTTGTGAAGCACTGTTTTTCTGTCTCAGTTGTTTTGACCTATAGTTGTAAAGTAAATAATCCCTGGTTTATGAAGTTAGCATGGTTTTAAAGCAGCGGTTCTCAACTTGGGGTTGAACAACCCTTTCACGGGTTCGCCAGATTCATAACAGTAGCAAAATGACAATGATGAAGTAGCAACGAAAATAATGTTAGGGTTGGGGGTCACCACCACATGAGGAACTGTATGAAAGGGTCGCGGTCTGGGGAAGGGTGAGAACCATCATTTTAAAGGCTGGCCTACTGTCTTGTGCTTGCCCTTTCTTGTGAACTGCTCAGCATTTCTGGGGGAAGGGCATGCATCACCCAGGAAGGCTCCTTGTGCTGGGCATCTTCCACTCTGCTCCCCCTTGCCCCTGAGGTCCACTTGCTTCCTGCTTGATGCTGCCCTGGGGCCCACGGACCTGCCCACCATGGGCCACTGAAGTGCCTTTTGTGTCTCCTGCCTCTGGATAGACCCTGCCCACTCGGCGGAGGGGTGTGTATAGCTAGAGGAGTGCAGAGGACAGGGGGGGCTTTCACCTGGCTGCCTCCTTGGGAGCGGGGCCACGGGTCCTAAGAGTAGCCTTTACCCCGCAGCCCACAGGGTCTCCAGCTTCCTTCCCCAGCTCCTCAGGCCTGGAGCATTGGTGGGGGAGCGGCTCATGGGCCACTGTTCTTAGCCTCTGGATGGAGATCTCTCTGTTTATCTACACCTTACCACAAACATGTGAGGAGTTTGTTTTAAAAACTTAACTCCCTTCAAATTGCTGTCTCCCCCCAACCCCGCCCCCCAGCTCCTCACTCCACACCAAGACTCTAACTGCTAGAATCTCTTACTTCACACTATATCCAATCAGGGGCTAGGTCAAGCAATGTTTTATTTCCTAAGAGGTCTTGCATGCCTCCCCATATTTCTATCTTTACAGCCACCCGAGGCCTTTCTGAAACTCTGAATCATCTCTCCCCTGGGAGTCGAAGTTCCTGCCTTGCCCTTTCCAGCCCTTATCATGCCATAGAATGCCAGCTAGGTAATCTTCCTAAAGACTTCCTGAAAGCTCTGCGCTCCCTATGTGCACAGCCCGTCGCAGGCTGCAATACCAGCGGAGCAGGCTGTGTCAGTCAGAGCGCTTGGTTCTCAAGACACCACCGCTCCAGAACGTTGCTCTCCATAATGGCCCTCTCAGATTTGATGCCGACCGCTGGGAACTTACTATGGCGTGCTCATTGGCATTGCTCCTCCCATGTCATACGTGATGAAACTTAGAGTGGTCCTCTGTCACGTCCAAGGTCACAGAGAATGATTTGAACTCAAGGGTCCATACTCTAGATCTTTGACACTTTTGAAGAAATTATATGACCCCTCAATACTTCCAAAAATCGACGTCTAGTCCAAACAAGTAATTTATTATCCTATCAATCCATGCAAAACACCAGCAGGGCAAGAGGAGGCCTACCAACCGAGGGAGAATGGCCCATTTACACTATGGTGACCAGACGTCCAGCTTTGGGCGGGACAGTCCCGCTCTTGAACGATTTGTCCCACGTCCCGCGGCATTTTTTAAAAGTCCCAATTGTTGGAAAGAATGCACGACAAGCTAGGGAACAGCGGGAGAACGGGAAGACCAAATTTTTAATCAAG
>NW_022111372.1:84287435-84301140 GCF_000313985.2 Echinops telfairi
CCCCCCGCCCCACTGGTCAATGGTGTTCTGCTTTACCAAGGCTAGAATCTGGCACCTTAATTTACAGATGATGCCAGCGTAACCTCTAAGATGTTGGGAGGTCCTGAGGAGGGTGCCTCTTCAAGGGACACAGACGTGACTTTGGGTCCCAGGTCCCTGGCACAAGGAGACCACCTCAGCGTCCTCTTGCTTTGAAGCCAGGGCCTTGAGAACCCCTGGGACCAACAGGGGAGCTGGAGACATGGACAGGGAATCGCCAAAGATGGATTCTTGTCTAACCATATTCAGAGTAGGTCCATGGTGCCACCATGGCTGTGAGAGCAAGGGGTTTGCATCCGGCTGCTTCCTTGCTGTTTGTGTTCATGGAAACGGCGCCTGTGTCAACTCCCACCGAGCGATTCCCTAGAACGTGTCCTCACTGGGGCCTGCACTACACTGCAGCTCTCAGCATACCTGCTGACAAGTGCACGGGGGCTTTAACGAGTGATCACAGGACAGGTGTGTGATGGTAGGGAAAAGGCTCTCGAGGAACAGGGACAAGACAAATATATATATATATATATATATAAAATGAGAGGACATTAGTCGTGCTGAGGATGGTGGGGGTAGACTTTTTGCAGCTCTCAAGGGCATGGTGCTCTCAAGGGCATGGTGGCCAGCTCAAGGGATATGTGGGCTAGAAGGAGGCTGGCATTAGGGAGGTGAGGACTCTCCAGGCAGACAACAAAGGTGACAGAAAGAAGTAAGAGCCCTTGAGGGAATGGAAGGAGGTGGGTGCAACTGGACGATGGAGAGTGACGAGGTGTGGACAGGCTGAGACTAGTCACGAGGGACCCGGCGGGCCGGCATGGTGCTAGAGCGTCGGTGCTCTCGTTCTAAGAATGATGGGAATGTCTCAGCAGAGTGTGATCCACAGGCTTGGTGGGTAGAGAATGGCTGGAAGGGCTGTCTCAGTAACTCAGGAGACGTAGGACCGAGAATGAGGCTCAGCACCTGCAGCTCCACTGAGGCCCCATGGTTGCCCTATTTTCCCCGACTCTCCTCTGAAAGCCTTCACTCCAAGGAAGTGGGCTGTCTCAGTATGAAGCCCAACTTTCCTGGGAAGCTCCGGTTTTCTCAGCAGGACACTGGGCATTTAGGCTTGCATGGGCCACACAGCAGAGTCCCAGTGGTGTAGTGGCTTACTCGTTGGGCCGTTAATCGCAAGATCAGCAGTTCAACTCCACCAGCCCCTCCTCAGGAGAAAGATGAAGCTCTCTCCTTTCGTAACGGTTACAGCCTTGGAAACCCAAGGGAGCAGTTCCCCTCTGTCTTATAAGGTCACTGTGAGGCAGAGTTGACTCGATGGCAGTGTTTCTTGTGTTTTTCCTGGATGAAACATTTAAGGTAAGGCATAAGCCTTGGGCATTCTGTTCAGGCCTTTGTTGTGTGTCTTGCCTGCAGGAGCGCTGTGACCTCTCCCTTGGTGGCTCCAAGCGTCACATGTGGCTCAGGTCTGCAAAGCTCCCGTGATTCCAATCTCGAACAAATTTCCCCTTTCTCTCAAGTGCCCACTTGCCCTTTCTCCCTTCGATGTCACTCAGAAGCAGGGCTTCGGAGACTGCGCACTGAAGACACACGGAACCACCCAACGACCCAGCTGTGGTCCACTAAGAGACGTTTCTCCTTCATAACCAGAGCGGGCAGGTGTGTGCTCAGCATTTTCTCCCGCATTACCTTAGTTATTCTGAAAGTTTTCTCATGGACACTGGAGGCGGTCTTCCCAGTTTATGACCAGGCAGCATGGCCAAGAGGGTGCCTTTCAATCTGCCTAAAGGCAAAAGGCCACCAGAACGATAACCAGGGCACAGACCACACATTGACCATGACGGCACCGGTCATAACCGTCATGCCAAGCCTGCTCAAGATCCCACCCTCTGTATTCTGTGTGGAGCATCCCACATCCCAGGTAGGCTCCATTCCAAGAGGAAGTCGTAATGTTCGACAGACGAGGCAAACAGGCGTCCAGGGTTCACTGATTCTACAGCTAGCACTCTGTCGTCTGAGGTAGACCAGCGCTCTTGCGCTTCTCCTCTCTTCTCTAGATGAAGCAATTAGGCAACTGTGCACATACACACACCGCCAAAGCTGCTGCAAGCTTAAGTGCCTTTTATAAGTCAGTAAATAGCTGGGGAGAGTTACTGAACATTAGCTACACAGTGCCCCTATGAAATGGGAGTCATAGTGCCCAGTTCCCAGGTCAGGAGTTAGCATCCAGGGAGGATGGGTAGTGAGGACCCAACCACCATATGGAAGTTAAGGAAAAACCCAAGTCAGAGTTCGCTATAATTTCAGGCATGAGAATCAAGTCAAGAATTTCACATCTCAACGGGAAGAGCATCTTTGCTTAAGTCAGGTCACTCCAAAGACTTGCTGCCAATGGCCTGTCCTTGCCATCTTGTGCCGGTGTCACTCCTTTGCTTGTGTGAAGTCTGAGTTTCCTTCTCCCTATGGTCCAGGAGGACCCTGGAGGATTCTGGAGCCCAGCCAGGGAGCCCTGAGCTTGCCGTGCCTCTAGAGTGGTCCCTGGGCAGCCCTGTAGGGAAGCCGGTCCTGGGTGCAGAACTCCGAGTCTCCCTCTGCACTCTTTATTTCCCACTGCTCCTGGGAAACAGACCCCCTCCGCTTACACAGTAAAAGGCCCTGAGGCAGGAAGGGCACTTTTCTTAGCTCTCATCTTTTGCTGTATTCAACTCTATTGGACATTGTATCTTCAAAACAGAACAAGAAACAGTGGGGACTGTTTTCCTTCATTCAGAAAGACACAGATAGGACCAGAGTTCCTTAGGGTTCTGGAAGGAGGAAGAGGCAGCCACCTAATTTCTTAGGACCTTGACAAATGGACAAGCCATCTTTCTCTTCTGTCATTGGGCGAACGGACGCCCATAAATACATCCCCACCTCTGTAGAGTCGGAGAAGTGACAGGCAGTATACATCTTTATTTCTCTAGCAGCACACAGAAGCAACATGGCACCCAGGGTGGACAGGATTTTGCTCTTCCCCAAGCCTGGTAGGAAGCCCCCAAACCACCCCCCACCGTCAAACTCCATGGCAGAGTTCTTTGGCTGTAAGAGGCAGAGTCCAGCCCCACGGGCGTTCTTAGCACTGATATGTAATATACAAAGGAAGACAGCCCAGAAATGAGTCATACAAATCCATAGTAAATAAATATATTTCATTTTCATCACACTGGCTGCTGCTTTGTCTCCCTCTTCTCCATGCCAACAGCCTCGAGATGGTGGGAGGGTGGCAGAGTAGGGAGGGCTGTCTGGTCACCACCTCAGAAAGTAGCCAGGTTCTGAACTGGCCGCTCCGCCCTAGGTTTGTTTATTTGTTCCCTCCCTGGAAGAAACTTGTAGGTTCCTAGATTAGAAGGGCCCAAGATGGTCTCTCTCATTTTACAGATGAGCAGCCAGAGAAGGGGTGGACAGCAAAGACCGCAGACTTGGGGGGAAGTGACAGTCCTTAAGGTCTGTCCTCTGGTTCAAGAGCCCCACCCAGGGCTGGAAAGACAAGCTTGACCTCAGATCTCTCTTCCCAGACCTCTGCTCAGGCCACCTTGCCCCATCCGGTGCCCACGCTCACACGGAGCACGCTGGGGAGAACACACAGTGCCTCTCTTGTAGTTCTGACAGCGCTTCTCATTGCCCAGGCCCAACCTGCAGCAAGATGTCTGATCTGGGCTCTGCAAAGCAGTTGCTGCCTCTGGCAGGATAGAGCCCGTGTTGTCCCCTTCCCAAAAAAGGTCTGTCCCCTTTTTTCTCATTCCCTGGAATGACCAAACAGCCTGTGGGTGTGTGCAGAACGCCCCCCCCCCCACCCCACACACGGCAGGAGTCGCACAGAGCCGGCATTTCACCATCTCTAGACTCGCAGGTAAGCTCCGGAATGATTTGTTGATCACACTGCGCTTTCCCATCCATAGCCTGCCCACACCCACCCACTCACAGCTGGCCTCCCTGCCCGGCCTCGCAGATCAGGGACACGGCGGGCCCTCCAGATGTGTTTTTCCAGACGTGTGCGGGGAGGTCTCCGCGGAGCCCCCCACAGCCAGACAATGGCCAGCACTCCTGCTTCCTAGGCCTCCGCAGGCATTGCTGAAAGGGGAGAAGCAGCTTCCCCGGCAGAGGCGATGGGCACTGCCAATATCCTGGGAAGCTAGCCTGCTGTCCTTCTGCCCACCAGCAGAAAAAGCACTAGGAAGGGGTCTGGGTGCCTTGCGTCCCGATAGATGCCAGGCTTCCTTCCAGCGTGCCGGGCAGCGCGGGCACAGGCTCGTGCACCTCCGCCCCCACCCTTGTTCCCATGGCAAAGGCGAGGAGGGATCCACTTACTGCTCGTGTTCATGGTGACGCCTTCCCTGGGTCTCTCATTCAACATGCAGGCCCCGGCGGGGTTTTAAATCTTCTGTTCTTCGGACCTGGCACATCACCTGGGGGCGAGAAGGCAGTGGGTGCCCGCTCTGTATCCTCAGGTGCGCGCCCTCCCTCCGCCGTCCTCTCGCGGACCGGGCTGTCGCCACTGGCCTGGGAGGCGGGCGCGCCGGGAGGGCGCAGGTGAGAGCGGGGCGCGGGAGGAGCAGCTGGAGGCGGAGGGAGGGCGCGCGCTCCGCTCGGCTGGCGGGGCGCTCACCGGCTCTGGGTTCTGGCAGTGCGGAGCCGAGGGGGTGTGGACCGCAGGGCGCGGGGCGGGGGCAGCGCGGGCGCCGGCTCTGCTCCAAGCGTCCCCGCCCGCCTGGGTTCGGGCTCCGTCCGGAGCGGCTACCCGGCGGGACTCACCTCTGGGCGGGCGTCGGGAGCCGGAGGCCCCTGGCCCGGCCTCTGCGGCCGGCTCATGGGTCCCGGTCCTCGCGGGGGGTCTCCGATTGCCCGGCGAGCCAAGCGCAATAGGAGAGCTCGCCATCCATGATGCGTGCTCGCGGGGGGCGGTGCGGGGAGGGGGGGCGCGGCCGCTCGCTGCTGCCGCCTGTTGGCCGCCGGCGCGTGCAGCAGGTCCCGCCCCGCCCCCTGGGCTGCCCACTGTGCCCTGGAGGGAGATTGGGGGTGCAGGGGGTCGTGGGGCGATGCAGGAAGGGCTAGAGGGTGGGTCTCCCCCTCCCTCCTCCGGCTACTGGGGTCTAAGGGCCAGAGGGTGATAGAGCCACCAAGTAATATTGAGGGGGCTGTGAAGAGAGGGCTGGCTTTGTGGGAAGACAGTTCCCTTTCCAACTTGGCTGACAAGCTTGTGGTCTGAACGTGAGCAGCTCCTGGCTGTCTCTGCCTTGAAGAATGTGAGGCTCAGCCAGGGAGACCCTGTGGTAGAGGGTTGCTCTACATTGCTAACCCTGGTTGTAGCACTTGTCTGCCTTCCCACGTGCCCTTGGTCACGAAGTCATCGTTTTCAATCGTTTATTAATACTTTACCCTTAGCTTCCTGAAAAGTCTTGTCATTCAGGTTGGTTCAAGAGCCCAAGTGCCCGGCACATAGTAGGCGTTGAGTAACGATTTGTTGACCTTCTGACCCAGGTCTTTCCGGGTTCGAACGACACACAGCGCTCAGAGTGGAAGGTCTGGGGCACCCCCGCCCTGAAACACGTCACTGACTGAGGAAAACCGCAGGTGTGTCTGGGACTTCATGACTCAGTCTCGCAGATCCACCCGTTTCTGTGTGGTCAATTAACTCTGGTCTCGAAGTGTTTGTCTTTGTACTTAGTGTGTATGGATAGGTATGTGTTATAAAATCCATATCCTCGTGGTTTTCAGTCACGCTTGATCCCATTGGGTGGAGTTTCTATAAATCTCTGAATGCTTAGCCTGTCACCTTCTGAACCTAATATATGCATGCAGAAGCACAACTTTTGAACATAGAATGTCTCTGGCTAAGCCATGTGTAGGACAGAGAAGCTGTGAGCACCCACTCCTGCAATTTGTAGAGAAGCAGACAAGGCATCAGACGGGCTGAGCTGCTTATCCGAGGACACACCATCTTGAAGCAAAACTAGACCAGCTCTCCTCATGTCTAGCTTGGGGCCCCTGTGCAGACCCAGTGCACTGGATTCTGGGATATCAGGCTAAGGCTAGGGTAGCCACTCTCTTAAAAGTAAGTAAAGCACACCTCTTAAGAAAAATACAACGCATCTAGCATCTACAAGGGGAGCGGATTCGTATGGTTCACAATACCAAGACCTGACAGCCATTAAAAGCAGCAGTCTTTAGACACACCGATAGCTCAGTGAATTTGAAACTGATTCTGATAGTTTCTTTAGGTTTGTTCCAAAGGGTGCTGGTTCTCAAAGTTTTGTTGGTTATAGTAACCTCTACCTGAGGTATCTGTAAGCACGCAGGTCCCAGGCTGCCGACTTCCTTGCTCTGCGTGTCTAACAAGAATCCCACGGGATTCACAGACCACTCTTGGCTACTGAAAAAGGTAGCAGTCACTTTGGAAACATGGGTAATCTATAAATATTTTTTAAACTTCCAAGGGGTGCTTTTTCAGATTGAGATTCCTTAATCAATCCTCAAACTGTGGGTAACTTGGTAGGTTCTCATGCTTGGGGAAAGACATTTTTGCTCCCTGGGAGAAAGTTTAGGTACATTTGCAAAGTAGCAACAGAAACTTTCAGTGAGTGTATCTCGTTTTTGCTCTCAGTGTTCCAGCAATGCCAGGGGATAGGACACGGTTAAAGAAAAGCAAGGCATCCATTCATTGCTGCATTCACTCAGCCACTGTTCAGTGAGCACCGACTTGTGCAGCACCCCCTGCTGGCTACTGGGATGCAGAGGTGAGCAAGACAAACACAGGCCCTCACCTTTGGGGCACAAATCCTTTTGGGCAGAGATTTCAGACAACATTAACCAGCAAAACATGGAGTAGGTCAGCCCAGAGGTGCCCCGATGAAAGGTCCAGGCTTACCAGTCTAGTTCCATCATGCTCCTTTTTGTAACATTTTGAAAATGGTGAATGAGATGGGGACTTTACATTTCAGATCATCAGTCTTGTGTTCAATGGGTTAAACGAACCCACACCCTCCATAGGCCCCCACTCCTTCTTGGATGTCTTTCCTCCCTCTTGTAGGTTACAATGTCTCCCCTCTCTCAGGTTAACGTCTGTAGACCCTCTACCCAGGGGTAAGCAAACTGCGCTTTGCAGCCACAATGTGGCTCTTTCAGTACATAGATGTGGCTCTGAAATAAAATCGGAAAAAAAAATGTGAAGGACAATATTCAAACAATAGTGGTTTCATTTGTTTGTAAAACTACATCTGTGGCTCTTGAATAATGCTGACATTGTTGGGAGGGACAGGCTTGGCTCTTCCATCTCAAGAGTTTGCTGACCCTTGCTGTAGTCTGCAGATTCATCTTCCTTCCCTCGATTGCCTCTAGAGTCTGTTCTCTTTGATATGAACGTCTTTGCCTTAAAAAAAATGATAGCAGTGGTCTCATGCACTATATGTCCTTTTGTGATCGACTAATTTTACTCAGCATAAGGTTCTCCAAGTCTGTCCATGCCCCGAGGGGGTTCATGGTTTCATTGATGTGCTTTAGCCATGCAGCCATCCTGTTCCATTGTGGGTCTCTATCAGCGTTTTGCTATCCGCTCTTCTTTGGGTGGGCATTTAGGTCCATCTGCTTGCCATTGTGAACAGTGCTGCAGTGACCACTAGTGTGCTTATGTCTGTTCACGCTATGCCTCTGACTTACTTAGGGCTTCTCTCCCGCAGAGGGATTGCTGGATCATACGGAATTCCTATTTCCCGCTGCTTGAGGCATCGCCATATGGTTTTCAATTCCAACACCAGCCCTGCTAGCTCCGTGACCAGGGGCACAGTGCTCAACTCTGAATCTCGAATTGCTCATCTGTAAAATGGTTCTAATGACAGTCCCTTCCTCGTGGATTTCTGTGTATGTGAAAATACTTAGCGTAAATGCATGGCTTATGAAGGCTTGATGTACCCTAATTATGCCTGTCATCCCTCCTTGATACCTGCCCTCAGTGACAAGCTTGTCATTTTCTACTTCCGTAGACCCGTCGGGCCTTTCCTCAGAGTGGTGGCCAGAGATTATGCCTCCTAATTTCCCAACAGTTGTTGTTGTTGGCTTCTGCTGATGACAGGGAGCTTAATTGACTCGTTTTTCTCGTCTTGGGTTGTTTTTAATAGATCCCGCTGGATGTTGATGAATTCCTGGGTCTTGGAGCGATCTCAACTAACTTCTGTTGGAGAAACAATCTCAATTTCCCTGCATGGTCTTAAGGATGCGAAGACAGGGGTTAAAAGAAGCCAAGGGGCCATGCCCTTGAGGATGTCCCACAGTTGTCGCCGCCTGGAAAGAGTAGGAGGAAGCTGGGGGAAGGCTTTTCTTTGGGATCAGCGGAGAAAGGCATCAGGAGAGCAGGATCCTGGCTCTGTCCTTGGGTGAGAGCGGCACGCGAACTTTGGGGCAGAGGATCTCTTTGTTTAGAAAGTTGTTTTGGACTTTGAGATCCCAGGCTGGAGATAAACACGTCCCCCTGAAAACAGGCAAATGTTCCGGAGGTTTGGAAAACCATGTGGCAAGAGCATTGAGAGGCAGTTTTTTCACCCTCTGCCAAGGGAACTTTGTGGGATGGCTCGGCCAAGGACCATCCCCTCACCCCTCACAGCCTGCTGCTGGCCACCCGCACTGCGCGTCTCTTCTCCGCCAGCACCTCCACCTCCCCACTTTCTGACCCCAGCTGGGGCTTTCTCCAGCACGCTTCACCAGCTCTCACCCCCGCCCCACCCATCACTGCTATTATTGACCAGCTCAGCCCCCAACTTTTCTTCCCAGTTTCCTTTCTCTCAGTCCTACCCTGTTCTGTCCTCCTTCCCTGCATCACATCCACCTGCCCCTCTTGTCCGTCCCAGCCCTGTCCTGTTCCCGTGTCCTCCTCTACATCTGGAAACGCAGAATTCCTATAGTCCATAAGGTGTGCGATTGATGAGAGCAGTAGTTGGGATCTAATAGTGTCCACTTGTCATTCCCATACTATTTGAATATCACGTCCAGATAAGTAAGTACTCATATTTATTTCTGAAAAATTATATACAGTTGCTAACATGACACAGATCTATGGCAGTTGAGGAGGAATTTCATGCTGTGTGTTCACATAAGACAAGACTTTGCAGAAAAAGATACAACGCGTATCTCTTTGGGAGAGCATACAACGCAGGACTTGCTGATGCTCTTGCAACCCAGGGCAACCCCATGTGGAGAGAGTCAAGGTTTTCACGGCTGTGTGTGTGACCTTGCAGAAGCAAACGGTCACGTCTTTCTCCTGAGAGCCTCTAGTGGATTTGAACCACGAACTATTTGTACTACCTGGGAACTCTTCAAAAAGTTTGTGGAAAAAATTGAACAGAAGACAATGGAGTCTCCCCACGACGTTTTCAAGGTACACACACACGAGGATCAGTACAAACGTATTGCTACAAGAGTCTAGTTTGTACGTGCACGGCTCATTGCAGGTAGCGCATGTTTCAATGTGTTTCTGCAGTCAGTGGGTGGTTGTCGACAAATTCTCTCAGCAATGCATCGGTCTCCGCCTCATTACCAACCCAGTGCCACTGAGTCCATTTCCACTCACAGTGACCCTGCCTCGGGTGCCACGGCTGCTAATCTTCCCAGAAGCTGAGGCCTCCTCTCCCCGTGGCTCGAACTCACCAAAGGAGAATATCCTAAGTGAGCTGGATCGACACCAGGCCACATCAAGGCCGTGGCAGTCCATGCCCAACAGATAGCGCCACCAGGAACCCGGAGACAGAAGGTCCAATCGGGACAGTGTCTCCAAAGGGGATTTTCTGGGCCAGCTCAATTCAAGTCAGAGACGTTAACTCTGCAGGTTGTGGCTACTGCATTTTTGGATTCCAAAGGGGCCACCTTAATGGATAACCACAGAGGTTTACAATGAAGAAGAAGTCTTAAGGAAATGAAAAACTGCCTTGGTAAGAAACAGACCGGAGAGTTGTGCTGAGGAAGTTCTTCTGTCACAACAACACGCCTGTTCTTCTCTGGGGGAGACATGGGCTGTTTCCGGAGACGTTTGCTAGGACATCTGTTCCCGTCCACCCTGCGTCCCTGCTCTTCCCCCTTCAGACTTATTTCTGTTCCTCAAACTCAAAGAACACGTAAAAGGAACACAATTAGTGCCCTCCCAGGATGCGCAAATTGCTAACTTATGCATTTATTTTGAGATTTTGTTTTATGACTGTCATGTTCCTGTTTTCCTCCTATATTGAGGTCTCTGGATTTAATCATTTTGTTGTTGCTGTGATTTCTACCTTTTATTTTTTTTCTTCACTATCTGAGTTTATTATCTTTGTTCTTTTCCCTCTCCTTTCTTTTTTGATTAATAAATGTTTTTGTTATTTTGTTGTAGTACTTTTTGATGTGTGTGTGTGTGTGTGTGTGTGTTTCCCATTGTTGTTAGGGACCATTGTTTCAGTTACAACTCATAAGCACCCTATCTATGACAACAGAACCCTGCCTGGACCTGCACCGTCTTTATCATCCTTCCTGTGTTTCAGCCCATGGATCTAGCTTTTATGTCAATCTACCCAGCTGAGGACCTTCCTGTTTTTTAAAACTCAGTATGATGTCCATTTCCTGGACATCTTCTGATAACTGGTCTCTTCTGATAATATGTCCAAAGTAAGTGAGAAAAAATTTCACCATCTTTGCTTCTACAGAGAATCTAAATATCCTGTTTCTGAGATGCATCTCTTCATTCGTCTTCACCAACACCACTGTTCAAAGGCATTAAATCTTACCCGACCTCACTTATTCATCGTCCATTTTTTGTTCTTGTGTGTGTGAGTTGATAGAAAATACCATGGTGTCATAGATTAAATTGCATCCCCCACCCCCAGTATGTGTCAACTTGGCTAAAACATGATTCTGAGGATTGTGTTGTTCCATATTTTGTGATCTGATGTAATTACCCTCCGTTTGTGGTGAGTTGTAAACCCTCATCTCAATATTTGAACGAGGCACTATTAGTGTGGGCTGGATCACCAGTCACTGCCTTATGAGAGAACTTGACTGGAGTCAGACCCTTATGCAGGTCACCCCTTGTTGGAGTCAAGCCTTATCTTTACAAGAGATCAAAGGAGAGCAGTGTGCACTAGGTGAATAAGGCACACGGATTGGGTTAGGCATGCTGCAATCCTGAAAGTAGCATATTTGCTTCTGAGCATTTTAAAGAGGACTTTGGCAGCAGATCTGCCGAGTGAGAGTCACCATTTGATTACTGCTGCTTACATGGGTGTTGACTGTGGATCCAAGTGAAATGAAAATGTGGACAAACAAAATACTTTGGCTCTCTTTGTTTTAATGTTCTTCAGCTTCCGATTGAATTCCACATGAGCAACTAATAGCCCAGTCCACGGTTAGGCCCTGATGTTCTGATGGATGACCCTGAGTTTCTCCACCAACCCTCTCCACAAATGTGGTCTGCCTGGCCACTGCTCACCTGCCAGTTTGCTGGATCACATGGCTTGCTTGTTGCGGGAATGCTGGAAATGATGCCAGTGATATTTCAGATACCATCGGGGTCCGCCATGGTAGGCAGAAAAGAACAAGAAGACCAAGATCAATGTCAGAAGAGATTCTGAAACTTGCTCTGTAACATAACACAGCCACAGAGAAGCAAACAAGCTGAATGGAGACTTTGGAGCACAAGTTGAGAGGACAGCAGACGTGATTAGAGGTAAATGTGCAAAGACCTGGCATTAGCAAGCCAAAGAAGAAGATCACGTCCAGAATTTCTCAAGCCAAAATAACTACACAACTCAATAGTTACAACACTGAAGGTTTCTGTGGGCAAAACCCTGAACAATGTAGTGAGCCTCAATAGAAGCTGGAAAGAATACACAGAGTTATTTCACCAAAGGGATTGGCCAACCTCCAAGCACTTCATGAAACAGCGTATGATCAAGAGCCATTGATGTTGAAGGAAGAAGCGCAAGCTGTACGGAAGGCCTGCGTGAAGACAAGGCTCGAGTTACTAGTGATGGAGTCTAGTAGTTGATGGACCACCAGCGGACATGACGAAGCACTGTCAGCTCTCCCCAGTTTATTTGAGTAACAGCTACCTGGCCAACCGACTGGCAGAGATTCTTATTTGTGTCCATTCCACACACACACGAAAGCTTGCCAACAGAATGCAGAAAATTTTGAACAATATAATTAATGGCACATATAAATAAATGTTGCTGAAGACAATTAAAAAACAGTTGCTGCAGTACATCTACAGGGAGAATTTCAAGCTGGATTCCGAAGAGAACACGGAACTAAGGAGATAATTTCTAGCATCAGATGGATTTTAACTGGAAGTAGAAGATAGCAGAAAGATTTTTACTTGTGTCTTATTGACTATGCAAAAGCATTTGACTGTGTGTATCCTAACAAACTATGGATACCATTGAGAAGAATGGGAATTTCAGAATACTGCCTTGTGCTCATGTGGACCCGATAGGTGGACAAAGAGGCAGTCATTAGAAGCGAACAAGGGACACTGCATGGTTTGAAATCAAGGAAGGTGTGTGTCAGGGCTATTTCCTTTCACCACACTTACATCCTCCGTGTGCTGAGCAAATCATCTGATAAACTAGACTATATGAAGATGGTAGCATCAGGATTGGAGGGAGGCTCACTGACAACTTATGATCAGCAGATGATAAGATCTAGCTTGTTGAAAACAACGAGAACTTGAAGCACTTGCTGAGGAAGATCGGGGATTGTAGCCTTCGGTATGGGTTATAATTCAGTTTAAAGAAATTTTTAAATTTTCACAACTGAACCAATCAACAACATAATGATAATGGAGAAAAGATTGAAGCTGTCAAGGATTTAATTTTCCTTGGATCCACAATCAATGCTCATGGAAGCAGCAGGCAAGAAATCAAATGATGCATTGCCTGGGGCACATCTGCTATGGAAAGAATTTTTTTAAAGGTTAAAGAGCAAAGATGTGACTTTGAGGTCTAAGATGTGCCTAAGCCAAGCTCCCGTAGTCTCATCCCCTCATGTGCATGGGAAGGCCATGCACAAACAAGGAAGACGGGAGAAGAACCGAGGCACCTGAATCCTGCTGCTGCTGTTGCGGGGTGTTGGCAATGCCATGGACTGTCAAAAGAACACATCTGTTTTGGAGGAAGTGCCACCTGAACGATCCTCAGAAAGGAGCATGGCGAGACTCTGTCTCATGTACTCTGGACAGATTTTTGCGAGACACTAGTCCCTGGAAACAGACATCCTATTTGGTAAAGTAGGGGCTCAGCAAAAAGAGGCAGATCTCCAATGAGATGGATCAACACATTGGCTCTTACAATGGGCCCAAACATCTCCGCAGTTGGGAGGATGTGTTGAGCCATCAGTGTTCTGTTCTGTTTGCACACGGGGTCACCATGAGCTGGAATCGACTGGATGACACTTAACAGCAACATATCCCCGAGGAGATCCCCCCCTAGAAATCCCTACATGGAATTCCGATATGGCCAGGATGAGTCAGAATCAACTTGATGGCAGGCACACAACAGGAACAACAGCAACCATATTGCACAAGAGTGCAGCGCCCGTGGCACAACATTTGTTCACTTGTCTGTTAGCTAAAAGGTTGGCAGTTCAAATCTACCTAGCTGCTCTGTGGGAGAAAGACGTTGTGATCTCT
>NW_022111372.1:84302490-84303651 GCF_000313985.2 Echinops telfairi
ATCTTTACGGAAGCAATCAACCTCATTTTTCTCTGGAGGAGTGGCTGGTGAGTTTGAACTGATAACTGAAGGATCTAGTAAAAGATCTGGAAAAATGACATTCCAAATCCTTGGATCCAGGTAAACCTTTGGATTATGTGAATCTGAAAATCAGTTATACAGGTTTTGGGAGCGAGAGGGTTTATCCAACATGCATGTGAAGGAGAGTTAAGGGATTCCCCACTTAATGTCCGTTCCTTTGTCCATTTAATTCCCTGACTTCTACGTGCAAGTCTGCTCAGGGTCTGGGAGAAGCACAGACGAGGAAACAATCCATAAAGACACAGCCTTATATGTTAGTGAACAGGGTGGGCAGCAACAGGCCTTGCTGACCTGCTGTGAGCAGGTGGTGTTGGAGTTGAGGCTGGAGGAGAAGGGAGGCAGCCACTCTCTGAGCTGCTTGGGGTGGGGAGGGGAAGGAGAAGGAGCAGAGCCGGGTGGAGAGAATCATAGGTCTGGGGGAAGGGAGACTGGGCACCGGTGACAGGTATAATGCTCTGCGGGGTGCACACAAAGACCGTCTTTTCAGAATTAACAGGTCTAGCTCATTGGGCTGAGGGGAGGCGGGTCCAGGTATGGGTGACATCGTCACTGGCAGACTGTGGAGTGGATACGCCCATGGAAGTGGGATAAAATGGTCTGGATGCGAGTGCTTGCGCTACTGTTTGTAGCTTTGTGACCTTAGGAAAATGACCTAGCTAATCTCTCGAGGTCATAGGTTCCTGTTTGTAAAACGGGAATCATAACAGTACTGCCTCATTGGGAGAGTCCACGGTCGTGATGGGCACGCAAGACTTAGCTCAGTATCAAGACCTAGTAAATGATCGATGTTCATCATTATTATTACCAGCGGCTTCAGCTCACAGTGACCCCATAGACACAGAGCAAAATATTGCCCAGCCCTGTACCACCTTCGCAGCCGTTAGCATGTCCGAGTCCTGTTTGGTGGCCGCTGGGCATTTGGAGTGACTGTCAGCCTAGAGGGGCTCATCTTCCAGGACTGTAGTGGATGCTGCTGCGCTGTGATCTACAGAGTTGTCACCAATTTACTGTTGGCAGTAGATCACCAGGCCTCTCTTCCTCATCTGGAAGCTCTGCTGAAACCTGCCCACCATAGGTGAC
>NW_022111372.1:84304983-84310753 GCF_000313985.2 Echinops telfairi
TTTTTCCACAGTCCACAGTACTTTCAGGATCCCTTGCCAGCACCACAATCAAATGCACCCATTCTTCTTAGCTCGCTCTTACTCATTGCCCAACTTTCACATGCCTAGGAGGTAATTGATATACCATTGCTTGGGTCAGGTGCACTCAGTCCTCAAAGTAGCATCCTTGCTTTTCAATACTCCAAAGAGGTCTTGTCCAGTAGATTTACCCAACGCAACAAATCTTTTGCTCTCTCGACGGATGCTTCCATGAGCTTTGGTTGTGGATTCAAGCAAGACCAAATCCTTGAGAACGTCAGCCCTTTCCCTAGCTACCATGATGCGATCACTTGGTCCAGTTGTGAGGATTGGGGGCTTCTTTACATTGAGTTGCAATCCATCCCGCAGGCTGCAATCCTTGATCATCCCCCGTTTGCCTGCACAGGTGAGGTGCTTCCCCCGAAGAAAGCTGGTTCCTCCGGCTTCCCCTCCATCCTCTCTTCCCCTTGAAGCTGTCCTCGGGACCCTTCTCACACTGACTGCCCAGGGCAGCCAGGAAAGGTGTCTGCTGACGTCACGTGCCCTTCTCTGCTCTCAGGGGGACACGCTGGTCTTCCAGGGCGTTTGTCCATTTTGGGACCGTTGATGATTGGCTTGGAGAAAGCCAAACGTCACCTTGGAGTCAGTTCTGACTGCAGGCAACCCCCGGCATGGTGAGGCAGCACCGCCCACCCCAGGGCTTCCAGGGCTGTGAGCTTTAAGCAACACATGGCCAGCTCTTCTCCGCAGTTAACATCTACCTTTAGAGGGACAGTGGAATGCTTGACCTTGGTGTCACGTTGGGGCCCTGGGAGGCTAAGCTTTTGTTGTTGGTTGCCCCGGAGTTGGTTCCAACTCATGGGACCTCACGTGTGTGGAGTGGAACTGGTCCATCAAGTCTCTCAGGCTGGGACCTGTTAGAAACAGATTGCCAGCCCATTCTTCTGAGGTGCCACTGGGTGGATTAGAATGGCCAGCCTTTCGGTTGGTGGCCAAACACTTTACCATTTGTGTCACCCACGGGTGCCTGGCGAGGCAAGACCAAGAAAGTCTGGAACCAGGAGCCGTGGAGTTGATTCTGGCTCAGAGGTCCCCTAGAGTCCAGAGTAGAACTGCTCCAGTGGGTTTCCACGGCTGGAAGCTTTGCAGAAGCAGACTGGGGTGCTCTTCTCCAATCACCCTGCTCAGCGCTCCAATGGCTGCGCCTTTGGCTCACAGACCAGTGCTTTACCCGCCATGCCACCAGGACTTCTTGGCTAGGCTGCAGCATCCTGTTATTCAATTAAGCACTAATCTCGGTGTTGCTGTGAATTTGGCAGATGTGATTAACATCTATAATCACTTGGCTTTAATTAAAGGAGATTATCTTTGATCGTCTGGGTGGGCCTCAATCCAATCGGTTAAAAGGCCTTAAAAACAACACAGAAGCTTCGAAGAAAATCCTATCTGACAGCAGGGCTCTCTCCTTGGTCCACGCTCAGTGGGGCTACACTGGACGCTTACTCCACGTGGGGACGCTGCAAGAGCAGCCTGGGGCTGGTCTTATGGATTCTGGAACTGTCAGGCCCCACAGTCATGTCAGCCAGGTCCTTGAACATGGGTGTTGAGTTAGTTAATTGTGCCAGCCTGGCCGATAATCACATGTGGTGCTGGTTGAAAGGCGGAGGGATAAATGGGTGGTGAAGCCTCGCCTTTTTAGTTCTCGGGTCTCTAGTTTTGTGATGGTTGCACCGGATGCAGCTGCCTTAGCAGTTCCCTGCCTCAGCTTGCAAGAATGACTTCCTACAAGACATCCCCAAGGAGAAGCTACATGGACCTACCCCGATGCAGCCCTCGGTGCTGGAGCAGCTGTGTGGAGACCCCTGCTAGTGCTGAGATGCTTGTTCGTTCACTGACTCAGCTTTCCTCCTGCAGTCGGCATGATTGCCTCTGTTTTGTGAGCTGGAGGACTTTGTGGACTGGTGTTGGGTTAATGGGTTAATGTTGGACTTGTGGGCTTGGGCAGCATTGGGTTGGGATGTTTTCGTGATGCACATTTTCTTTGCATAAAACTCTCTCTTATACGTGAGTTGCTGTGGATTTGTTTCTCCAAAGTACCTAGACTAATACAGGTGTTCATATGTGAATGTGAATGTGTGCGCATGCACGTTCCTGTGTGAACATGTGCACGTGCACGCGCACACCTTAGTGGTCCCATTTATCTGGAGCACACGGACTGACCCACGGTCTTCTTGGTTGATGCTCCCAACGGCAGGCTTCCTCATTCTGTTTCTTTCCAAGGCTAGCCTAGCCTCATCCTTTAGTTCTCAGCCAGCTTCAGTGCTGCCTGGAGAGGGGCCTTCCAGGTCCAGTCGAGCTGAAGTGGCCTGGCCAGTATCTTTCATTACCTTTTATTAATCCCTTCTAGAGAGTTCAGTTAGCCAGTTCATTCCCATACCTGCTTCCCAAGCTTCTCTCCCTGCCCTCACCTCTGCTCTTGCTCACTTGACTCTCTAAAACCTACGTTCTATCACCTGAATGATTTGCAGTCCTGCAGCATCTGCTAAAGATACACGCCTCCCCGTTATTCAGGATGGCGCTGAGTCAGCAGGAAAGTCCAGGGTCACCTGGGCGGGAGAACAGCAGCAGAGACCAGAGTCGGGACATTCCAGGTCTGCCTTTCCTCCCAAACCATGTGGCCTCGGGCCACTGGAGCACAGCTGTTTGCTTCAATGTACTGCGCTGTGATGGACAGCCGCCTGCGCCACACCAGGGGCTTCCTGACACCCCCTTGTAATGCTCACCTGATGCTCTGATGCTCGACTCGGGGCCCTCCCAGGACTGACAGGAGGAACTGGGCCACTGTGGACGAGAGGCCGTACAAAGCAGGTGGTGGCCCTTTCCCTGTCTCTGTCCAACTGAACACACCCAGGTGCGGGCCTTTCCACCGAGCTCGCGGAGGTTGGCGTCCTTTCTCCGGACATCCAAGAAGGCCATAGAACAGGGTGAGGAGAAACCAGCAGCCACCTGCGCTGAAGCCACTTCGCAGGAAAACCATGAAACGGCATCCGCTGTTGGGGACAGCGCATCCTTATCTTGAGATGATGAAAGTCTCAGGCCTCTTGACAGTGCTGTCTGACCTCTGAACCCCTGCCATCAAACCTCTGATGAGAAAACCCCACAGGGTCACTACCCGGGATCGCAGAGCGGTGGGCTGCTAGAGCCAGGAGAGTTCTTAGAGGCCACAGAGAGCCAGTTCCTCCTCCTATGGAGCCCCGAGGATGCGGGAATTGGCCGACACCGTGCGGCGCAGGGAGGGTGAGGGCAGTGACGAGCAGGGCCAGCTCCTCTAAAATGGAAAGATCTTCAGGGATATGATTCAGATCATGGTGATTTCATTTGTTTGTAAAAATATATGTATGGACCTCAATTAACTTGTTGTGAGGGACAGGATCGGCTCTTCTGTCTCAAAAGGTTGCTGAGCCCGGGTATGAACAGTCACCCGGTGCTTAGAGACCCCATGGTTAGGTCAACTGCCCCGTGATTGGACACTGCATCGAAGAGCGGAGCCCTTCACTGCCCAGAGGAGCCCTCAGAGCAGTGAGCGAGTACAGAGGGGCCACATCACGGGGGCTAGGTTCGTCTTAGAAGGGGCACTGGGAGCCATCCAAACAATTGCAATAATGCAGACAAGTAGGGCTGACGCCATCACCTGGACGCATACGCAGCAGCTACCGCCTGGTGCAGGCAAACTCAAGCTGCAGCCCTATCCCACACCATGGGCGACGGTTTAGCCAAACAAACCCATAATGATGACACTGTCTTTTTAAGAGGTGGCTGCATATGTACGCCAAGGCCTAAACAAAGTCTGGAAAGAAAGGCTTTGGCTAACTGATAATAATCGTACTGGCATTAGAAGAGGAGGGCCTAAGGGACCGTTAGCCTGAGGGATTCTGTTTTAACTCATTCCATGAAAAATATATTTGTGAGCTCATATATAATTAAAAATTAATGCTAATGATTGAAAAATCCTGCCTTTGCCTTCCTTCAAGCCTTCCTCTGGCTGGCTGGGCTGGTCCATGCCTAACCTTGCATGAGGCACACTGACTAAAGGGAAGGGAGGGTCACCATCCAGATCAATGCTGTCCAGGCACCGGGGGCCCCGTGGGCTTTGGGCCTGGCCCTCTGCCAGGTCCTGAGTGGGAGGGAGCACAATGTAGCCAGAGCCTCGTGAGGCACCTTCTTCCTCAACCTGACCCGCCCACTCCTTTTGGAGGGTGTCCACAACACAGTTGACAAACCCACAACTAAGCCCACTGCCTTGGAGCCAACTTACACTCATGGGGCCTCCAAAAGCGATCGTTGCAACTGCAGGTCTCGATGGGACCAGACGACTTCCTCTTTCGTCTTTGACTACAGGTCACTCGATGATTGGTCCACTGCCTAATCCACAGCCACCAGGGCGCCACACACGGTCAGCAAATCTCTGAGATTGAATGCTCCTCCTAATCCCATCTGCTTCCACCGCCCTGAACATGTTGGGCGAGGAAGCTCCTCAGCCTCCACCGAGCCCAGGGCCTTGGCCTACTTTCTTAGCACTGCCCCCACCCCCACCCCGCCCAACCCCACTCCCTGCTCTGCCCAGTCCTTCTTTCTGTATGTCCTGTATTTTCAACGACTGTTTACTCCCTCCATGTCTGGTGTTGATTTCTTTTCTTTTTTGGCCCGCAGTTGTATCGGCATATAGTTCACATTGCAAACAATTCGATCGTTCAATCACACGAAGAAGGGTTGTACCATCATCACCACAACCAGCTTTAGAACATTGTCTTCATTCTTGCACTCACCGCTAGCAACTCCTCATTTCTCCCCAGTGTTCCCTGTCGTACCCCCAAGGAACCATCCATCCAGTTACTGTCTCTAGATTTACCTATCTCAGAGTTTATATACAGGAAAATATATATATTTTTAAAAATACCCAAACTAACAAGACTACCAAGTGAAGCACTTCAATTGTAAGGCTTTCTGGCTGCTGCCCCCCTTTCCTGGTGACTTTTGCTCCAGATGTCACGTCCAGGTCTCCTTTCCAGTGGACGTCACCTTCTCAGAGCTGCCTTCCACCCCATCTCACCCCCCATCCCCACCCCAGTCCCTCTCGGCCACACCACGTGGCTTCATGGCCCTCAGCGCAGGGGACACCAGCTGATGCACAGCACATGAATCTGTCCTGTGTCCATTAGCTGAGTTTGGGAGTAGATTGGCAGGTCTTTCTTCTGGGCGTATCTCCGACTGAAACCTCTTCAGCAACGTAGCAATGCCCCAGCCTTGGCATGCAGGTGGTGGCTGCATTGAGATGCATTGGTTGAGAGGTGAACTGGGGTGTCCTGCATGGAGAGCAAGCATCCGGGACCCCTGCAACCCTCGCAGCTGAAGTTGTTGTTGCTGGGTGCCATGGAGTCGGGTCCGACCCATAGTGACCCTACGCACAACAGAATGAAACCCTACCTGGTCCTGGGCTAGCCTGACAACTGTTCCTCAGCCTGAGTCCGCTGATGCAGCCACTTGTCAGTCCATCTCTAGAGGGCCCTCCTGGTCCCTGTGCCCCTCTGTACTCCCTTTCTGAAATGACCCCTGACTATCGGTGTGGATGTTACCCTTGCTTAGCAAGAAAAAAAAAGGAAAGGGAATGTGAATTGTGTGGCGATAGGCTGTCGGGCGCAGTGGAAGACAGAGCCCTGTGTGCAGAATTCCTCCCTGAGCCAGCCTCTCTTAT
>NW_022111372.1:84312457-84316077 GCF_000313985.2 Echinops telfairi
CCCCCTCTCCTGCTAATGGAAGACCTCTATTCGTGGAGAAGAATGGCAGGCAGGGGGGTGACCTGGCTGGGTCTTACCACTCAAAGTATGGTCCGTGGACCAGGACCTGAAAAACTTGTTAGAAAACGCAACTTCCGAAGAAGGCCCTGCCTTCGATTCTTCAATCAGAGTCTACATTGACATGAGATTTCCAGTGATTTGCTGCCTCTTCGGGTCTGAGAAATTCCGTCCGTGGTTTGCCAAGGCCTGTGGCACACGGAGAGAACCAGCTGATGCCCTTTGGATGGCTCGCTCACTTTTGCTGATAGAGTACGCACTGTCGGAACTTTGTACGTTCTGTGCGTGGAGGATAAGCTTGTTTAGCTTGTTTGCTTAACCTCTCTGCAAATGGGCTTCTCTGTAGATGAAAAACATCCCGGGTTGGACTGTGTGTCCTTTCCATAACTCCTTGTGAGAGGAACTCGCTGAGAGGAACGTGTTCCCTGGGGAACAGAGGACAGCTTCCCCGTGGACTGTCCCAGGCTGTAAACCTTGGTGGAGCAGGCTGTCAGGCCCTTTCTTCTGCTGAGCGGCTGGTAGGTTCAAACCCTTGTCTCTTGGGTTGCCTGCTGAATGCTGAACTGCTGGGCCCCCAGGGCTCCTTTACGGAACTTTATTTCCTCGAGGGTGGAGATGAGGTGTGGGAGGGAAGGGTGTGCTGTGGAGTGCATGTGCTCTGGTTCTTGTTCTTTTCCTCAAGGGGCTGGAATGTGATATGTGATTTCTCCCCTCTCCCTCTGGAAGGTGGCGGAAACCCATCCGACTGCTACTAGCAATAAAACGTGGGAAACCTGTCACACCATTGGTCTTCATTTACAAAAAGGTGGGACCTACTCATACTTGGCAGGCAGGGTACGAAGACGGCGCAATGAGACAACGACGTGGTCAACAGAGAGCTACTCCAGTACAGAACGTCTGTGCAATTCTAGGTTGCCACCTGTGATCGCTGTCCCTGTGAGCAATCCGACCGTGGTCTTTGCAACTCAAATGCTCTGCACGTGCTGCCCCCTGCTGGCTGAGGCCTTGAGTTAACATGGGTGGACTGCAGGTAATGATTTTAAGAATGGAGACCCTGGCATTGACATGCCTGACTTGCCTGTTTTTTCATCATCCCTGTGAAACAATCCCAAACTTTCAGAATAGCTGGAATTTGTTAGGGAGCATATCATGAGATTTCCAGGGACCTTCTTCCCAGAGTTTCTGATTCACCATGCAGGGGCAAGTTCTAGCAATCTGCATTTTGATAAGCCTGTTGAAGTGAGTCTGCAGTGCAGCCGGGCAGCAGAAGCACTGGTCCTGGGCATGTTTCTTAACCTATGGCCCTGGGACCACCTCTGGGTCCCAGACTGATATCGCTGTGAGCTGTACTAACAGAAGCCAGCGTGGACAGGAAGGAGCCAGCAACTCCTCGCTGTGCACCTGGCAGGACGGTCCGTGTGGGCGCCTGGATGCAGATCTGGGCACAGAGGCACTCGGTCAAGGCCTTGGAGGGTGGAGGCCCGCAGAGCTGACATCACATAAAGAAAGGGGAACAGACCTGGGCAGAGAGGCTAGACTTGCCCAGTGTCGCCTCCTGACATGTATCCAGGAAAACACGCAGAAAAAGAAACTGAGACAGCTATAGTTTCCTTATCCTTAAGATAGATTCCTTAGAATATGACGCAGAGTATTATACCAATTGCCATCATTGGTAATGACCTCATGGTTTCATCCTAAGTAAATAGCTTTCAAAACCCAAGTCTGTGGGCCGTGTTGGCACGTGGAGGCGCAGAGGGGGAATGCAGCCAGGCTGCCCTTGGTCTGAGATCATTCGGTATGGGTTTTCTGACGGCGACTGAGAGCGGGAACTCCGTCATCGTTCCAGGTACATTCTGCTCACCGATGCCTTCGGACCCACCCAGCCCTGCATGCTCCAGATGTGGTGGCAGAGGCTAGCCTCAAGCCCCGAATGCCCGTGTACATGCACACAGGTGTGCATATGGGTCCACACATACACGTGCAATCTTGCATACATTATCCAAAAAACACCACCCGAATCTATAAGCACCTCTTTTAAGCCTTACAGCTAGTCTGTGAGGTAGGCTTTTTTAATGATTTCCAGTTAATAATATTTTTCCCCACAAGAGTGAATCTGCTTACGAGAAAATAGTTCGAAATCAACACAACCAAGATTTGAACTGAGGACTGCTGGCTTCAACTCTAATGAGTCAATTTATTTTTATGAGTTAAGTGCACATGGAACCCGGGACAAGGTTCTTGCCACCCTATATGCACAAGCCCTGGTGGCGTAATGGTTCCTAGTTGGGCTGCTAATGGTCAGGTCAGCAGTTCAAAACTGCCAGCCGCCATTTGGGAGAAAGATGGGGCTTTCTACTCCAATGAAGAGTCTCTGAAACTCACAGGGGGCAGTTCTACCCTGACCTGTAGGGTTACTAGGAGACAGCATTGATTTGATGTGTGTGTGTGTGTGTGTGTGTGTGTGTGTACATTCACCAATAGATTTCATCTTGTCAGCTCTCCTATACAAAGCAGAAGACAAATCCAAGGACTGGGTCATGGGTGGGTAGGAAGACTGTGACTCTCTCTCTAGCACAGGCTACACCTTATAACCTCGTCCTGATTCTTGTGTGGGCAGCAGAGGACACCGTCGGTAGGGGAAGCCTGCTCTGTGGGGCAGCCAGGGTGAGTGGGGACAGGGACTCTACAGGGGCTCTGTGATGACCAGGAGGAGGACTGGGTGCACAAATGGAAGACGATGCTACCCCCAGAGCCCCCCACCCCCACCCCTCGGGCCTGGCGGACGTGGCGACAGGGGTTCTCTGTGGGGCATCAGGTGACTGGGTGGTGGGGAGTCTGCAGTCACTGGCATATGGCTAGTGTAGAGCATATACTCGGACTGAATTGCTTTCCTTCCACTTCGACTACGAACTTGACGCCTGGGGTTGGGAACTGAAGTTGCCCCTTCGTGGTGAAAGCGAACAGAAGACGGGCCTGCCTTCATGAGCACCCCCGACATCTGACTCGGTGTCTGCTCCTCTCCCCGTCCTCCTGACCCCGCCCCCTTTTCTTCTTATCTACTCCGAAGGACACACTCATGAATATAGGCACTTCAGATGACACGGCCTTGTTTTAGAACACGGGGCCGTGTCCACGTCCTCCTTCCCCTCCCCTTACTCTCTCACACCCTGACTCTTTCACGCAAGGGGGTGCTCTGTTCAGAGCTGGACTCCTGGCACCAAGCCTAGGGCCAGCAGCACCCTCCTGGAATCATGGAAAGGAGGGATCACCATCATCTGGTTGGCGAGCCTTCTTTCTACACACTCACAGACACACACACTCACAGACACACACACACACACTCATATGCACACACGCGCAGATTCTTTTTCCATCAATGGGATTACGCTGGCGCATTGTACTGAACATTTCTTTTTTGTTTTATCTTCATGATTTCAAAATCGAATCAATGGAATGAACTTCCATCACATAGGTCTTCTGAATAAATTGAACACGAGTTCAAAACCAGAAATCACCTCCCCCACCGCTCTGAGCCCTTGCTCTTTCTCTACCGCACATTTCTT
>NW_022111372.1:84316982-84320405 GCF_000313985.2 Echinops telfairi
CTCCCTGAGCTACCAGGGCTCCAACTATTTTCTCCCACAAAATAGCTAGTAAGCTCAGAGTAGCTGAGCACTTAATCATTGTGCCCCCATGGCCCCTTATAGAGTAGCAGTCAGCACCCTGCTACTTTAAGGACACTTTCGATCCAAACCTACTAGGGGGAGGCTTGGCTTGCCTGTCCTTGGCCTCAGTTTTGTGTGGGAGCCAAGAAACGGAGAACTGATGTTTTGGCAAGGCAGTCAGCTCTCCCGGGGAAGCCAGCAGTTCAGTGACCTCTGCCCTAGTACACAGGACATCCTTCCCCCAACATCTGTCCTGGAGCTCCTGCTGTGGCCAGTCCCTCCGCTGACCCTTGGCAAGGGCCCAGCCCACCTCCCTTGTCAAGGACAGCGTGGAGCCAGCCACTGCCTGTGGCTTGGTTGTCGGCACCCTCGGTCCTTCCGACAGGGTGCTGGCTGTTCCTCGGAGTGGTGGGCACAAAGGCACTGCTGACACCTTAGTGTCTTGATTCAGCTCACTCCGCTATGTACAGCTGGTCATCTGGGACAAGCCACTCAAATTCTTTGTTTTCCTATCTGTATGCAGAGGGGATGTTAGTGTAGCTGGTACAGGGTGCTGTGAAGGATGAAATAAAATTGTCTTCCATTGAGTACAGAGCTAGAGATCCATGACTGTTTTTATTATCAGTGTTTAGCATGGGACAAAGCTCCCAACCCCAGTTGATCATTAACAAATGGTGCATAGATGGATACCTGCGTGAAGGCCCTGGAAGTCAGGGATCAGGTTCTAGATCCATTTTGATCCTGACTGCCCTTCTAGGGGCGAGAATACAACAATGAGCAGAAGAAAACACTGTCTCTGCTTTCAGAGGGGTTGTGTTCTGGAAGGCAGGGGCTGTTACAGATTGCACCTTGTCTCCACCCCCCCCCAAAAAAAAAGCTGTCTAAATCTTTATCCTTGGTGCCTGGGACGATGTTCTTTGAAGAAGTTATTGATGAAATGACCATGAGATCACACAGGGCGGACGGTGAGTCTACAGCCAGAGTTACAGAGATGCAGATTGATGGCCATGGGGCAAAGGGAACCCAGGTTATAGGAGGCAGAGATGTAAACCCAGGAGGACCAAGGGGTCTGGCAGTCTTGAAGAATTAGGAGGCAGGCCTGGAGGAGAGCCTCCACCAGCACCTTCAGAAGGAGGGAAAGTGGTTGGCATCCTGAATTTGGACCTCTGGCCATGCCAAACTGTGAGGCAGTACATTGCTGTTCCTATAAAGCCCCCAGGTTGTGGGACCTTCTTATAGCAGCTCTAGGGAACAGGTGCAGGGCCCCCAGCCCCTATGCTGATTGGCCTTTCGTGTGACCATCGGGTTGACCTCCAGGTCCCCAGTGGGTTGTCAGTCCTCAAAGGCAGGGCTCTGTTTTCAGGCAAACATGTCACCAGGTCCTAGAACAGAGCAGGATGCTGTTGGGTACATTTGAGTCCCTTGTGACACACACGTGGCAGAGCAGAACCACTCAACCCGGTTTCCCTGTCTGCCATCTTCATGGAAGCGGTGGCCAGCTCTCTCTCCGGCTGAGTCACCGTTGAGCTTGAACCGCTCACCCTTTGCTTCACAGCCGAGGGCTTAGCAGTTGCCCCACCAGGGCCCTGGACAGAAGGGGTGCTCTTTATTGAGAGGAGTGACTCTGTGCCTTCATCCCAGCTTCCATGCACTTTCTACCTCAAATGGAAGGAGTGCTAAGACTTCGATCTTGATCAAAAACCCCACATCCGAGGAAGCCTTACCTCATTAATTAGGGGTCTTTGGAGCAGGCATCGGTGGGTGGTCTGACCTCACTGCCATACCTTCCATGTTTCTCCCATCTCATTTGCAAGACGTGGTGTTTCTGAAGTTCTTCTAAAGCCGCTGCACGCCCCTGCTCGCCCACCTATCCCAAAGGATAGGGGTTGGTGCCATGTGGCTAGATGGAGCCATCTGATCTGGGTGGCCTTACTATCTTTTCCTCATTCCTCTGAGCTCCCTCAGGCGATTTCCCAGATTCCTTCTGACAAAACTTTGGGAGGTGAGGGCACTTTCTCCAACGAGGAGCTGGCTTATTAATTGTACTGTTGAGATCAGACACCGCACACGTTGTTCCACGTCCATCCAGGTACTGGAGGAGGAGTCTGCAGAGAGCGGCTGGGTGGGGGTCACTTTCCCAGGTGAGTGTGCGTGGGTCAGGTCACCCAGGGAGGGGTAAGCGCTGCGGCCTCCATTCCTGGGATGGTTTCTGCCCTCCTCTCTGTCCTGGTGCCTCCCCCTCCCACCCAAGCCCCAAGCCAACCAGAGTTCCTCCAGTCTAGAATGCAAGGAATGAGTCTCAGCCAGGAGGCCTGAAGCAATCCACTGAGGCAGGAGGAGGCCCGTGGCACAAGTGCTCTCTGGATGGCAGACTAAAGTTCTTCTCCCATCCCCCAGGCCTCGCCTTTCAGCTGATTTCCAAATCTGTGCTGTGCGCTGAGTGGGGCCTCTGTCCTATTTCTGGATGCTTTCTAAGAAACAGCTCTTGGTTTCATGAATGTTTACTAATTTGGGGTCAGTTTCTATGTGATTTCTGCTCATTATTTTCTTCCCTTTGGATTTAATTTTCTCTGCTCTTCCTCCTCTTCCTCCTCCATCTTCACCTCCTTCCCTCCTTCTCCTCTTTGTTCCCTTCGTTTTGCACACACATTTCCACAAGCTGCGTGGTTTCACACCAGAGAAGCGTGTGTTCTCACTGTACTAAGGCTAGATGGTGGAAATGAAGGGGTGACGGGCATGCTTCCTTTGTAGGCTCCAGGGAAAGTCTCCTGGTAGCTCCTGACAACCTTTGGTTGTCTCTTTCCTTGTAGGTGCATCACTTCAATCTCTGCTTCCGTCTTCTCTTAGCTAAACACAGTCTGGCCCGAAAACCTAGCGGTTGTGCTTCTAGGTTCATTTTCCCGAATGAGGTGAACACTTACATCTACACGAAAGCCTGCACACAAACACTTATCACCGCTTTCTTTGTAATTGCCCCACATGAACACTAAACACTAAACTAAACACCTTCAGCAGGTGAATGGGGACGCCAACCGTGGCCCAACCACACAATGGCATGCTCTATAATGAGAGGAAATGAGCTATGAAGTTATGGCAGGGAGGATACTTAAAAGCCTGTTTGGGTTTTTTGTTTGTTTGTTTTAGTTCGAAGTGAAGGAAAGCAGACTTCTAAGTGAGATTCTGGAAAAGCCAAAACTATAGAGACGATTCAACAAAACACAACAAAAGTTGGTGGCAGCAGAAGCAACACAGTCCACATGGAAGAAGCACACCAGCCTGTGTGATCATGCACGAGGTGTCGACGGGATCAGGTATCAGGCATCAAAGAACAAAAAAATCCTATCATTGTGAATGAAGGGGAGT
>NW_022111372.1:84322313-84323655 GCF_000313985.2 Echinops telfairi
CTTATGCACCCACTTTGTCTTCAGTGATACTGTTGGGAAGGTGAGCATCTCAGAATGCCAGTTTAATAGAACAAAGTGTTCTTGCATTGAGGGAGTACTTGAGTAGAGGCCCAATGTCTGTCTGCTACCTTGATACTAAACCTATAAATATACGCACATAGCTCTATTTCCCTATCTTCATATATAAATATATTCACATATGTACATGACTTTATTTAGACCTCTATAAATGTCCTTTGCCTCCTAGTTCTTTCCCCTATTTCCTTTTGTCCCACTATCATGCTCAGCCTTCATTTGGGTTTCAGTAATTCCTCCCAGTTACATTGCCCTTGATCAAGCCCTACTAGGCCTCCTTCACCCTCCTCGCCATCGATTTTAAATCACTGGTTGTTCCCTTGTCTCTGGGTTTGTTAACACCCACTTCCTTTCCCCCAGGCCTTCCCCTCTCAGATGTCTGCCCCCCAACCTTTGGTCCCATTGTTTTCTCCTCCAGATTGTTTATCCCACCTATCTTATCTAGATAAACATGCAGAAACAATAATAATCACAAAAACAAAACAGAGCAAAACAAAGGAACAAACCAAACCAAAACAACAACAACAACAAAAATCAATGACAAAAAAAGAAAACCCTATAAATAGTTCAAGGTCTGTTTGTTGACCTTTAGGGGTGTTTTCTGGCCCAGCCTGATGGGGTGCCATGGCCTGGCCCCACAGTCTCTTTGCTCCCCTTGCTGTTCTGTTGCACACCCTTAGTGTTTTGCTTCCGTGTGGTGGAGTTAGATAAGGCACAATTCTGGCACTGTGTCTCCAGTGTTGTCCCCCATAGCGATATGGATCAGTGAGAGAGGTCGTGTCTCACGGTGGGGCCGGCCCTATGGTCCTCTCTGGGCAGGAATAGCATCCTCAGGCTTGGTGGCCCAGGATGAGCTCCACTCTCTCTCTCTCCCCCTTCATTTGCCACAGGGTCACTTTTGAGTAGAATAGAAAGGGCAGGCTAAGAGTCAGTGAACTTGGAGATAGGTCAATAGAAATGATGTAATCTGAAGTAGAAAGGGCGAATAACAACAACAAACAACCCAAACACAAGATCAGAGCTTCCAGGGATGTGAGTCAAAAACAACATGCACTTTGAGGAATTTCTGTCTTGAAATGAGAGGAGGGAGAGAGAATGGCCTAAAACAATATTTTTCAAATAGATAAGTTCAAGAAGCGCAGTCAACCTTCAGAGAAACTCTAAACTTGTAGAATATCCAAATGGAAAAACTGGAAGAGATTTGGAACGCTTTATCTATTTGAATTCAAGACTTACTCTAATGCTACAACAACAAGACCCTGTGGTA
>NW_022111372.1:84324663-84326252 GCF_000313985.2 Echinops telfairi
GTATTGAAGGTTTCTCTCAAAACAAGCAGCTATCAGACTAAAACAAAGTGCACATGGAAGAAGCACAACAGCCTGTGTGAGCCAAAGATTGTAAATAATAAAATCCAAACCTGGGGGAGGGAATGGTACCAGAGCCCAAATTCTAATCACCCAGTTTTCACAATACTAAGGATGATAGTAGAAGAACAAAATCTGTTTGCAGGGTCCTCATGTGGATGGAGTCTCTGGTGGTCCCTATGTGGATGGAGTCTCTGGTGGTCCCTATGTGGATGGAATCTCTGGTGGTCCTTATGTGGATTGAGTCTCTGGTGGTCCTCACATGGATGGAGTCTCTGGTGGTCCTCACGTGGATGGAGTCTCTGGTGGTCCTCACATGGATGGAGTCTTCTCTGGTGGTCTCTATGTGGCTGGAGTCTGCGGTGGTCCTCATGTGGATGGAGTCTCCGGTGGTCCCTATGTGGATGGAGCCTCTGGTGGTCCTCATGTGGATGGAGTCTCTGGTGAGCCCCAGCCACCACAGTCCAGGAATGTGAACAGCCTTACTATCAGACAAAGAGCAGTGTAAAGTGGATTTTAGCAGCTGTCCTGAAGCTGGAATGTAATAGCTTGTCATTAGGTCTCCCTGGTGACCCCTTTTGAATATATTCTGGTTATTAAATATTTTTATTTTATTTTCAGTTCAGGTTTTTTTCTTGTTACATTTGTTCATTGTGACGAGACAACGTTTAACTTCTTGTCCTTGTTTTGTATGTTTTTCTGTACAGGGACGTCAGGATGTGTGGGCCTTTGAAGACGGCAAGAGGATTCACAATTACCTCAAGGCCAGGAAGAGGAAGTGGTGGGGGAGGGGAACGGAAGTAGGCAGCACTGGGGACACGAGGGCAGAAAGTGTTCTACAGTGGCTGTGATGAATGCACAGAGGGCATTTCTTCTGCCAGCCTTCGGTGTCTCGGATGGTGACCCTACCCTAGTCTGTTAAGAACGCTTCCGCTGGTCCACTGTGCCCCTCTCTCTCCTCACGGCGCGCCCTTCCCGCTCCTTCCGCTCCTGATCGCCGGGCCCTCACTTCCGATTTTGTGGAATGACATTTTAGGAAAATGAATTTTTAAAGAAGACGGAAAAAAGGAAAAAAAAAAGACTGAATTCTCTTGCATATACAGACTGGATTTTTTTTTAAAAAACAGCCATTTCCCCAAAGGAATGTGTCCTGCTTATTACTGACATTTGGTATGTTTCGTTCATTGGAATATTTCTTACTTATTTTCTACGTGTTTTAAAAGCCTGTCAGAAAGATGGGATTTGGTAAAACATTTTGAAGGCAAGAAAAGCTGAAATTGTTTCTTCTTTGAGTCATGATTACCCTCTGGTGTAGAGAAATTGCCATTGAAAAAATGGACAATTCTGTCTGGATAGGACAGGCCGGATGAACAATCTGGAGAAGAAAACAACGGGACTGACAGTTCCGGGGGGACATGGGAGAGGGGGAGGAGGGGGGAAGGGAAGAGGTGTTAACAAACCCAGGGACAAGGGAACAACAAGCGATCCAAATCGGTGGGGAGGTTGGTGTGGGAGACCTGGTAGGGCATGAT
>NW_022111372.1:84328169-84329635 GCF_000313985.2 Echinops telfairi
CCCCCTGGGTCTTTGATGCCTGACACCTGATCCCATCGGCACCTCATGATCACACAGGTAGAATTGGGATCCTGATAGTGGGGGGAAGGAAGCATTAAAGAACTACAGGAAAGTTGTATGTTTCATCATTGTTATACTGCACCCTGACTGGCTGTCTCCTCCCTGACACCCTTCTGTAAGGGATGTCCAGTTGCCTATAGATGGGCTTTGGGTCTCCACTCCACACTCCCCCTCATTCACAATGATATGATTGTTTGTTCTTTGATGCCTGGTACCTGATTATATCGACACTTCGTGATCACACAGGCTGGTGTGCTTCTTCCAAGTGGGCTTTGTTGCTTCTCAGCCAGATGGCTGCTTGGTGATCTTCAAGCCTTTAAGACCCCAGACACTATGTCTTCTGATAGCCAGGCACCATTAGCTTTCTTCACCACATTGGCTTATGCACCCGCTTTATCTTCAGCGATTGTGTCTGGAAGGTGAGCATCACGGAAAGCCAGTTTAATAGACCAAAGTGTTCTTGCATTGAGGGAGTTCTTGAATAAAGAGCCAATGCCCATCTGCTACTTTGATACTAAAACTATAAATATATGTACATAGATCTATTTCCCGATCATCATATATAAGCATATTTACATATGTGAGTGGAGTATAGAAGGTGAAAGGCAGAACCGTTAAAACTTGTCAGCATGCATGCTGGACCTGATCTGATAGCCAAAATGGCCTGTATTGGGGGGTTGTATTGTTTGGCTTTTTATTGTACACAGGGGGTATCCCAGGAGTGTTATGTCTTTGGGGGTCACCCTCTTGAAGTTTTGGTAATTGTTTTTTCATCTTTTGGTGTATGAAAACCAGGACTGATGAACCTATCAGCAAACGGGATAAGGGTTTTGTGGGGAAGGGGGCACAGAGGTCATAGCGGGGTGAAGGGGTGATGATGTCAGGGGGTCCATATAGAGGAAGAATGTTTGGAAACGGATTGTGGTAGCAAATGTACAATTCTGCCAGACGTGATTAACTATGGAATGATTTGATATATGTACCAATCCCAATTAATTTTAAAAAGGAGGGAGTGGACTCCTTGTCTCTCCTCAAGCACTCTTTAGATTACAGACGTAGCCAAGGATGGAGGTGGGCTCAGAAAAAGGACAATCCTGTAACCTGAGCACAAGCCTGGGGGCAAGTTGAAGCCTCCTGGGGGTGCTATGCCACCGTCTGGACACTGGGGGGCACACTTTGCTTATATCGTCTGCACTGAAGTCTCCATCCTCCTTGCGTCGAAGTAGGTTTCCTTTCCGTGATAATATTTTACCCTTCAGTATTTTGTGGCTTTGCGACCACATCACCAGCACATGGAGACTGCAATTGCTCTGACTTCTGATCTACACGCGGCGAACGGACCTGCTTGTCCATGAAAGCGGGCTTGTGGCAGCCACAGTCTCACAAGTGACTGCACAGCCGCAGCA
>NW_022111372.1:84334578-84336557 GCF_000313985.2 Echinops telfairi
GTGGGATGAGATGGTCGGCGTTGCTGGAGTGTAAGTTCTCTCTCCATACTAAGGCATTACACCACGTGGACTGTTGCAGACTCTGGATAGCCCTGAGAAGAATGGGAACCCTAGGATTGTTTCCACAGGTTGAGGAAGCACTGGAAGCACTCGCTTCTCCATACCAGGAAATGTGGAAGGCAGCTGCTTGACCAACGGTCTGAAAGAGATCCATATTTGTACCCATTTCAAAGAAAGCTGACCCAACAGAATGTTCAAACTACAGAATGGTATCATTTACATCACATGTAAGGAAAATATTGCGTTGTGGAAGATCATCCAACAAAGGTTGTAGTAATGCATTCAGGCTGGGTTCAGAAGAGGATGTGGAACAAGGATATCACTGCTGATATGGCTCTTGGCTGAAAGAAGAGAATACCAGAAATATGTTTACTGTGTTTTATTGACTATCGTAAGTCATGCGTGGATGCGGGGATGAGATGGTAGAAATTGCTGGAGCACATGTTCCCTCACTATGTTCAGACATTAGAGTGTGTGGACCATAAACTATGGATAGCCAGTTCTGAGAATCCCAGAACATTTCATTGTGCTCATGCAGAACGTGTATATGGATCAAGAGGCAATTGTGTGAACAGAACAAGGGAAAGCTGAATGGTTTAAAATCAGGAAAGGTGTGCATCAGGGTTGTATCCTCTCACCATATTTATTCAATCTTATGCTGAATAAATTGTCAGAGAAGCTGGATTATATGAAGAATGTGGCATCAGATAGGAGGAAGATTTATTAGCAAACTGATATGCAGGTCACACAGCCTTGCTTGCTGAAGGTCAGGAGGACTTGAAGCACTTGCTATGGAACATCACATACTGTAGCCCCCAGTATGGATTACAACTCAATTTAAAGAAAACCGGAGTCTTCACAACTGGACCAAAGGTAACATCATGGTCAGTGGAGAAAAGATTGACGCTGTTAAGGGTTTCATCTTGTTTGGATCCACAATCAATGCTCAGAGAAGCAGCAGTCAAGAGATCAAATGACACATTGCATTGGGTAATCTACTGCACAAGACTTCTTTCAGGTGTTGAAAAGCAGCGGTATTATTTTGAGGACCAAGGTGTACCTGACCCAAGCCATGGTGTTTTTACTTGTCTCATATCCGTGTGAAAGTTGGACAGTGAATAAATAAGACCGAAGGAGACTGTGCATTTGAACTACGGTGCTGGTGAAGACTATTGCAAGTATTACGGACTGCCAAGACAATAAACAAGTCTGTCTTGCCAGAAGTCCAGCCAGGATAATGTTTAGAGGCAAGGATGGTGAAACTTCATCTCACATCCTTTGGGCATGTTGTCAGGGGAGACCAGTCCCTGGAGAAGGACATCATGCTTGGCAAAGTAGCTGGGCAGTGCAAAAGAGGAAGACATTAGACAAGAAGTATCGATAAAGTGGCTGCATCATGGGCTCAAGCATACGAATAATTGCGAGGCTGGCGCAGGACTGGGCAGTGCTTCATTTTGTTGTAAATAAGGTTGCTAGGAGATGGAACCCACTTGACTACACCTCATGACAACCAGACCATCAGTTTTCCTTCATTGTCATCCCTTCATTCCATCATGTTTCATTTGTTGCTTGTTTACACACACTTTCCTCTACTACGTTGTTAGCCTCAGGAGGGAATCTGCTTTGTCATTGTATGCCCTGACCCTCCCAATATAGGCCTGTGCTTGGCCCACACCAAACAACCAAATTCACTGCCAACCAAGTCAGTTCTAACTCAGTGACCCGAGTCTGTAATTCTTTACTGGAGTAGACAGTCTTATCTTTCTCCTGAGCAGTACCTGGTGCACAATGTGTAACCATGAAGCCACTTGTGCCATTGTTTTCTTGTTTTCCCCCTCCCTCCCCACTCTCCCCTCCCTCATGAACCCTTGATAATTTATAAATTATTATTTTGTCATATCTTGCCCTGTCCGACGTCT
>NW_022111372.1:84337896-84342074 GCF_000313985.2 Echinops telfairi
AACAACAAACCACTGACAAAGAACAAATTACAACACAACAAGAAAGAAAAGCTCGTAGTTAGTTCAAGGATTGCTGGCCTTTAGGCCACTTGGGCCATTGTTGATACTTTATATGATTCTAAACAAAATACACTTAAGCATTCCTCTGTGACTGGTAGGTGGCTGCGGAGAAGTTCTTTCAGAAACACACCTGTCTTAGACTCTTTCCGGTGCCTTCAACAAATTCCAATCAAGAGAGTAGATTCTGAGGGTATCTGCTTGGCCAGGTAAGTTCAAGGCAGAGAGAGAGGTCAGCACAGAAGGTTATGGTGACTGCTTATTGGCTCATCTTGATCATTTTGTAGGACACAGGATGATGATGGGGCTTCTCAGGCAGAAGTTTGAAAAGTGCGTTGGTGAGAAAAAGGCCAGGAAAATTGCATAGATGAGTCTGCCCCCCCACGATCCCCATCATGACAATGAACTTGCTCGTTCCTCAATGGTGGCAAAGGTTGTCCTATGAGAATTCCACCCCATCCACCCTGAAACCCTGATCATGCCTGTCCAGACTTCTTTTTGTTCCCTAAAGCCAAAGGACATTTTAAAAGGAGCACCATTGAGTCCCTTGAGGATGCAAAGCCAGTTTGGATGTGATATAAACCAGAGAGTAGTACAAAGCTCTCCGGGGAAGGGCTGGAGAGATGGACACACCACCCTCAGAAGTGTACAGCCTAGAGAGGGAGGATATGTAGAGAAACAATAGTTTCACCCTTGGACATTGTTAGGGTTTTCTAGGAATGTCTTTTGATTTACCCTGCTATGTGTGTGTGTGCACATATATTGCTTGGCGGTGCCACTAGTTCATATGCTCAGCTGCTACCGAAAAGATTTAAAGATCGAGTCTACCCAGAGGTGCCTCAGAAGAAATGGCTGGCATTCTACTTCCAGACACTGAGCCCTGTGGAGCAGAGTTCTGCTGCGGTATCCAGGCAGTTGCCATGCTTTGGAAATGGTGGGACGACCACCTTTTTTGTAGATCTATAATTCCATCTAAGTCAAATCTTCCCTAAATAAAGGGGGGTGATATATGAGTCGCAAATACGCATGTCCAGAATGCAGAGACAAAGGGCTGGAGGGACACACCCCAGATCCCCAGCGCTTGCCTTTGGGTAGGAGTGACATGGACTGCAAGAGGACTTCTGCTCTTTTGGCTCTAGGTACCGTTTGAAAGTTTTCAGTGCTGTGCTAACACTATTTTAAGCAAAACATCCGTGGTAGACCCGGAGCCCGGATTTCCTGCAGGTGTGTACTCATCCCCCATTGTCCGCTGAAGCTCCTGCCCACATGCCCCGCTGTAAACTGATTCCCCAAAGCCCCTCTGCCATCCACCTTTGCTGCTCTCCAGCACGCCTCTACTCCTCCTGGCCCGCCGTCTGCCTGCGCTGGTTCATGATACCTGTTCTGCCTTCCTGCCATAGTCTGCCGGTGTTCTCAGAGTCCTTGCTGGTTGTGGCAGCGGCATTTATCTGCTCTGCCAGTAGCCCCTGCATTCTCTCAGGCGCTGGCCCCTGCCCGTCCCTGCCCTGCTGTAGAGCGCTGGAAGATGGACTCCTGGGATGGGGTCCCCTGAAGTGCACAACAGCTAGCCCCCACTGGCCTTCACTGTGCACTGTACTTTCCAAGTGACTTCCCTCACCACCTCCCATGCCCCCCTTGCCTCCCTTGCTGGGTGATTCTGTGCACACTGGGGCCTTCAGCTGCCCCAAATGGCCATCATGTTCTCTGCCCAGTTCTCCTGCTGGCCCGTGTCAGAACCCCGTCCCCCTCTGTACACACTCTTTCGGTCGTCCTTGGTCTCCCTGGGACTTGCAGGATACGGGCCTTCGGCCCCCAACCCCCCCCTCCCCCACACACACTCCCGCATGTCTTGAGTCTACTCCTCTGTGGGTCCTGTTGGTGTGACCCAGAGCTGGGTCCTGGGTTGGGTTTACTTATCACTTCCTAGTCCCTGAGCGCTTGGAGCCATGGGAGGCATGTGTGCCCTGGGGACTGCCAGGGCTCCCTCCCTCACACTACCTCCCCCTTAACCCCCTCTCCCCACGTCCCCCCCACCCCTGCGTGCCTGACGATTCTCAGGCTGGCAGCTCTCTGCTGAATCCTGTCGCGGGCTGAAGAGAACTATTTTCAGACCACGACTCCTTCCCGGCAGCCTCTTCACAGGGCGTGGAAGGTCGGGTTGTGCTGCTCTGATTAAGGGTCACTTGGAAGGAATGATCCTTCCTGCCCCAGAGCTTCCTGGAGGACCCCTGCTACAGACGGTTGGGTGTGCACTAGGACCTCTCTGGTGTGGAATCTACGGCCCTCCTTGCCAATCTTCTGAGAACAGGCAGACTACAGCAGGCTTAGCAAACTTGGAGGAAAGTCTGGATCCTGCATGGAAAGGCGCATTATGCAGGTTGATTTCACCTACTCAGAACACAGCCAAGTGTGCGGAGATAAAAGCTCGTGGAGCAGTGGTTTAGATTTTGGATTAAAGTTTGGTTGGCATGACATTTATTGGGAAAAAAGAATTTCCTTCATTCTTTAGTTCATTCATTCATTCTTTCACCGATTACTAACACAAGGCCTACCTGTGCGGGGCATTGTGCTGCACTTTTAGGGGAGAATACTTAAAGCAGGAGAAGAAAGTGTACACACACACACACACACACACACACACACACAAACACACACACTCCTTTAGGATTAAAATCCCCCAACCAGACCAGTTGCCTGGAGTGGATCCCACTACTTTACTGAGGGTTTTCCTGGCTGTCACCATGCGGATCGCAGGCTGCCAGGCCTTTCTTGCATGGCACTGCTGGGTGGGTTTGAACCCAGCGTAGTAGTGGACAGTGAGTGTGCTACTCAGAGACCTAGTCCGTAAACAGGGGGCAGCACTGCAGAGTGAAAGAGTGTCTTTCGGGTGAGGTGACATTGAAAGTCAGGCTTCAGAGAGAACCACATTCTTCTCAGTGGGGAGAGAGGCTCAGGTGGCGGAAGCAAGGGCTAAGGTGATCTGCTGATGTGCGTGCTGTTCTGCCTCATGCACTGTCTGCGGTGGCATCCCGTGGACCTACGGCAGAGACACCACGTACAGGCTTCGGCTAGATAAGCCGAGTTCCCAGCCCCTTCCTGGGCCTCAAGGAGGTATGCTAACCCACTGGGCCACGTGAGCAGTCAGCAGCAGCTCCAGCAGTCTGCTTCCAGAAAGATGCACAGCCTTGGGAACACTGTGGGCGGGTTCTACTGTGGCCTGTAGCGTGGCTACGTGTCAGATGGACATGGCAGCAGTGGGCTTTTGATAGGGTCCTAGCCCTAGGGATCCGCATCTGCATTGACAAGATTCCAGGCATAGTTGTTTCTGACGATCACTATAAAGAATCACTGCGTGTTTCAGGCTGTAAAACAACTCCCATGCGTTACCTTACAGTCTGAAAGGCAGGCGTTCAACAGGGATCTTGCTAGGCTAAGACCAACGTGTCCGTGAGCAGGGCTGCATTCCTCCTGGAGGCTCCGGGGAAACGCTTCTTCTTGGCCACTTTTAGCTTATAGAGGTGGGCAGCAAGCAGTCCTTGGCTTTGGGGCCATTCCTCTAGTCTTTGAAGCCAGCAACATTGTATCTTCAAATGTCCCTGTCTGCCTGATCCTTCTGCCTTCCACTTATAAGAACCCTTTTGTGACTATATTGGATTCATGTGGACAAACTAGGCTAATCTCTAGCTTTCAATTTCTAACTGAATCACAGCTACCAAGGCCAGTTTCCCCTGGGAGCTAACTGTCCATGCTCTGGGAAGGGGGTCAGCCTAGGGAGCCCTTGTGACACCATGGGTGGTGATGCCACAGCTCAGTGAAAACAAGGGAAGCCCTCAGGGAAATGGCTGAACACACTACCGGCACCGGGGCACTCAGACTGCACCAACCATCAGGAAGATGCCCCGGGCCAGGCAGCATTCTGTGGTCACCCATGCACTTGCCCTGGGTGGGAGTTGCCTCAATGGTAACTGACAGTGCCCACAATGACATCCTGCCCCTGCCAAATCGGGTGACTCAGATCCGTCTGGGAGTACACGCAGCCCTGTGCCCATAGCCCCCTTCCCCACTGAAAATTTTTTTTAATGATTATTCTTACATTCACTGGCTATTCATGTATCATTCCA
>NW_022111372.1:84342810-84343962 GCF_000313985.2 Echinops telfairi
GGCTTTCCCAGGATGGGCCTTCTCCCACTGACTGGCAACCCTGGGTCAGAGAAACTGGGACGAAGTCTCCTCAGGAGCAAGGCCCGACCCAGATTCCATCCGGGTGAGGAGAAGGCCTTCCAGGGGGACATGGTTGACTTGCTGAAGGCCACACGCTAAAATGGATCCGTGAAAACGGAGAGAGAAAATTGCACATACAAGTGTTTCCCTTTGTGCCAACCAGATTCATTAGATCCTGAAGCCAAATATCACAGTGATGAAAAACATTGGGTGTAGTCCTTCATTGAAGCAAATAGCTCCCCAAGCTGCCGCCTGTGGGACATGCTGGCCAGATGAGGGGTGAGGCGAGAATGTGGGCGGGCAGGCCGGCGGAGGCCTCAGCTCGCAGGCGGCTGACAGGAATTTCTCAGGCTGTTTCCAGGCACGGGCCGAGCTGGTCTGACTCGGTTGCTTTTCATGCGGGCTTTCTGGTTGGACCTGAGATTTTTGTCTTGCTTGGCACACTCTGTTCTCCTAGGACATCCTGTCCTCATTGTTCTGTGCGTTCCAGGAGCCCCACCGCCCCTGAAAACTCTCTCTCTCTACACACACACACACACACACACACACACACACCACACTTGAACAATTTGCACAAACACAAACACCTACAGACAGGTTTGTAATCCACACAGCCGTTTTTCGAGGTAGACTTCTTTTGGTATTTCCCTGTCCTTATTATGTTGTTTCTACTCACAAACGAGGAACTATGGCTAAGAGCATAGAGCTGGAAGCTGGCAGAGCCAAGATTTGAACTCAGATCTTCTGACTATGAATCGAATGTCCAAATTGTATGTGTGATAGAAACACATACAAGTTGTGGCAAGATGTATGCTGCTCTGGAGCCCTGGTATTCCTGTCAGTGAGGCGTTGGGCTGCCAACCACAGGTTCCCAGGTTCAATCCCACCAGCCAGTCACTCTCTCAGAGCGAGACGAGGCCTTCTGCTCCTGCCATGACCACCGTCCCAGAAACCCGCTCGAGGGCCATTAAGCATTGGAAGAGCTTAGATGGCAGAGGCACATATATCTTGCCACCCCTTTGATCGGTTTTTGGCTTCTCAGTGATACATTTGGGAGCTTGATCTGTGGCCAGAGGACCTGGGTTCAAAATT
>NW_022111372.1:84344249-84345009 GCF_000313985.2 Echinops telfairi
GTAGACTCCTGCTCTGGGCAGGCCCTGGGTGAGAGGAAGGAGTGCTGTCTGGATCTGCTCCGACCCCATTCACCGTGAGCCTGAAAATAAAGCCTGGCCTCTTCCAGAGGTGCCATTGGACATAGACTGTGCCCTATATGGGTGTCAAGGACTTGGGGGAAGTGTGGAAGCTTTAGTTACTGGAATATGGCCAGAGCTGAAAACACAGTGTGTCCCAGGTTTACTTTTTTCTTCTTCCAAGATCCTGTGGCCACTGTCCTTGAATTGGGAAAATGATGTCAGCGTCTGGTGACAGAACAAAGGGCCCCTCCTAAAGACCAGAGGCAAAAAGCCCAGCCTCTTCCCGAGTGCCTCTGGCACACTGCACATAGGTGCGGATTTCCACACCTTCTTCTCCTTGTTCACATATTTTTGCTTTTTATGTGTGTCACAGTCCTAGGTGGTGCAAACAATGCTCAGCGGCTAACGTAATGGTTGAAGCACCGCAGAAGAAAGGCCTGGTGAGCTACTTCAGAAAAAATCTGGAAAAGTAGCCTTTGATAATGCTCTAGAACACAGTCCAACTCTGACACACGTGGGGGTCCCCAGGAGTCAGAATGGACTCCAAACAACCGCGTTCTTTGTGCGGCGGTTAGGGAGCTCTGTGGTGGAAACCTTGAGCGAGCACAGAAGTGGATGAAACAAAAGTGTGTTCCGCTTCACTGCTCACTCAGTGTGCTAATTGCATCCTTTCTTTTTTTAAAATCATTTAATTGGGGGT
>NW_022111372.1:84345527-84367344 GCF_000313985.2 Echinops telfairi
ATCTGTGTCTTAGTGTGTGTGTGTGTGTGTGTGTGTGTGTGTGTGTAGGAAGGGTAGCTGTATAATTTCATGTGAACTTGATAAATAGGCTATAGGGGGGTGGAGTTTAGCCTGTCAAGCAGGTCACAACCTGATTGATGCTTCCTTGTGGGCATGGCCTTCTTGTGAGAATTCTGGAAATTTCTTCTCTTCCTCTCTGGAGGCGGGACATACTCTGTTACACATTCTGTGGACAGCCTTATGAAGCTATGCTGATGGCAGCTGGAGCCCTGGAGCTGGAGGAGCCACCTGGAGAGCCATGCCTGTGCTGAGATGCTGCCACAGACTGTTCACCCACTGGCCTGTGATCTTCCTGCTTTCAGCATCATTGCATGTGCTGCACGAGTCTGTAGAAGAATCTATGAACTAGTATGGGATAGATGGGCTAATATTGGACTTATGGGTTAATATTGAACGTATGGACTTGATCTGGACTGGGCTGGATGTTTTCTTAATATACAATCACTCTTGGATATAAAACTCTCTCTTACACCCATAGGGGTGTCTCTGGATTTGTTTGAGTAGTCAATCCCGACTAACACACGCAGTGATAAGAGGGAGGGTGTTCCCTGTTCTGTTCACAGCTGCATGTACTGAGCACAGGGCTAGTACACAGGGGGCACTCAAGGCACAGCTGTGGTTCGAACAAATGCATCCCCAACATCAGGCTGATGCAACCTTTTGAATGAAAAGTTAAATATATCACTCACTCTCACTCACTCACTCAACTCCCTGCCATCGAATGGATTCTGACTCATGGTGACCCTAGAGCACAGGGTAGAGCTGCCGCTGTGGGCTTCTGAGATCATAACTGCTTAAGGGAGTAGAAGCCTCACCTGCGCCCCAGGAGTGCTGGTGGCTTCAGACCACAGACCTGGTGGTTTGCAGCCTGTCGGGTACCCAGCTCACCACCAGAGCCCCTCCCTAGGTTTTCACTTCTGTAATAAATAGGATCACACTATATCAGTCAGACTTCACGTTTGTTTTTTTCATTATGATTGTCATCTTTGTTCGTCATGGGTCGAAGAGGCCTTTCCTAGACTATAGCTAGACCAGCTTCATTCCTTGAACAGCCGAGTAAATATGCCAACAATGCTTGACTCCTCTCACACTCCTGGCTTCCCGTGAGGCTGCAGTCATTCCTCTCCCATGCACCTCTTGGTGACGGGCCAGGCACTTTCTGCAGTAAAGACGCCTGAAGTGGACCTCTGGGGTGGAGGGACTGCTGCCTCTTGCCTCATTCACCCAGTCCCACTGCCAGTGGGTCAATTTCAACTCATAGGGACCCTAAATGGGACTTCTCAGGCTGTAAATCTTCATGGGAGCAGACAGCCTCATCTCTCTCCAGAGAAGCAGCTGGTGGGTTTGAACTGCCAATTTTGAGGTGAACAGCCCAATGCCTAGCCCACCTGAAAACCTGAGTTTCCATGAAAGGTAAGCAGAATATAAATGCCTTTCTGTGGGAGTGGGAGGGAGCACCAGTCTCAAACTTCTAGAGCAACAGTTCTCAACCTGTGGGTCACGACCCCTTTGGGGGTCTAACGACCCTTTCACAGGGGTTGCCTGTGACCATTGGAAAACACATATTTCTGGTGGTCTTAGGAACCGAGACACCATTCCTCTGTCCATCTCCAAGCAGGTCCTCCCACATGCAGATAGGCTGATCTGGGGAGAAAGAAGCTATCTCAACCTTTGCACTGACATTGGCTTTTTACACATACTGTCCCAAAATGTAGCAATGTAGTTTGCTATTGTAATATTAAGACTGTTACCCACGCTACACTAGGCTTCAAGACAAAATTTCCTTTATTTGTAATTAGAAATAAATATTCCACAATATATAATTACATATTGTCTTTGTGATTAATCAGTATGTTTTAATTGTGTTCAATTTGTAACAATGAAAATATATCCTGCATATCAGATATTTACATTAAGATTCATAACAGTAGCAAAATTACAGTTATGAAGCAGCAACAAAAGCAATTTTATGGTTGGGGTCACCACAATATGAGGAACTGTATTAAAGGGTCTCGGCATTAGGAAGGGTGAGAACCACTGTTCTAGAGGCTACTGGAAAACACCCCCCCACACACACACAAAATCTCATCCTAGTCACTAAGCAGCCTAATTTAAAACCTGATCTTACTAGACATTATGCAGAAAGCACACTGAGCTGAGTTTGGAGACTGGAGTTCTAATTTATGCTTTGCCACAAAATTGCCTGAAAATGTTGAACTAAAAATGTACTTGTGTACGATATGGGCCCCCGTTTCCTCGTGGGCCTCAGTGTCTTCGCCCTTAAAGTAGGCTTGGGGAGAACAAGTGAGAAGTCAACACACTGATATTTAAGGGCAGTTTCTTTTTTTGTTGTTTTTAAGATCATTTTATTGGGGGCTCTTACAGTTCTTATAACAATCCATACATCAATTTATACAAAATATGTATAAATATCAAGCATATTTGTACATATGTTGCCATCATCATTTTCTAGACATGTCCATTCTATTTGAGCCCTTGGTATCAGCTCATCTTTTTACCCTCGCTCCCCCTTCCCACCCTTGTGACCCCTGGTAAATTATAGATTATTATTACTTTCATATTTTACACCGATCACAATCTCCCTCCCACCCGCTGTTTCTTCCCTCCTTCTCTCCCCACCTTCCTCCACCCCTCCTGGTATCACTACTGCCATTTCTGTTCCTGAGGGGCTTATCTGACCTGGATTCTATGGGTCATGAACTCTTATCTGTACCTGTGCACATGCTCTGGCCTAGCCCGCAGTGAAAGGCAGGACGGGGGTCATGATGGTGGGGGGTGAGGAAGCCTCAAGGACCCAGAGGAATAGTGTGTTTCATCGGTGCTGTACTCTACCTTGGTTGACTCCTCTCTTCCTTGCGACCCTTCTGTGAGGGGATGTCTCATGTCTTCAGATGGGTTTGTATCTCTGTTCCAATCTCCCTCCTTATCAACAATATGTTTTATTTGTTTGTTTTGGGTATTCTCATGCCTGTTACCTGGTCCTGTCGACACCCTATGATCCCACAGGCCGGTGTGCTTCTTCTGTGTGGGCTGGCTGCTTTGCCGCTAGATGGCCGCTTGTTTAACTTTAAGTCTTTAAGACCCCAGATGCTATATCTTTTGATAGCCAGGCATCACCAGCTTTCTTCACCACACATTTGCTTTTGCACCCATTTTGTCTTCAGTGAGCCTGTCGGGAGGGTTATAACAGAGTGTTCTTGTATTGAGGGAGGGCTTGAGCAGAGGCCCGAAGTCTGTCCACTTCCTCAATGTATTGCCATATAAATATATGTACCTATGACAACACCTCTATTTTTATGAATTAATATATTTGCATATGTACAAACCTATATCTATACCTGTATCAATAGTGTCGCTTCCTGGATCTTTCCTCTGTTTCCTTTTACCTACCTCCTTTCCCACCATCATGCTTGCCCTTCTTCTGCCTCTTAGTAATGCCTCTCAGCTAGATTGCTGTTGCTCCAACAACCCCAGGATCTCTACGTCTTCCTTGTTCTTGATTTTAATTCCCTAGTTGTTTCTCTGTCTATGGCAGTTGCTCACCACTCCCTTCCCCCGCCTCCTTTTCCCCCTAAGTCCCTCTGGAACTGTCAGTCCCATTGCTTTCTCCTCCGGCTTGCTTCCCGTGCCTATCTTATATAGGTAGGCAAATCAACAATAACATAGACAACGTATAAAGAAAATAAAAAATTGAATTACAAGATAAATAGAAAAAATTAAAATAATAACTAGCAAAAAACAAAAAACAACAAACACACCTGGAAAAAGCATAGGTAATACAGGTCTGCTGATCATAATGACTATCTCCCCACTGGTCCTGGGGGGTCCAGGAACTGCTCCTCCTAACCTGCAGTCTATTTGGGGGGCTACTCAGGGGCTTTGTGGCTCTGCTTTGCTCCTGTTGCCCTTCTGTTATGTTCCCTTCTTGGTTTGTCCCACTGTGAGGGGTTGAGACTGGACTCACTCCCTGCCGTGTGTCCCCAGTATTGTCCTCTGTTGAGGTATGCTTAGCAAGGGGACATCATGTCTCGAGCTGTTGCTGTCCTTACTGTCCTCCTAGCAGCTCTGGGCAGGGATGTCATTCTTAGAGCGTGGTGTGCAGATTTGGGGTCTAGAACCTCACTCTTTCTTATTCCTCCTTGGTTTGCTTCCATGTGGGCGTGGTGTCCGGCCCCTCTCCCCAACCTGTAGGGTTAGTGTTGTCCTCTGTAGCACATACTTGGAGGGGGTCAGTTTGGCTCTACTGGGGTGGCCCTGTAGCCCACTCTGTTCATGCATTGCTCCATGTGGTTACGTTGCCTTAAAGGGCACTTTCAATTCGAACCTACCCGGGTGAGGTTTAACTTGCCTGCCCTTGGCCCCAGTTTTGTGTGGTAGCCAAGAAACAGAGAACTGATGTTTTGGAACGGCGCTCAGCTCTCCCAGGGAGGCCAGAGCCAGCAGCTCGGTGACCTCTGCCCCAGTACACAGGACAGCCCTTCCCTGACACCTGTCCCAGAGCTTCTGATGTGGCCAGTCCCTCCGCTGACCCTCAGCAAGGGCCCAGCCCACCTCCCTTGTCAAGGACAGCGTGGAGCCAGCCACTGCCTGTGGCTTGGTCATCTGCACCCACTGCACCAGTCCTGATTTGGTCTTTCTGACAGAGACTGGGCACTATGATAGTGTTGAGGGCATTGGCATCTCACTGCCTGGGTTCAAATCCCCAGTCTGCTATCGCCTGTCAGCTGAGGCAAATCATTTACACTCTTAGTTTCCTTGGTTGTAAACAGGTAGTATTAGGATTAACGGTGGCCTTTTCACAGGAGCGCACAATAAGAACTCAGGAAGCAGTTAGTTATTAAGGTAGGAAAAGATCATAGGTTGTTATGTTAGTTAGTTTCCCCTCCATTGTAATTTGGGTGAAAGTTTACAGAGCAGATTGGTTTGCTATTCAGGGATTCATAGGCATTTTGTTTTGTGACACTGGTGGCAATTCCACAACACAACAACACCCTTCCTCTTCCCACCCTGGGTTTCTTATTCCCTTTGTCTTTCTTTTCTCTCTAGTCCAGCCCCCTGAGCTTTGCCCCCTTTGATCTTGTAAGTTTGGTTGTTTGAAGGAGTCCATACCTCCACGGCGTTACTAGTCACGGGGCAGGCTTGTCTGCTGCAGGATTCAAAGTGGAGCCATGGGGTTGACTATTGTAACACCCACACTTTCCCTTCATGTGTACTGTCTTCATTTCCTGGACTAACAGTTAATGGACTAGCAGCTGTTGTCCGCATTTTGATTGGTGAATGTGGACACAGCAGGGCATCTCAGCCCCGTTTCTACACGTAGACCACAGTGGCCCTGAGTGGAGTCTTCAGGCTGGCAGTCATTCTCGCCCTCCCTTTCCAGCTTGTTCATACCTTTGGCATCAATTCATTTCCCTTGAGACCTTTTTTAAACTTTTAATTGTGAATTAGGGGAAGGTTTATAGAGCAGATCATCCATTTTACACTCTGATTTATACACATTTTGTTTCGATGCATTCATTGTAGTCCTCTAATTGCGTCATCGCATATTCCACTTCCTCTCTGTGTTTCTTGTTTCCATTCCACCTTCTTTCCTGAGCCTTGGACGTCTGTCCTTGAAAAAATGCTGCCCTTTTGATCCTAGGTGGTTGTGTATTAAAAGAGTTCACCAAAAGAGGGAAAAGAGAACCCTTGAACTGGAAAACATTTTTGGGCAACAACACAGTGGACAAGGGGCTAATCTCTAAAATCTATAGGAAACTGCAATAACTCAATAAAAAGGTCAATAGCACATTAAGAAATGGGGCATGAACCATAGTTCACCAAAAATGACATCCAAAAGGCGAATAAACATAAGAAAAAAATGCTCATGGTCATTAGCCATCCAGGAGATGCCAATCAAAGCAATGATGAGATACCACCTTACACTCACCATGTCAGACAATGTATGATACAAGACCAGAAAACAAATGCTGAAGGGGGTGTCTTGGAAGACTCACACATGGCTGGTGGGTTGTAAATATGTTCAACCACTGTGGGAAATGATACAGTGCCACCTCAAACAACTGGGAATAGAAATTCATTCAATCCAGCCAAGGAAGCAAGAGCCAACATGAAGAAGCATGTGCACCCCCCTGCCCCCCATTCATCGCAGCACTGTCCAAATCACAAGATGACGGAAACACCCAAATGCCTTTCAGTAGAAGAACGGATAGAGAGACTTTGGCACAGGCGCACAATGGATAGCCTGTATCACTCAAAAACAGGGACGAAGCCCCGAAGTAAGTCACGGAATGGATGGACCTGTAGGTCATCACACTGAGGGAAATTAGTCAACCCCCTAAACTTGTTAGCTAATCTTTCACATTGCTGTTAACAGTTTGACCCCAGAGAGTAAGTTCTTTAAAAGAGCACAAACACAGCATGTCGAAGAGATGACTGATAATGTTTAATTAATGAACAGCGAATGAACTGGACATCAAGAGGTTGAGATGCTGGTTCTGGCCTCCCACTGAATCTGTGACGTCAGTCCTACAGCTCATCCAACTGGAACGATGCTGCCAAGTATGCCCCAAACCCATTCCAGCACTTTTGTTAATGACTTTTCCTTAATCTGGGGTTCATTTCCCGTATAGTTAGCCAGTCGGCGTTTCATCTGTCTAGACCTCAGTCACATGCCACCTTCAGACAACTCTTTACTTTCCCCATTTGGGAGCAGTGGCATGGCCAGGTTGATGCCATCCAGTGTAGCTCTTGCTGTTCCTCCCTCCAGCCCCCTTCCTCTTGCCTAAGACCACACGAATTCTTGGTAGTGTGTAGTATCAATCTTAATCATAGACATAGTTGTAAATTGCTTAAATGTCCTATTTCTTAGATAACATGAAAACTAACAGCAAGTTGTAAAATATTTGTACCTTCAGTTACAATATTATGAGTTACAACATTACTAGTGGGATAGGCATTGGACTGGTGGCACAAAGTCAGCACTTCAAACGTCCCAGTACTCCTCCGGAGAAGGAGGAGGCTTTCCGCCCCTGTACAGATTGACAGTCTTTCTGCTCTGCGCAGGATCGACTCAATGGAAGTGGACTTGGATTCTGGAGCACTAGCCTGTTTTGACTTTTCTTATTTGCTTTTAATTGCTGCTATATTTTTTAAAAAAGTTATTGATGTAGTTTCATAAATACGAGTCACCACGATATTGTAGTTAAAACACCAATACCAGCGACGGTGGGAACGCTGGCTGTGGAAGCCAAGTCAGGAGGTGGGAGGGGAGCAGACACATCTGTGAGAAGACAACTGCATGTCTGTCGGTAGAAAAACAGGGAGGAGCAACTACCTAGTGTGGAAAAAGAATGACAATACTTTTTTTTATTTATTGTACATGCTTTATTAAAATTGTACATGTATTTACAGTATCTGCAGAAAGAGTCCCTCCGAAGGCACTCTCACACACACTCGGACACACACATACTGACATCCATACCATGTCCCCATGTCCCCACACCTCCGAGACGTGAGGATCATGCTCCTGAAATCAGGCAGCTGTTGGGGGGAGAGTTGTTGATTTGTTTTTCAACTTTTTTTTGGAAAGAAAAAAAGCATGGGGGGATGCATTTGGCCATTACAATGCTATTTAAGTTTGTGAATATTAACATATATGGCAGTAACACTGAATATTCCTTTTACATTCTATATACACAGAATGTTATCAAGGTTTTGCGGTCAACAGGATATTCCAAGTTCGGTCTCGATGCTGCTTGTAGTGACTTCTGAATTCATAGAGGGGCTTTCACTAAAAATAATTCAAGTCTATGTGAAATAAGGCACAATTAATATTGATTTGATCTAGGGTGAGGGAAAGGATAAAAACTGGTTCTAAATGATTTTACTATTGGAGAATTAGCTTTGACTTAAAGACACCTGAAATCCCTTCTCCTAATTGCCAAAGATTTCTTAGAAATAGTTTTCTTTTCCCTGACAAAGCCCAACGAGAAACGTTTGGGAATTCACATTTTATGATGTTTCAGTCGCCTCAACTAGTCAAAGTGATGTGCACACCTCCCCTCCACTTGGTTCTCCTCCCTCCTTGAGGCTAAAACAAAAACACAACATGTGAAGTAAGAGTCTTTGCTGTTTTGGGGGAGGAGATTTGTACCACTTGAAGAGTAGCAAATACATATCGGGTTGGAATGACAATACTTTTAAGGGCCCTAAGGCGAGAATGTTCCTGATAATATGCATCTATTGAGCCTGTGTTAGGCTGGGCTGATGAGAGAAACAAATCGAGTGACACTCATATGTGTAAGAAAGAGCTTTGTATGAAGACGTCATTATATATTGCAACAAGATCCCGCCCAATCCCACTCAAGTCCGTCAGTCCCTCTTCAGACTCACAGAGCCACATGCGATGGTGCAGAATGCGGGAACACCACAGGCCAATGGCTGCAAAGTCTTGTGGATCCAATGGCGATAAACCCATCTCCAGGACTCTGGCAGCTCTCTGAGTGACTCCTCAGCAGGAAGGTGAAGCCAGAGAGAGAGAGAAGGGAGGTCCCCAGGTCCCTTCTTATGAGAAGGCCACGCCCACCGGGAGGCACGATCAGTCCTGACCCAATTGACAGGCTAGACTCCACCTTATACTTTTATATTTCTCCAAGTTGACATGAAATTGTGTAACTATCACAAAGCCACACTGACCTGAGTCTGTACGCCCCCTGAGGACCCAGTTCAGCTGCCAAAAGCCACTGAGACATTGAATCCTGGATCTTCAAGGCTCACAATATACCAAAGGGATCTGATGTGGAAGCTCCACTGGGTAAACTAGACTCACTTCAAACATACCTTAAACCTGAAGACTTAAGGTTGAAATTACATGATGTGTGAAGAAGCAGAAGACAACCACATCAAGAGTACTGAACTATCGGTAGACAGACTAACATTGACTTGCTGTATTAAGATGTATATTATCCTGGCAGACCTGTGTCTCACATTGTCAGTGAATATTATTGTTAGAAAACTTATTGTAAGTTTTTCCTGCCAACCAGCTCCCATTGTGTAAATAGCATCTAGTCCTACAAGGATTTATTCTGTACACGTGAATAATCTAGGCATTGCTCTATGTCTTTAACTGACACTTGTTCGATCTTCCTCTCTCACCCGTGTTTTAAAAATTAGTACCTTGGGCTAATCGATGATGCTATAAATGAAGGCCCTTATGTTCCAGGGAGATGAATGATAAGTTCCTCTACCATAAATTAGCAAGGATGTCTGTAAGGTGAACCAGAGACAAATGAAAAAACATAGATTCAGGAGTGGATTTGGGGCTCGTACTTCATCCTAGATCCAATCTAAGAACAATTAGTTCTTAGGACATGGCCCTGCCAGATACTCACCTTCACAAAGGAAACACAGAAGAGATGGGTGCTACAGCAAAGTGTGGTGAAGAAATTAGATGGTGCCTGGCCATCAGTTAGACTAGTGTCTGGGGCCTTAAAGGCTTATTTCCAAACAGGCAACCATCTAAGTGAGAGTCAACTAAGTCTACATGGACACACCAACATCTGTGATCCAAGGATTGTAAATTACATAACCCAAATCCGAAGGAGGGAATAGTATCGGAGCTTAAATGGTGAGATTCTGGAAGGCCATGGATGACCATGGAAGCCCCAAATACATTTCCGGGATCTGCACAGGGAGTCAGCGTTCAGTGATTTCCCTCTAACCATAATTGAGGGATGGGAATAAACTGGTTACCAGACAGAGCATATTGGGGAGGTGACTATAGTCGATTAAAACGATAAACCTGACTTGAACGGTCAAAACCTTGTCACTTGATCTCTCCTCTGATACACCTAGAACTTGATCTGCTTTGTAATATTTTCTATGTTTCTCAAATTGGGGTTAATCTCTGTTGTATCTTGTCATTGTAGGTAGACTTCTTGAACCTTTGTTATGCGTTTTTCTGTTTTTCAGTATATGAAACCCAGGATAGAGGAACCTATAGAGAACTATAGAGAACCTATAGAGAATAAGGGTTGACAGAGGGTGGGGTATAGACGGGGAGGTGGGAGGGGGGCAAGGGGGAGTGGATATCAAGGAGTTCAAGAAGGAAGAACATGTTTGGGAACTGATCGTGATAGCAATTGTACAATTCTGCTTGATGTGATTGAATGGAGTGATGTCTGGATTATCTCCTAACAAAATGGTTTGAAAACAAAACAAAGCCCAGAAGCACTGGCAGCAATGCAAACAACAGTGCGTGCTTCTAGTGTGTGTAGATAAAACCACAAGATTTGAAGTGTCATTAAGAGTTAATGCTTCAAAGCTCAATTTTATTTACTGTCTGTGTTAGTCCAGGTAGACTAGAGAAACAGATCCAGGGAGACTCGTATGTGTATAGGAAAGTGCTTTATATCAAAGAGTAATTGTATATTGAGAAAACATCCCAGCCCAGTCCAGATCACATCCCCAAGTCTGATATTAGCCCATAAGTCTGATACTAGTCCATAAATTCTTCTACAGACTCATGTAGCACATGCAATGATTCCGAAAGCAGGAAGATCACAGGCCAGTGGGTGAAAAGTCTTGTGGAAGCATCTCCTTGCTGGCGTAGCTCTCCATGCTCCACGGCTCTGGCTCCATCAGCATGACTCCTGGTGGCTTGTCAACAGTCTACGAAGCACAGAGAGCGTGTATCCTGCCTCCAGGGAGGAAGACAGTAGTTCCCAGAATCCTCAGGAGAAGGACATGCCCACACAGAGACATCATTGGTTATGACCTGATTGACAGGGTAGACTCCACCCCTTTGCTCAAGTTGACAGGAGATTATGTAACTGCCACACTTTTCTTATACATTCAATCTGCTAGTACATTCTCACAGCTCTTCTCTCAAAGCTAAGTCCTTCCCACCAATGCCACTGACAACCTCCTAGTTCATGCCATCCTCATCTCTCTCCTGGGAATGACCTTTTACTTACAATCCTGGGGACAGTCTCTGTGCCAACATGATTGGGCCAGGTTTCTCTGTGGTTTGGCACTTGTGATGTAGTTTGGCAGTTATGTAATGATGTATTTGTAATCACTTCTATGATGGAAACTGACATAGTGCAATCGTCTCCATGATGAGGTCTGCTATGGCAACCAATCAGTTGAAAGAATTTCTTTGGGGGTGTGACCTGCATCCAATATATATGGATTTTTTTTTTTTTTACTCATTCTGGATTCTGATCCTATATCTGGTTTGTGATCATCTGACTCCAGTTCTTGGGACTTGAGCCAGTAGCTTGCTATATCTCCTGCTTATGTTGAGATTTACTACCCTCCATAGACTATGAACCAACAGCCTCACTGCTGTCTTACCTATTAATCATGGCGTCATTAATTTCTGTAGCTATGTGAGGCAGGAGAAGCCTCACATACCTACAGGGGTCTGATCATGGACTTGGCACTTGTCAGCCTCTACAACCATATGAACCATTTCCTCGATCTAAACCTCTCTCTATATATACATATGTGAGCTTCACTGGTGTTTCTATAGAGAATGCAATAGAAGGCACAGCCTGTTTTCCACATGGGAGGGAAAGGGACTCTTTAAAATGATAAATCGATCATGCTACTCTTCTGTTCGGTGTCTATCATTGGCTATTATCTCTTCAGAGGAAAGGCTGAAGTTCTGACAGTCTTTGGGACCCAACACGACCTGCCCTCCTACTCTCTCGGCCCTCCCTCATGTCTCTGACTCCAGCTCACAAGCTCTTCCTGTAACACACCAAGCAAGTTCCTGTCCCAGGGTCTTCGCGTTTCCTGCGCTCCCTCCGGAAAACATCATTCTGGACACGCTCATCTGAATTACCCACGAGCAGAACAGCGTCAGCTTCTTTCATAACTTTTTCCAGAGAGGCTTCTTCATTTGAGATCTTCCAAAGAGCGCGTTTCCGCCAAATGCTGTAGAGCAGTGGCTCTCAACCTTCCTAATGCCTCGATCCTTTAATACAGTTCTTTGTTTTAGGGTTAGTGACCCCCAACCCTAAAATTATTTTTGTTTTGCTACTTCATAACTGTCATTTTGCTACTGTTATGAATCGGGCGACCCATGTGAAAGGGTAGCTTGGTCCCCAGTAAATATCCTGAGACCATGGCTCAGAGGGCAGAGTGGCTCAGTGGTAGAAGTCTCCCCTTCATGTAGGAAACTCATTGGTCTGATTTCCAAGCAAATCAACTCACGGGGAGCCAGCACCCATGTGCCAGTGGGGACTTGTGCATTGCTCAGATGTAGGCACTCTTGTGTCCACTTTGTGAGTGAGAAAACTGAGGCAGAAGGTCATATAACAGGTCCAAGGCCATTCTGTGTACCAATACCGCATTCAGGACTTGAGCTTAGACTAATTCAGCTCTTCTCAACCAGTGGGTTGATGTTGGGAAGACACACTTGGAAGAAAGGCCTGGTGATTTACCGTGAGGAAACTAGCCGGTCAAAACCCTTTGGGTCACAGTGGGTTGGATTCCATTGCACACGGGCTCCCCGTGGGTTAGGGGTCCGACTCTAGGGCAGCTGACAATTGTGACTCAAGATCAAAGCCAGACTTCAGAGACTTTGTCACTGGGGACTGAGCTGGTGTGTGGAGTCGACCCTCCTGTCCGTCCACTCCAGTACGACGGACCCCCTCCAGGTCCTTCCCCACACTGTATTCGATCCGCAGTGGCTCTCGTATAATATAAACGTGACCAGGCCACCTTCCCCCTTACACGGTGGGCTCCAGCTCCAAACCTGATCAGGCCTATCAAGACCCTGCCTTCCCACTGCCCACGTGGCCCCTCCCTCTCCATGGGTCTGTGTGCCGGCTCTCCGGTCTCTCTCCAACCTCGCTGGCATGGGACTGTATTACTCCCGTTTCTTTGTGAGACCTCATGAGTGAGTGTCAAAAATCCAGCTGTATAGTGGTTCGGTACTCCCCTGTGCCTTTGTTCAGCCCAAAGAGAGGAGAGGTTAGGACCTGGTGTGACTAGCTTTTTAGGCATATTTCTTGTCTTACCCTAGTTGGCCCTCCATCCTCTCGCCTTTGTAATGCTTGGGTCACCTCAGGTGATGGCCCCGATTTTGAGATCCTGTAGCTGTGGTCTGGCTCCTTCAACAGCCAGGAGTTGGCTTATCACGGCTGTTGGTTGAGATCAGCCACTTGCACCCATAGCTCCAGCTCCATCCAGGTACCCAAGGCAGTATCTGCAGAGAGGAGCTGGGGGAGAGGGAGATCCCTTCCCCAGGGGTGGGGGCCAAGTCGCTCAGGACAAAGAACAGCTGTCTTGATTCCTGAGCTGCTCTTTGCCCTCCTTCTCCACCCTGCTGCCCCCACAAGAACCGAGCCACATATCACAATCCTAGAATGTGAGGAATGTGCCCGCGCTGGATAGGCACTGACTGCTTCCACGGAAAGGCAGGGAGGAGCTGGGAGCTCCAGGCAGAGGCCCAGTGTGCAAGGACTCTGGGCGGCCCCTCCCATCCTCCCTCGGCCTCCTGAGGCAGCAGGAAATCAAAGGCCGCATTGTGCTCTCTGCTTGGGTCCTCCTGTGCTGGAGGAGGCGGGAGGAGGGACACCGTTGGGAGGCTGTCCCCTCCCAGCGCCACTCTGGTTGGTGTTCCCAGGGGCCTCAGCCCAAGGGACGATGGTGCACACATGGGTGGCTGCTTCTGCATCTCTAGGGAGCGGAGTTTGTCCTGGGGCCCAGGTGAGTTTGTTGGGGGCCCGGGCTGAAGTCCTTGGTCCAGAGAAGGATCAGGGGCTCCCTGGGTTGGGTGGCTGCTTCTTCACACTGGGAGGGCGGGCTGTGTTTTCTGGTTGGCCTGCTCCCTCCCCAGTTAGGTATTTTCGTCCTGGCTCTGAAGAAAGTGAGTGAGGGAAGCCTAGGAAACATCTCTTGTCGAAAAAAGACTGTCAGCTCACTCTGCTGAGGAGCAAGCGCTGCTCTGGGCCGCCACTCCCTGGGTGTGGCTTCCTTTCTTCCCAGGATTCCCCAGGACAGGAAGAACTGTGGCTTCCTCTCTGGTCTATGGGTGGGCTTGTTTGGACTCAGTGACTTCACCCTCTTTTCAGCAGGGCGCCATTCTCCCGTTCTCCCGCTTCCCATTTGCTACCAGAGTTTGGGAATTTGGGTAAGTCAAGTGGAGGTGGCGGAGAGATAGGGCGTGCTCTAAGAAGTTGCCAAGCCATCTGAGATGACCACAGGGTGGCTGACCACACTGTTTGTCTGGGCCTGGGGGCTTTCCAGGGACACAGGACTTCCAGCGCTCAACCTAGGGCAGTCCCCCACACCTAATTAGAATGGCCCTTCCTGTGGGAGGATAAGTAGTGCTCTAGGTGTTAGGCCTTGGGGAGAGGAGGTGAGACAGAGGAGCCTTACGGCAAGGAAGCATCCTTAAGTCTTGCAGCAGTTATGTCTTTCTGCAGGTTCTCCCTGGTTTCTGAGAAGGGACACCCAGGAGGACCCCTAGCCAAGGGCTTTCAACCCAAGACAGTGACTTCCCCATTGCAGTCTGCTTCCCTGGGCAACAAACTCACTGCCATCGAGTCAATGCTGACGCATAGTGACTCTCTACAGGAGTAGAAAGCCCGGCTTTTCTCCCTCAGAGTTGCTAGTGGTTTTGAACTGTGGACCATAGGGATCACAGGACAATGTGTAACCACTGTGCCACCAGGGCTCCGGGTTCAACAATATAGAAGGCACCCAAACCTCCGCTTCCCTCTAGGCGATTCTCACGCGTGACAAAGTCCACGTGCTGTAGCTCAGAACTGTGCCACGGGGTGTCATGGCTGGGCTTCAAGGCTGAGACCTTTTAGAAGCAGATCACCAGCCCTTTCTTCTGAGGCACCTATGAGTGTGTTTGAACTTCCACTTTTTTTCAGTTACTAGTTGAACACTTCACTGTTTGTACTACCCAAAACTGTGATAGCAAATCCTAAACAAATGTGCCCTACTTCCCTTGCTTAAGCCCCAGCCCAGGCACTGAGAACAAGAAGCAATCCCCAACCAAGCCCACGCCTGGCCCCAAATCTACCAGCAGGCAAACCCCAAACAATGCTCTTAGCACAAGCGTGACCTTCAGCTATGAATCGTTTTCCTTCTCTAGATTACTGGCCTTTATAAATTCTCCCCTTGCAGCCTGCGTCACTGTTCTTTGGGGGCAGATGTAGCAGTGAGGAATGGGAGACACACAAGATCACTGGTCTGGAAGACAGGGCCTGGGCTTGAGGCCTGACTCAGTTTACCTCGGGTAGGCATGGGTCATCATGGTGACCCATCATCTGGCATTAGAAGATGAGGTGTCCGGATTCGATCTTGGCTCTCTGGCTTGCTGTGAGCAATTTTCTTTACTTCTCTGTGTTACACGTTCTGAATCTGTATGTTTTTTTTTTTTAACTAATTATGGCTGTTACCTGTACAAACTTCAATGAGTACAGGCACCAACCTGCCATCTGGCTTTGGGCATCATCCAGAATTGGTTTGAACTGGGTGCTAGAGAAGATAGGTGAAGGAGCTAGTTGATAGACTCTGAGGGATGTTTTTGCTGTCTTGTATATTGATGGATTCCAGGGATCAAAACAGAATGCCAACAGTGATAAGTTATTTTTAGGCTGTTGCAGAACTCTAGAATAATGACATATTTACTCTTGGGCCCACCCCTCTTCTTGTTTAATATCCCCTCTCTCCCCCACCTAATACTGTATAATGTGCCCTAACCTTATACCCCAGTCCTTCCCCTGGCCCCTGAATAATCATTCCTGATCTCATGTAAAAAATGAAAGGAATATGAGTAAAATGCTTCTGATGGAGCTACATGACCTTGTGAATAATGTGGCATTGGGTTTGTGTTAGTCTGGGTTAAATAGAGAAACAAATTTCACAGACACGTATATGTGGATAAGAAAGAGCTTTATATACAAGAGCAATTTAGTATTGAGAAAACATCCCAGCCCAGTCCAGATCAAGTCCATATGTCCGAAATTAGTCCACATGTCCAATACTAATCTATAAATTCCTCTTCAGACTCATGCAACACATGCAATGATGTCGAATGCAGGAAGATCACCGGCCAGGGGGTGGATCCAGTGGTGGTAGATGCATTGCAGCACTGGTGTGGGTCTCTACGTGGCTCCTCCAGCTCCAAGGCTCTAGTGTAGCTCCGTGTGTCTTGTTATCAGACAAGACTACGAAGCAGAGAGTATGTGTGTATCTGGCCTCCAGTGAGCTGTTTATCTCTGTGGTGCCTCCAAATGAGGTCATCAAACTGTGACCTGATTGACAGGCTAGACTCCACCCCTTCTCAACTTGACACCAGATGATGCAACTACCACAGGTTTCTAGGTGCTTTGTGAGACTGTTGGGATTTCCCTTTCCTGGGTTAAATAAAAATTCTAGAACAGTTATAAAAAATATAATAATGATGCCTTCTTTGGGCACGAGTGTTGCTGGGGGATTAAGTCCATGTGGGAGTCCAGGGCCCAGTTCCTACAACAGGTGCTAGTCCCTGGTACTGCTTCTCTCTGACTCTAGCATAGCACGCTTTCTCCTGAACCCCTGCTCGCTCATCTCTGAGATGAGAAGGTCCCACTCTGCCCCATGCGGTGTCTTAGGGAACACTGCTCCTGCTCCAATCCACAGCTCCCTCCAGAGCAGCTCGGCTTCAGAGCTGTAGTTCTAAACATATCGCAGAGAGCATCCTCTGGGTTCTTATGGCGCTATCATGAAATTATCCTATTCCCGCACTTTTATTTTTTGCCATTGGAATCACTTTTTAAAAAGACTCTAACTAGTATTTATTTCTGCTGAGGCTCCTCAAGGGCCCCCTGCTCCCATGCTGTTCTCCATGCTTGCCTGGTTTGTCCTAGAGAGGTCAGTATGGTCGTAGGGGTCCGGGTATCCCCGCTCTAGGTTCCCAATTTGTCCCAGGAGATTGGAGGAAAGTGTGAGACAATCCTGGAGCAACTTAATAGCATGTGCGGCCTTGGCAAGTGACTAACGTTCTATGAGCCTCAGCTCTCCTGTTGTGGAACCTACCCCGTGGGGTGGTTGTGAAAATTAAATGAGATCATTTATCTCCTGGATTTGGCAGAGCCGGGTGTCAGGAATTGTGGACTACTTGTATTATTAGTTAACATTGACCGTCTCCACATCCTTTCTCCTAATTCCTGACTCCAGTTGAGTAGGAGACTGCTAATGTTTCTCTGGGCCCTTCTGCTGTGTTTGTGTGGGTGGGCATGTGCAGTGAGGAGCAAGTTGTGAGTCTGCCGGGCTGAAGGAGGCGGCAAGGGAGAGGCCCCTGCTTGCATTGAACCCTGGGAATCTGTCCAACTGGTGTGTCATGGGGTGACGCAGCTATTGATGTTGGCTCTGTACATACCATTCTCTCCAGGGGCCCTGCAGACAGCACCTGCTCCCCACGATGCTACTCAGGGGCTCACATAACACCCGGGTTTCACATGGCAGAAAGCTGGGCTTTTGGTCAACTGTCATCATCTGTCACTTCTCAGACCTTTTGAGAGTCTTCTCTGTGGTTGGATAACGGCAGGTGCTTGCTTCCACCCTTTGAAGGAGAACTTGGACAGACTTCGCCCTTCAACAGATGAGGGAGGGAAACGCTGGACTGCATCAGTCACTGGTGTTTGTCACTTTCAACGTTTTGGAGCAGTACAAACAGAATAGCAAGAGATCAAGAGGGACTGGAGACAGCAATAATAATACTAGTTCTTTCTGCTTAAGCATCAAAAAATAGGTGAGGCACATCAAGCACAATCTTATACATCATTGAAATAATAGATTTTCCAATTTCTTGGCCTTTTTATGTCAAACATTCAATTTCTCGTTTTAAAAGAAATAAAATATTATCAGTAGATACAACTAAAGTCCCACGGAAATCTCTTCCTCTCCCACGCCAGAGTTAACCACATGCATGAGTTCAGTGTTTTGGTGTCTGCATTACACATTCATAGACCCATAGTCATGGCAAAGAATTGTTCTGCAGATTTTCAAACTTAAGCAAAATGAGGCTACGTTGTCATACTACCAAACCCAAACCAAATTCACTGCCCTGGAGTCACTGATGACTCCTAATGGTTTCAAAGTTGTAACTGCTTATGGGAGTAGAAAGTCCAGTCTTTCTCTCTTAGAGCTACTGGTGGTTTTGAACTGCCAGCCATGTGGATCACAGCCCACTGCATAACCGCTACACCAGGGCCCCACCTCATAAGATTATGCAACTTGCCATTTCCCCCTCTCACCATTATGATTCATGTTGATCCATACACATCCATCTTGACAGGTACAGCCTTCGTTCTAACTGGGTGTCTGTTTCGGAAAGGAGACTCTGGATTTACCCCAGCTTGTCATGCTAGAAGAGAAAAAAGTGTGTGAGTGGGGCAAAAAGTCTAAAGGACAAATGTGTACTTAGGAGACCTGCTGATGTAGAAGGTGACAACACGTTCTGTTGAGTTCTACGTGGTCGGCAGTTAGAAGCCTTCAGCAGCTCCAAGGGAGAAAGACCGGGCTTTCTCCTCCCACAAATAGGTACTGTCTTGGAAACCTGTGAGTCAGCACTGACTCGATGGCAGTGAATTTGGAGGGTTTGGTTGTCAACCTGATTCCATATAGATAGGTCTTAATGCTCATCTTAGTCAACTCGTGCTACCACAAGTGGGTCACGTTAATAAACAAAAACATATTATCTTACAGTTGAGGAGGACAGACGCTTAAATTCAGGGTGCCAGCATGTGGGATACAGAAAGGTTTTCCCAGGTTGTCCCCTACAATATATGCCAAACCTAGGACGCTGCTTGCAACACTTGGTAAATGACAGTAGCACATGCGAGGTCAGCTGCTTAGAGGTTTTCTCCCTGAGGGCATCAGCCATCTAGGGCAATTGGGTTCTATTGTCTGTCCCCCCATAGGTGGGGCCCACTCCCTGCTGATAAAGAGCCCAGAGACAAGGTCAAGCCAACTCAAGGACAACCAAAGTTAGGCTGCCATCTTGAATCTAGGATCCGCCCATCTTGTCACATGTGTACCCCAAGTCCCTCCCCTTCTTATTACGTGTACATGCCTAGCTCATCCCCTTCCTGTCACATGCATGCCTATTGGACAGCCCCTTCCTGTTATGGAGGTAGTTACCTGTAATCAGCGGGGCTTGCATTCCCCTAAGGGATATATAAGCCTTAATTAGAAATATACTTGCTCTCTCCTCCCACCTCCACGTGGACCACCAAGAGGGGCTGAGGTGGGCATGCTACTATGACACGTGCCCGACTCCCTTATTTTACCCTCTCCTATCCCTCCTACTCGCTGTGACTGCACTCTACTCTTTATATAGTATCGTCGTCGTACAATTGCGCCTATGAACCCTGTGGGCTTGTCAGAGGCAGGCCTATTTTGACACCATCACAAGGGAATGGCTTTTTGTTGGCTCTGGAGGAAGGCCTTTGTCTCTGGTCTCCTTTACCTTGGAGTTCCTTGCTACTGTAGATGAAGAGTTGAGTTCTTCCTGGATTTAGCATACCAGGACTGGTGTGGTTCTGAATATTTCAGTACATCCCTTTTGGTGAAAATATGGATTAATTCTGGTGTAGACATAGGAGGGGAATTTCTACATAAGTGTTCATGTCCATATAAGCTCAGCTTAGATTGACAGCGGTAAATGCTTTTCCAAAATGCAAAATTCTAGAATGTATCCTCCAAACTTGCAGCCCATGGGAGTTCTGGTTGCTCCACAAGCAACGTGGTCTTTATGTAATGTTTTCATTTTAGCCAGACTGTCAGTGATGCACTCTGGTTTGATTTTCATTTCTCTGACGGGGTTGAGAAAAGGTTTACCTACTCATCAACCATGAGGATCGTGTCTTGGTGAAAATCTCTTCGAGCCTTTGCTTACTTTTCTAGTGGGTCGAGTACCAGATATTAAAGAGCTTTATTCTGGAGCCCCCGTGTTGCAGTGGCTATGCACTGGGCTGCTAACTGAAAGGCCAGCTGTTCAAACCTACTGACTGCTTTGAGGGAGAAAGAGGGCTTTCTACTCCTGTCAAGAGTTACAGGCTCTAAAACGCAGAGGGGCATCCCACCCTGTCCGGCAGTCACCGTACGTCAGCATTGACTAGATGACAGGGACTTTGGTTTTCTTTGTTATTCTGGGTTTGAGTCCTTTGATGAGTATGCACATTTTTTTTTGTTAAGGTGACTTTTGGTTCTGGCAGAAGTACAGCATGTTCCTGGTCAACTCTAGCTCATTATCGGCAGCTTTCAAGCTAAGCTACTTAGCTTTCAGCACCAAACACCCAACGAGATTTATTAGATGAAGAGCTGGGAACAGATCGACCCCTCCTGCCTATTCAAGCTGAAATTCATGCCCTCACCCACAAATGTGCCAACCGTTGCAGCTCTGCAGAAGGGGAGCTCTTTAGCTTGGTTCTCACAGTCCTTTGGCACCAGTACAGAGCGGAGACAGGGGATCTTGGAGGTAGTATGAGGTTGAGGTGACTCAGCTTCACCATCAATCAGCAGTGTGCAAGCCTGCCCCATTCCTGAAGCATCAGTAGGAGCACATGGCCAGAATGCAAAACCTGGTGGCTGCTCAATACAGACCCTCCTCAATTTCACACTGGAAGAATTGGGGAGCAGAGCCTAGTGGTAGAGCTGATTGAGTTGAGGTTCTCAATCTTATTTAGGACTAAAATTATAACCAAACTCACTGCCATCGAGTAGATTCTGACTCATATGGACCCTATAGGATTGAGTAGAACAACACCCATGGGGCTTTAAGGCTGCACATCTTTATGAGAGCAGAAAGCATTGACTTTTCATACAGAATGGTTGGTGGGTTCAAACTGCTGACCTGGTTAGCAGCCCACTGTGCCTCCAGTGCTCCCGTTCACGACCCTGTAGTGGTTATAATAATAAACACTTTACCATGTGACATAAGGCTTAAGTACTTGACTAGTAGCTGAAAGGAGCCTCTGCTCTGCCAGGCTGAATCCTCGAACACCCTATTTAGCAGTTCTATGCTAAATGAGTCAAAATCAACGTGATGGCAACTAACAACAATCATGGAGTCCTGGGTGGTTAAGCCATTAAAGAGTGCTGTGATAGGTAGGTTTATTGTGCCAACCTGGCCAATGAACACATGTGGGATTAATTGAAGGTCAGAGAGATAAATGGCTCAGGGAACCTCACCTTTCTTGTCTCTTGCTCTTTGATGACTGTGTGGCTGCCTTAGCTGGTTCTCTGCCTCAACTTGTGAACTAACACTACCTTTGGGACAACCAACCTGTGGATTGTGTCCCTGTAGTTTGAGGTTCCTTCAAGACTTGCTTCACCATGCTACTGGTGTATACATCGCTTGAGTTGGGGACTGTTGGACCCTGTCATCTGGCTGACTGTTGGTAACCTGCCTTGCTCTTCGCTGCCTGTGACCAGATTGCCTGAATTGCTCTTCAGAGGACTCAGCTGTCTGCTTCCTTAACTTGCACCCAGTGGCCCTTGAGTTGAAGGACTGTCAGTGTATTAGCTATTTCATAGAAGTGAGTTGCACTGAGCCATTTGTACTGCTCTATAGACTAATTAGCTGTTTATTTCTTTTTTTCTTTTTTCTTTTAAAAATTCTTTTATTGTTTTATTAGGGGCTCATACATCTCTTATCACACTCCATACATCAATTGTGTAAAGCACATTTGTACATTCATTGCCCTCATCATTCTCAAAA
>NW_022111372.1:84368748-84382230 GCF_000313985.2 Echinops telfairi
CCCCCACTTCCCCCTCTTCCATGTCCCCGGAACTGTTGGTCCTGTTGTTTTCTCCTCCAGATTGTTCATCCAGCCTATCTTATTTAGACAGACCTGCGGAAATAATAACATGCACAAAAATAAGACAGAGCAAAACCAAGCAACAATGTACAACAAAACAGCTGTTTATTTCTTGTTTGTACCTATCTATCTATCAAATCATAAGTGTCATGGTTTTTTCTCTCTCTCTAGAGAACCCTGTCTAACACAGCTGCTAACTAAAAGGTTGGCAATTTGAGTCCACCCAAAAGCAACACCGAAGAAAGGAAAGGCTAGCTATGTCTAGAATCTCAACTACTGGGAATACCATAGAACACATTTCAACCCCAGCACACATGGGGTGTCTGGAAGTCAGAATGAACTCACCAGCCACTGTTTAATTTTCTCAGCAAGAGCTGGAGACAGGGATGCTGCAGTTGGAAAGCACGAGGGCCATTCCACACAGTGCACTTCCAGTGCATTAAGTTACGGTTCTCAGCTTGCCCTTGGGGAGGGAAATCTGATGTTTTATAAGACGGGCACACCCAGGACAGATTGATATAGCACATGGCAGTTCCTTAGTTACAGTGCAGCACTCAGTCATCCAAAGTCCATGGGGATAACAATTACAACTCTTCCACGCCAACAGCCTCAGAGAACCATTGTCACTTGACCACAACTCTCGGGCCTTGCTTATCAATGGCTTTGGTCTGTTCTCACAGATAACTGTTCCTTTTTCTCTTCTCCAGGCAAAGATACTCCTTCCAAGGATCCGACCGCATCAAGCGAGTTTATCTCCTCACCAGAATGCAAGGAAAAATGCTTCCTGCCACAGAAGATGACTCCAGGTACCTAGATCCCAAGACAAGCTCTGACTTATTTATACTTTCCACAGAGACTATTGCAGAAACATTGTTTATCTTTCTCACCTGAGAACTCCCCCTGGCGTCCCCTTTCGCTACTGTCACCAAGTCTGTCTTTGTAGAGATGACTTTGACTATGCCACTGGCTTGCTTACAAATCTTCTGATGTTCTCCATTATCGTCTGTGGCCCTCCATGGTCTTTATCTGTGCAGCTTTATCATTACAAGATCCATTTAAACCTTCTCAAGACAGCACCCAAGGCCGTTCACAAGCTGGTCTATGTTATGAGCTCCATAGGCTTCTGATTTGTTTTAGTGAAAGTATCTCATGTTGGATTGTAAGGTGCAGGAGAGCAAGGGTGATTTTGAAAAAAGAATTGTGTTTTCTAAATCATACCTAAAACAGTCATTTGCATATAGTTGACGCTCAGAGACTGTTGGATAAATAAATACATAATGAATATGTGGAGATCACATTTGAATTCTATGTAGTACCTATCGGGGCACCTTATACAAGTGGGCTTCAAAAGTTTTTGTTTACTTTCAATTCCATTTCCCATGACTCTTTGATGTCCCCTTGCATATACTAGATGCTCGATAAATATTTATCCTGTTAATGGGCAGGTGGATGAATGGTTGGCAATGTTAGGTGATGTTGGCTAAGCAAAATGACATGTGTCTTCATCATTGATGTGTTTTTCAGAAACAGAAAAGATTTTTAATGTACTAGGGGGCAGGGGTGGAGGTGCGATCTTATTCTCAACACACAAGGGGCCCCTACAGGGACCCCAACGAAGTCATGGAGACTGAGATTTCAGAGGAGGCTCCACCTGAGCCAAACAAACCCTGCGCCAGAGGCTGAGGACAGACCCATGGAAGCCTTGTTTCTGCTGTGCCGTAGCTGGCACCACTTCCGGAAAACCGTGTGCCTTGTCATGTGCTAAGTGACCTTCCCAGGGTCTCCTTTTCCTCCCATGCTCACCTCCAGGGGGCGGTGCCCAAGTGCCACTCGTTGTTTTCAGAGGACATCTAGAGGATCCCCAATCCATGGCAGCTCCATGCGCAACGCAACGAAATGTTGCCTGGTCCTGAGCCCCCCTATTGCGTATTCCCATCCGGGGCAGATTAGACGATGATCCGCTGTGACCCACAGGGCAGCCGTGGACTGGCTCTGGGAAGTAGATCGCCAGGTCTCTTCTAGTCCATCGCCGTCTGAAAGCTCTGCGGAAGTTGCTTTGTATCACAGCGACGCACCCGCTTGTTCAGGGTCACAGTGACACACCGTGGAAGCCCATTGACTACGACTTGAACCTGCATTTTCCTGTAGGGAAGCTGGGCATTGTGTGTGTGTGTGTGTGTGTGTGTGTGTGAGAGAGAGAGAGAGAGAGAGAGAGAGAGAGAGAGAGAGAGTAAAGCAACATGATTGCAGAGCCAGATTTCAAAAGGATTAGAATATGACCAAATACACCTCACAGGACAGTGAGGAACCCAGAATCCTGACTCGTGGCGACCCTATAGAACCCCTGTGGATTTTCGAGACTAACTCTTTATGGGAGTAGAAGGCCCCATCTTTCTCCCTGGGAGCAACTGCAGGCCTCGTGGAAAGCAGCCCCTTGCATAACCCAACATGCCACCAGGGCTCCTGGACAGTGGGGGCGGTTCTCATTTATTTGGCCCCGCCCCCAGCCTCCGTGACGCAGAGGGCCCTGCCAGAATGGACAGCTGCCCAGGGTCCGTGTTCGGAGCGTATGGAGATCTCAAAAGTAGATTGTTAATTTAAATCCAGAGTTTGGGGACCCCTGTAAATTAATTCACACGGAAGCGACTATCACTCAGCAGGGACAATTCCAAGTTTGATTGCGGAGAGGAATACGGATTTGGCTTTGCCTCTGTGGTTGCATTTTGGGATGTGAACCACAAGGTCAGCAGTTCGAAATTATCAGTGGCTCCACAGGAGAAAGATGAGACTTTGTACTCCCGTAAACGGTTCCAGTCTTGGAAAACCACAGGGACGATTCTACCCTGTCCTGTAGGGTCACGGTCACTGAGTCAGCATCGACTCCGTGGCAGCGAGTGTGGTTTGGTTTTTAGAAGGCTGGAGGCGCTGGGCAAAGAGATCGCAGCCTGTCAATGCGGAGGTTGAACCAGGTGTGGCCAGACGAGGGCGGTCGAGAGCAGCAATTGCTCCTGTACTGCAGAGAGGGGAGGGCGATGATGGCAAGCACGGATGCCTCAGACGTGAATCAAACATTCAAATTGTATCAGGCACCGAGGGAAAAAAGCTGCATGTGCATAATCTCATAACAACGTTCTTAGAACCCCCGAGGGAGAGACCCTATAATTGTCACTTTGTTAATGAGAAGTTTAATGAGAACTGAGCCCATGCTTCTGGGCTTCCTCTTTGCTGAACGCATCTAGATCTCCGCGTGCAGAGAATAACACGGGGTGGTGGTGGCTGCAGAGAGCACATAGACCGGGAGAGACTGCATGGACAGTCTCCCGTAGAAGTTCACGTCAAGGCCAGGCCGGTCAGGTGCTGAGAAGAGCAGCTGGTCTGCAGCTGTGGTATGCTCAGAATATCTCGCTTGAGATATTGGCGTGCAGGCCGGCACTGCGGACCCCGGAGGGCCGACAGGGCTGTCTCTGATGTGTCTCAGAGTGTGTAAAGGCCCTGCCAAGTGAGAGATAGAAGAGAGACATCCACGATGATCTAGCCCACTGTCTCTGTGTACCTTGTTTGATAATTACGGCTGCGGCTGCTGTTTACTTTGGATGGGAGGCGCATGTTGGAATTTGGCCCTTGGGAACAATGCTGTCCACAGGTGCCCCCACCCCCCAGTCGCTCCATCATGCTGTCTCAGTCCCTTGGTAAAGTTTTCTTCGCAACACTTCTCCGAGCCATGCGATTACTTGCTTCTCGCTTCTCTCTGCCAAGTGGAAGATGAGCTGCATGAGCACGGGGGCCAAGGCTGCGGCTGCCCGCTGCCCGCGCTGCCACCAACGCAGCTGGACCATGTGGGGCCTCAGCCAGTCCTTGGGACGGAGGATAGAGCCCGCTACCCCGGGAAACATGAATCCATACGTCAGCGGGAAGAAAGCAGTCGGAGAACACATACTTGTACATGTAAAACGCACCCAGACGGCATGCTGGCGTCCTGTATCTACATGCATTCCTTAGCGTGGATGCACTAGCAGTCCTTCCAAGCTTGCACCCATCACCCCCTGGAGGAAACGGTGTCCTGCCTTCTGCTGTGTCATGGTATCTCATCCCTGCCGGGCACGGGAAGAAGAGAGCCCACACGTGGCGGAAATGACCAATGGGCAGCTCGGAACCTTCCCAGGCTTCCGTTCCATTCGTGTCTCTTTGCTCTGTGGAGGACAATTCAAAGGGGCACTCGGGTGATCGTGAGAACTTTCAAAACTGACTCGATGGCGGGGAGTAGTTGAGGAAGGATAACACCAATGTAGAGCTAGATCCCAAGCTTAATTGTTCTACCATCCCCCTTTTTAAGAAAAATAAAATTACTCAGTGCCCCCTGGCACTGGAATTAGAATTGGAATTTTCCCCCTCCCTATAGCCCATAATCCAGAATAAAGTGTAGGTAGTGCTTCTGCAGTGCCTCCTGGATCATTTCAGCACGCTCCAGGCGTACATCGTGGGAAGCACTGATGTGGAGATTAGGTAAACACATGTGGGGGTCCACTTTGGGAAGCGCTGATGTGGAGATTAGGTACCCACATGTGGGAATCATGGAGAACCTGCCAAAACCTTCCCTCCCTTTTCTTGCATCTCTAGCTGGGTCCTTCTCCCTCTGCTCTCTTTCAGACCTGACGCTCTCTTTCTGCGTGAAGAGCCGGTCCCGAAGGTGTGTAAATGGCCTTTTGCAGGAAGCTGCCAGGAGGAGGCTCTGGGCCCTGGAGAATGAGGACCAGGAGGTGCGTGCACTCTTCAAGGTGAGCTTCCAGAGAACAGAAGCAAGCGGCGAGGACAGGGCTTTGCGTGTGTCTGCTGCAGGGATCCCGGCACCCAGGACAGTGCCTGGAGTGAAATACGCTCGCAAGACAGCATCTGACTGGCCGACTGAACGAAGGGTTCTATGCGCATTCTCTGTTGTTAGGCGCTGTCCAGTCTCTTCCAGCTCATAGCAACCCTATGCAACTCGCCCGGTCCTGTCCTAGGCTTGTGCTCATTGTTGCAGGCACTACAGCATTCCGAGGGCCCTCCTCATTGTCGCTGCCCCTCCACTTTGCCAAGCATGGTGCTTTCTCCGGGGACTGCTCTCTCCTGACAACATGTGCCAAGTACGCGAGAAGGAGCTGGTAGTCACTGCTCTGGACTCCCTTTATCTAGCAGCCCACCCCCTATAACTGCAATCAGCGTGTTCCAAGGATGTGGGTCCTCTGGCCCCCGGTGTGGCTTCTGGCCCCCCAGCTCTGATCTTACCAAACTGGGGCTGTCTTTCTTTGCGTCCTTCTGTCCTCTTTGTCCTCAAGGGCTCTCTTAGGACAGGGTTCCAGGGTTGGGTCTCTGATGTTGGGACCTGGTCTCTGGGGGACAGGAATGCTTGTATCATGGCTGCTGGTAGCAACTCCGGAGGGTTGGGCAAACAGCAGAGAAAGATTCGGGGGAAATTCAAGTCAAACAGCAATCCAGGCCTGCTTTTTCAAGTATTAGAAAACAGAGGCTGCAGGTTGTCCCTTGTTCTGCTATAAACCGGCACCACCTTTCTGGAGGGCAGCCAGCTGTGTGCATCTGCGCAGTGAAAAGAGGTGCATGTGCTTGTCCTCCCCAGTTGCTGCATGGGAGGCTTCTTCCTGTGCATCTTTCTGTCCTCTTCAGCCTCCAGGCTCTCCCTCTCTCAGGGCACAGTTCCTGGGGCGAATCTCTGATTGTTTTCCTCTTGTGCTTTTTGAATTACAATCAAGCAGCAAGGCTGCGTACAAAGATGTAGCATCAGATGGTTATGGCAGTGCTGTCTGACCAAACCCAACCTGCTACGGCTCTAGTCCATTCCCACTCCCAGTGCGGCCTGAGAAAGGGCTTTGGGGGCAGCAAATCTTTATGAGAGCAGATGGCCTCGTCTTCCCCCTGGGGACAGCTGGTGGGTTTGGAACAGCTTTGAAGTTAGCAACCCCATGCTTATCTGACAGCACCATCAGGCTCCTGTTAGAGATGCTAAAAAATGTTGACAATCCAAGTGTCAAACTGAAGAGCAACAATAGACTACATGATGTTCAGGTAACAATGTAAACTACTTGTATTAGTCTGGATACTTTAGAGAAAAAAATCCACAGAAACTCATGTATAAGAGAGAGTTTTATGTAAAGGTTAAGTGTGCATCAGGAAAACATCCCAACCCAGTGCTGCCCAAGCCCAAAAGTCCAACATTAACCCATTAACCCATATGTCCAACACCAATCCACAAAGTCCTCCTTCATTTCACAAAACAGAAGCAATGATGCCGACTGCAGGAGGAAAGCTGAGTCAGTGAGCGTGTAAGCATCTCAACGCTGGCAGGGGTCTCTACACGAGTGCTGGAGGCCGCATCAGGGTAGGTCCATGTGACTTCTCCTTGGGGATGTCTTGCAGGAAGTCAGCCTTGCAAGCTAAAGCAGGGAACAGCTAAGGTAGCTGCACCCTGGTGCGACCATCACAAAGCAAGAGACCTGAGAACCAGAAAGGCGAGGCTCACTGAGCCATTTATCCCTCTGCCATTCAATTAACCCCACATGTGTTTAATGGCCAAACTGGCACAATTAACTAACTACCTCACTACTTAATGATATGGGAAATGGCTTGTACCACACTCTTTAATGACAAAAGAATATTATAAAATGAATTATGAAGTATGATTCTATATATATATATAAAATAGCTCCAAAGGAACTCATGTACAAGGAAAAAACAGTTCAGGGTCCACATGCAAAGGTTACATATTGGTGAGTTTAAAGAAGGGGTTATAAGAGATTCTTATTTGGGGTGCTTTGGTTTTGTTTGCCAGTTTTATAAAAATACGTGGACTCAGCATCAAATTCATTTTTATGCTGGCTTCTATGATTCACCCCCTCCACATCCTTTTTAAAAATTTAATTTGTGCAAATGACAGCATTCTCTGTGAGGAAATGCAGGGGTGGTGTGGGAGAAGCCAACGGCTTTTCTGAGCAAGCGTGATTCACCTGATGCAGAGGCCAGACTTGCCCCCGCCCTTCACCCTATGCAGGCACCAACCATCTCTCTATGGCACCCAACTTCTCTGCTGGGTTTGATAACCCCTTGCAGTGGTCCCCCAGAACTTAGAGACAATACTTGGGTGCTGGAGTTTATTAGGGGAGCTAACAGGTAACAAAACTTGAAGGGAACAGTTCTTTTGTGGACAGCTCCTCTTCTCAGCTGTGCTGGCAGGCATAGCTCTCTGCCTCCCAGCGCTTCACCACAGGGACCGCCCTCTCTACTTCGGTGGGCCAGGAAGCCCGTCTGTGGCCTGGCCGGCATCTCAGGGTGGCAGAGGCTCTGCCTCCTGGTCTTGGCATCACAGCTTCTGTTGTCTCAGCCACATCATGCAGGGATCTCATAGGTGCTCAGCTTGTAACTTTTCTTTCTTGAGGGTTTTGGGACTCCTCTCCCTCCTTTTGAGATGGCTCAGTCTTATACTCGGCAGAATGGCCAAACCGACCAGTCTGTGAGTTAGAGTCCCCTGCACCTTATTCACATCCTGATGGACCAGCGGACGGCTGGGCGTCTCAGAGACATGGCTGGAAGAGGCCCATTAAGCACTTTCACCTCCCTGCCCTTGGCTACACCCAGCGTTCTTTCCACTGCTGCTGTCGTTCCATGGAGCAGTAGGTATTCGGAGCATACCGCGGGCCACAAAGAGCTGCTCTAGCCTTTTCTCATGCCTGCATGGCTTCATAACACCCAGGTGGTTCGCAAGGGTGTTCCCAAGGGTGGTGCATGTGTGATATAAAGATCAGGGCCACAATCGAGCAGCCCATGCAACATGTGGTTGCTGTGAGAGTTTGTGAGTAGGGCTCTGTCGTGCCAGCACGATTCACGTCTCCTTCTCCTTAGGACCTTTCAGCAAGGTTGGTGAGTGTCCAGTCCCAGAAGTCCCAGTTCCTCGTCACCTTCAAGACCATGGAGGAAATCTGGAAGTTCTCCACGTATCTGAAATTAGGTATGGCCTGGAGCCACCCCAGGGAGAGCCGCCACCACCACACGGCTCGGCCAATAGGTGCAGCTTGATGTTAGGGCTTGAGCTGGCTCTTAGAATGAAAGAAGTAGAGCCCTAACATGAATGGGCTACATTTAGAAATATCCCCCAGCCCCACCCCACCCCTGCAACTAAATCTACAGCAAATGTTCCCAGTTGTTGTCAAAGGCCCATGGAAGAATTTGGCTTCAGAGAGATGCCTTTTTTCTTAGTTAACCCACCAATTAACCAACATTCACTACTAGTCATCTACTGAATTCTAGGCACAGAGATAGATGTGAATTTGACAGTTTAAGAGAGAGAGAAACTCATTTTGAGTAAGACAAAAGTTTTGTTTTGTTGTTAGCCTTTGGCTCCTGGCTGATGCTGTTGTACTTCACGGGGTTTTCATCGGCTGATGTTATACAAGTAGATTTCCAGGTCTGTCTTTCTAGTCAGTCTTAGCCTGGAAGCTCTTCAGAAAGCTGTTATGTCAATAGCAGAGTCATTTGGACCACCAGGAAGGCCTAAAGAGAAGCAACATTTCTATCCAATAATGTACGCTTATAGATGTTTGAAATACTGTAAGTAGAATAATGTGACATGTACACCATGTTCAATCTCACAAAAGGGAACATTTATTGGACTTGGGGAGAGGAGTGTCAGACAGGTGTCTTTGTGGGTCAGAGAGAAGTGCTACACACACACACAGGGGGTGCTCTCAGGGCTTCTGGCATTGAACGTGAGAGCTGGGGAGCTTCCAGGGGGTGTGCAGAAGCCCTCAGACTCAACATTATGAACTTAGATCTTGCTGTCTTAGAGGTATTAGAAAGAGGGGAATTGTATTTGGTCATTTCATTATGCAATTATAAAGACCCATATTATGTTGAAAATGGTGATATCATTTAAAAATGATTTGTGTTTCCCAAGAGATGCTAAGAAATACTCATGAACATCTAGCCTCTTTCCAGCACCCTCCCACCCTATCTTCTTCCGGTTCTAGTTCAGTGGGGTAAGCCTAGGAATTGAGGTCTGGGAGGGAACCTGCTCACTGCTGTGTTCCGCTAATGCCAGAAACCATATTGTTCAAGACTTGTGTTTACTTGACTCCTTAGGCTACGTGTCCACCTGCCTGGAGCACCTCCTCTTTGACCACAAGTACTGGCTCAACGGCAGGCTGGTGGAGGATACGGAGATCCACGTATCAGTAGATGATAAACACCTGGAGACATTATACCTGGGACTCCTCGTACAGGAAGGTGAGCATGGAGCAGGGGTAGGATTGGGATCTTTCCTGGGGTTTCAAGTGGAGGGAAAAAATAATTTTTAAATGGACAGGAATACGAATGAATGGACGTATTATTCTACTGCCCCTGACAACCCCTCCTGACTGGGCACTGGCACCACCTGGGCAGTTATGGTGGCCATTCTGGGTGATTCAGGTTAGAACCATGTGGGGAATTTGCAGAGATGCACACATGAGGCTTCCCGCAGGCCAATGAAGTCTTCAGGCGTGGAATCCAGGCATTTGTAGTTCTAAAGTTGCTTAAGTAATTCTAATGTGCATCCATGATTGGGACTCCCTTCTGACAACATAGGCTGCAGATTAACTGCAGAACAAAATGGCACATCTTGCAAAGCCTGAAGGATTGCACGTCATGGGGGGCAGTGATGTTGGGCAACTGCTAGAGGCACCCCCTAACCTATTACCATGTGAGATCTGATCAAGGTTACACGTGACCAGTTAACCATGGAAGTGGACAAGCCTGGTGCTGTCATAGACATGGTGAGAGAGTCTGATGTGCACACAGCTCTCGAACTGTTTTGCCAAAATGCTTCTCTTTAGGATCGCATTGTTGCGTTATAGGCGCGGGAAAGAACTGTATACTCTGCAGTTATAATACAATTTTGATGGCGAAACATTTGCCTAAATCAGCATACTTTATTCCTCACTGGTTCTGAGGTTGGGACTGAGGTTGCCACGACCACTTAAGTTCTGTTCAGCAGAAAGATCTTTTACCCGCTACTGTTTCATTCTATTTTTCAAGGTTAAAGTCCCAGCCAGACCTAATTTTCATGCACTATTCAGACACTGGTGCTTATTTTAAGTGCAGCCCTTGTAAGTGGCATTTCCCTGGGATCACACGGACGTCCTGTCATGTCCCCGTCAGACTCCCTGTGTGGTCCTCCCGGGAAGAGGAGCCTTGGGGCTCTCAATAGAGACATTATACTGCGTGAGGCCCTCTGTCACTGCCTGCTCCTCTGGAAAGGGCTTTTCTCCATACCCACAGGCCACTTCTTCTGCAGAGCCACGCGCTCCGTGGCTCCGCTGCCCGAGGATGAAGGCGAGTATTTGGCTCTTGGCAAGAACGAGCTGGTCTCTGTGAAGCTCACTGAAGGAGAGACCGAGTGGGAAGGCGTGTCCTTGGTGACGGGTCAGCGGGGCCTGGTGCCCGTGGCAGCCCTGGAGCCCCTGCCGCTCCCTTTCCACCAGTGAGTAACCACAGAATGCGAGCCGTCTCGCTTTCAGACGGGCACATTCCAACCCCACCCCCCCCCACCACCACCACCATGTGCACTCCCCATGGTCACCAAGGGCTGGGTCTTTCAGAGGCAGATCTCCAGGTCTTGCTTTGGAGGGGCCTGTAGATGGACTTGACCCTCCAATTCTCAGCTCATTAACCATTTGCATCCCCTTGGGCATCCAAACTTTCAGGAAAAAAATGAGCAGTGGAGTGGGCGTTGTTACATCTTCAAGCCTTACGTAATTGGATGAAAGACGTTGTAGACAGGTTTACATTTCCGATGGACCTTGTACCTCGGAAGCATTTCTCATATTCCAGACCAGGGCTTGCATCCAGACTGCTAGAGGGCTTTATGTCAAATTCAATGCACCTGGCCCTCCTCAGACCCACTGTGCCAGGCTGAGAGCATCCCTGCTAGAACACACCACCAACGCCCATATAGAGTGACAGGAAGCCCAAAGGTCCCTGTGTGTGTGGCTCTGACAGGGACTCTGGTGGCATATAGGGACCAGAGTCATTTGTGAGATTTTCACTGACAAATGGATGGCAGAGCCAGCAACTCCCCTCCTTGTGCTGAACGTCGCTCGTTCACGGAGCCAGGCACGAGCCGAGTTCTCAACAAACACTTGCCATCACTTAGTGGCGTGAGAACAATATTTCCACCACCAGCATTCATCAGATCGCCTCTTTTACTGATTGTTCTGAATTTTTGAAATCTGTGTTTGCAAACCCCACACTTTCCTTGGCAGATGGTTCCTGAAGAATTATCCCGGAAGCTGTGGCCTTTCCAAGAACAGGAATTGGACAAGCTCCTATCAGATCGGTATGTCTCACTTGGCAACAGTGGTATTAGGGAGATCAAGTGGTCCTGCCTCCTAATTTGATCTGTGAGTGGTTGTTATACACCACACAACGAAAGACCACGAGGTCCTGTGCCATCCTTACCATTGAGTCTTATGTTTGAGCCCATTGCCGTAGCCACTGTGTCAGTCCACTTCATTCAGGATCTGCCTCTTTTTTCTTTTGAGACGTTTGAGTTTAGTTGGCATAAATTCCTGTCTCTCCTCTACTACTGTTAGGATTTAGAAAAGCCAGTTCTTGGTTGCTATGAGTCAGGACAGTGCGTTTGGTTTGGTATGGTCCACACACACATCTTTCCTGGTCTGTGGGAGGAGAGACTGTGGTCTCCACCCAGGGCTAGAGAGATAAGTGGCCCCAGGGGCAGGCAGAGGGAGCTTATAGTGGGGTGGGTGGGGAGTCGGGGGATGCATAGAAGATGTGAGGGATGGCAGGGACAATAGGGGATTAAAGATATTAGGTGGAAAAATAATCCCTCTGCTGGCCAAGCTAAAGGTTTTGTGAGCCAAATGTGGCCTGCAGACTGCCTACTTTTAAAAGCTTCTCTAACTATTTTTAGAATTTTGTGCAATTAACCTTAAATTTAGGAAAAATAAAAATGTACGGCACATACTGTGTACTCAGGAAACTTGACTTGAATAAGTGAAAGAAATACCTCCTGCACATACAGTTGTTTATGTATAGGTTTATGTGTATATATTTCTGCATGCATATGCACATACATACACTTTAGATAACATTTTTCTTTCTGTGTAAGTGTGTGTGGTATGTGTACATGGATGTTTAGACAAGGATTCCCGATGCTCATCCCTGATGGTTAAGTGCTTGTTCTTGGCTGCTCACCGAAAGGTTGGCAGTTCTAGTCTAGTGTCTACTGACTGTGGCAAGAGCCCAGGTGGGGTAGTGGTCACACCTTGGGCTGCTAACCCCAAAGCCCCAAGCTGCTCGGAAGAGCAAGATGAGGTTTTCTATTCCCATCAAGGGTTACAGTCTCAGGAACCCACAGGGGCAGTTCTGCCCTGCTATAGGGTTGCTGTGAGTCAGCATCGATGTGAGAGCAGGCAGTGAGTTTTTGAGAGCTGCTGGGGGAGAAAGAGGTGACAGTTTGCTTCTGTGAAGATTACAGCCTTGGACATCCTCCGGGGCTTCTCTGCTCTGTCTTATAGGGCCATTATGAGTCAGGATCTTCTAGAAAGCAATGCATATATGGATATAGATATATGAGGTGGCGTAGTGGATTAGTGGCTACTAATCGCAAGGTCAGTAGTTCAATACCACCAGCCACCTGTGGGAGAAAGACAGGCTTTGTACTCCCATAAAGAGTTACAGTCTCAGAAACCCATAGGGGCAGTTCTACATTGCCTTATAGGGTCAGAATCGGCCCAATGGCATTGAGTTTGTTTTTGACTTTATGCATATATTAAAGGGCTTTAGAAAGTTCACACAAAGTAGAATGAAGACATAATGGAATTTTCCATTAACTTTTTGAAGCCCCACCTCTTGCCCCCCTGTACACGCATACTCATTTATCTATAACGATGTGTGTAGTAAATGGGTAAGGAACTCCAATGTTTCGAGGTAGATAGAATGGTCATTTCTTTCATTTTCATTCTTAGAGCCTCCCATATCCAGTGCACAGTACAATTTTGCAAATTTGAAACCCAAACAATTATTTAAAGAGAAGAAAAGAGAGACTTGTGGAGCCTAGGCTTCAGACTGAATGAATTATAGACTAAGACCTCCCAAACTCGCACCCCCTGCCATAAAAGTTAATTACAACTCTTAGTGAACCTACAAGACAAAGTATAACTGCCCCATGGCCTTGGGAGGGGGAGGGGTCCATCTTTACAGGAGCAGACAGCCTTACCTTTCTCCGGCAAGGAGGCCTGATAGAATTAAACTGCTGAGGGGAGCAACAAGGGATCCAAAATCGGTGGCAGGGAGGATGTGAGAGGCCTGGTAGGGATACAGGAAGGGCAATGCAACTGAGAGAGGTCATTGAAACCCAAATGAAGGCTGAGCATGATA
>NW_022111372.1:84383351-84384740 GCF_000313985.2 Echinops telfairi
CATGGTAGCAATGATGAAACATATAACTTTCCTCTAGTTCTTGAATGCTTCCTCCCTCTCACTATCATGATCCTAATTCTGCCTTACAAATCTGGCTAGACCAGAGAATGTACATTGGTACAGATAGCAACTGGAAACACAGGGAATCCAGGACAGATGACTCCTTCAGGACTAGGGGTGAGAGGGGCGAGGCCTGGAGGGTGGTGGGAATGTGGAGTAGAAAGGGGGAACCGATTACAAGAATCTACGTATGCCCTCCTCCCTGGGGGATGGACAGCAGTGAAGAGGGTGGGGGGACACGTCAGACAGTGTAACTTATAACAAAACAATAATGATTTGTGATTTATGGACAGTTCATGAAGGAGGTGGGGTGGGGAGGAAGGGGGAAATGGGCAGCTGATCTCAGGGGCTCGAGTAGAAGGCAAACGTGAGAATGATGAGGGCAGCGAATGTACATATGTGCTTGGCACAATGCATGTCTGTATGGATTGTGACAAGAATTGAACGAGCCCCCAATAAAATAAAATAAAGAATTAAACCGCTGAAGCTATCAATGAGATATTTAGTTTTCTGAGCCAGTGGGGCTCTGTGATTTGTAATATAGGTTTTGGAGTCTGGCCCTTCTGACTTCAAATTCTGGATCCACAATTAAAAACCCACCATGAGCAATTCACATGCCCTGACTAAGCTGCAGCTTTTTTACCTGTAAAATCATATGATGAAACTAATTTCAAGTGAGTCATAAGAACCGTGCCATTTCGGCCCATTTCCATCTTCACTGAAAGGGGTGCTTCCAGCTGTGCAATCGCAGAGCCCGCGACCCTTCATTCCACGTTACCTGGGCATGCAGCAGGGCTTGGCTGTAGTGCTTTATATGTAGTTGACGTGCACTGTTTTCCCACAGGCCGAGGAAAATGTAAGGTCTTGAAGGGCTATGACAGAGAAGAGGAGGATGAACTGAGTTTCTGCCGGGGAGAAAACCTGGAGGTCATCGGCTTTATCATTCCTGGGCTCCCGTGGTTTCTTGGGAAGTCAACCAGCTCAGGAGAAGTGGGCTTTGTCCCCACTATGAACATAGATCCCGATTCGTATTCCCCAGTGTGAGTATGGCACAGAGGCCCTGGAGCTGGAAGGCCTCCTCTGTGGTCGCTTCCTCCCTTTTTTGAGCAGATTGACAGATGAGCGTCATGGGTTTCCTGTGGATACGGGGGCTGAGGAGCACATTGCAACCACCAGAGTTGACTCAGGAGAGGGTGAATTGGCCAGTCCAATCTGTTTTACCAGATGGTCCTCAAGGCCTGTCTCTGTGGGAGGCGAGAAACCCAACTCCAGGATGGAGGACCCTACGGTGCCAATTGCCCCTTTCCAGTGGAGGGTTCCCCTTGAGGG
>NW_022111372.1:84384903-84422514 GCF_000313985.2 Echinops telfairi
AACCTTGCTATGGATGGGTCCTGGAAGCATAAGAGGACACACGGCGCTGTTCTTGCCTTTGATGCACCACTGTCCCCACATGAGCGTCTTAGTCATCTGGTGCTGTCCTAACAGGAGCACCACAGGTGGGTGGCTTGAAGAACAGCCATTGGTGTTCTCAGTCTGGGATGCTGTGAGCACGAATTCAGGGAGATGGCTTTGGGAAGGTGTTCTCTCTCTCTGTTGGTTCTGGGGAAGGCCTGGCCTTCCTCGCTTCTGCTCCTGCGTGATCTTCATGTTGCTTGACAGCTCCGCAGTCTCTGCTTCCTCGCTTGCTTGTTTAACCTCTTTTAAATCTCAAAAGAGATGGACATAGATACAGCCTCTACTAAGCCTGCCTTATCAACATAATAAAGAAGCCCGCTCCCCAAATGGGGTTATAATCATAAGCATGGAGAGTAACACATACTTTTGGGTAGGGAAAGAGTGAGGGGGAGGACGCAATTCCATAATAACACCATAATAGCAGCGAGAAAACGCAAACCAATGCCCGTCTCCGGCTCTGACAGTCAGGTGGGATTTCCTTTTCTCCAGCTCTGTCACATGTTTACCACATGTAAAATATCTCAGCAGATATACACAGGAATGAAGTGCAGGTAGAAAACCAGGCAGGGTGGAGCACTCCAGGAACAAGTCCTATTCTATCAACTCATGGAGATCCCGTGTGATAGAAGAGGACTGCTCTACGGAGTTTTTCAGCAGAACAGTGGCATAGTGGGTTATGTGTTGGGCTGCTAACCACAAGATCAGCAGTTCAGATCTACCCAGCTGCTCTTTGAGAGAAAGATGTGGCTTTCTACTCCGGTAAACGATAGTCTTGGAAACCCACAGGGGCAGTTCTATCCTGTCCCATAGGGTCACTCTGAGCCCGAATCCACTCAATGGCAGTGAGTTTGGTTTGGGTTTATAGAGCTTTCTATAAACCCTGGCAGTGTGCTGAGGGAAGTGATGGGCTGCTAACTACAAGGTCAGTTGTTTGAATGCCCAGCTGCGCCATGGGAGAGAGATGAGGCATTCTGTCCCCATCAAGATGCCTCGGAAATCACAGGGCACAGTTCTACTTTGCCCCATAGAGTTACTGTAAGTCAGAATCCGCTCCGTGGCAGTGGGTTTGGTTGTTGACTTTTCTGTTGTAATCTTTACAGGAATGGACCCCCATGTGTTTCTCCTGAAGGGTTGCTAGGTGGATTCGAACCACCAACCTTTCAGTTCACAGCCAAGCACCTAGCCATTATGCCACCAAGGTTCCTTGTGGATGGGTGATTCACATTAGTGGTTCTCACTTTGCCATCCCCACTAACTTCACCTAAGGAGCTTCTACAAATATCTCTGCCTAGGCACCACCCAAGGAACCCTGATGGTGTCATGGTTTTCGAGTTAGGCTGTTAACCAGCAGGTGAGTGGTTCAAAACCACCACCCTCTCCAAGGCAGAATGGTGAGGCGTTCTACTCCTGTAATGACTTAGTCTCAGAAACCCACAGGGGCAGTTGTACCCTGCCCTACAGGGTGGCCATGGGTTGGGGTTTGGGCTCCACCCACGTCAACCCTTGATAGAGCACATGGAGAAAGCTCGCTGCAAAGACGCCTGGGAAGGAGCTAGCGGAGAGGAAAGGACAAGCCATGGAGAGGGAGGTGGGTAGCACTGTGGAAGGCCTCAAGCAGGAGAGCAGGGCAGACTGGCCAATGCAAGGCATTGTAGCTCAGTGGTTTGGACTCAGAGCACCTGGAAGGCATTCTAGGGCCTCTTCAGCATGTGCTACTTACCAACTCTGTGGTTTTGAGCAACTTGATTTAGGTGTCAATCTCTCATCTGTACGATATGGATAGTATTAGTACTTGAACAATAGAATTGTTATCCATTTAAATGAGCTAATCTAGTGAAGCACTTAGAATGGTGCCTGGCATAGTGCGGGTGTATGTATATATGATCAACATCCATGAGCTATCATCATTGCTATTGTTCTGGATGGTGATGGGGATCTTTGAAAGGCAGTTTGAAGTGGGTATTGGGGGCCGGTACCAGATTTCATAAATGGCATTTGAGCTTCTGTACATCGTCTTGCCCCAAATAACAACTCTGCACCATTAAGTGTAATGTGATGATTCCATCTTAGCTGGCTTCTTTGTAGGCATGCCCGCCCATGCTGCAGCACATCATGCCCTGAGATGCAGAGGGTGACCCGTTATTCGATACTTGGTCACCCGTGGGACCTACTGTACCAGCGATGGGACATTTGGTAGAGAAGGGGGAAGTCAATCTAGGAAACAGGAAGGTGCGGAAGGAGAGGTGACAGGAACTGGCTCTGTGTCTGCTCCCCAAGCACTCTCTAGATTAAAGGCATCCCCGAACCAGAGATGCTGGGGGATGGACTTGAGGTCAGAGGAAGGACAGCCAGTCAAACCGGGCACAAGCCACAGTCGGGTCTGTCTGAGCACTCTGCCAGTGGTCTGGCTCCTGGGTGTCCCTCTTAGCCTGTGCTGGTTTGGAATCAGCTTTGGGAGAAGTCTCCATCCTCCTGCAGAGACTCCCGCCCTGTGTGGCATTTCACCCCTAGAAGATGTAAGGACTGAGTTGGCAGTCTACTGAGAGTGAAATTTCTCAGCAGCCATCTTCCAAGTGGGACTTAGAGGCTGACACCCGGACAGGGACTCTGCTGCTATGGGCTTCTTGGTACAGCGCAGATCTCAACCGGCTCCCGACTAGACATTGGCATCCGCTGGAAAGCCTGCTGCATCCGGCCAGAGAGAGCTAGTGTTTACACACACAAAGGGAGACTTTGGGAGTCTCAGAACTTTCAAGGGTGGTGACAGAACGATGCCACATGTGTCTTGTTTTTATGTATTGAAATTTTAAACATTCGATGTGTGTGTGTTTGCACCTAGAAGGGAGCTTCAAAAATGTTTGTGGAAAAATTCCATTCTTTATTAGTTCCATGTTTACATGAATTTTATTTTTGCAGCCCCATCCATGTATGTGTTGTGTTTTCAGGGGAAATGTGGTTTTAGGTAAAATTGAAGTTCCTTTTTGGCTCTTTCCAGCTTCTACCTTTGCTTCTGATTCTAACTCAGATGCAAAGTTGCTTCTGCAGCTGACGTGTCACCTTCCAGCCCTGATTCTGAACTGTTTTCAGATTATGGAGATGCTGATTAAAAGGATGATTCTGCATACTTAAAACCATACACAGCTGTTTCTTACCCGACTGACTCTTCACTGGCATTGTGAATTTAGACTACTCGTGTTGTGCTATCGCCCGTTGTAATAAAGTGCTATTTAAAGATAACGGATATACTTCAAGGCATACATTAAAAAATAAAACAGGCTAAAATGTGAACGCATTTAAAACCAAAGAAAAAGCACAAGAGAAGCTCCACTATTTCATAACCACATTAAATGAAACATTTTTCTCTTTGATGCATATTCTCTTCTGTTCTTCACATTGTCGATCCATGCTTTCTTTATAATTCCATTTCTTTTGGCATCTATTCGGGTTCATGACCATTTTATTCTCAATCCCACAGCCATCTCTATTTGAGTAGTCAGCTTTTTTATTGCAGATTTTAATTTTTAAAAAGTTTCCTTTGTCATTGATGTCCGTACTATAATAGGTCTCAATGTGCTAAATGTATATATATATATATATACATTTATAGCGAATTGTCACATCAAGTCTATCTTTTAGTAGTTCTTTCTGTGGAGCACTGAGTTATAAACACTCTCAGTTTTAGTCCTTATTTGTCGTGAATATATTTAAGATATACTCTTGAATGATAATTTAGCTACATGTAGACAGCTGACCATCTTCAAATTGCTGCAGGAAAATATTTACATTAAATTTCAAGCCAGTTTGCCAAGGGTTTGTTTGTTTTATTAACCTTTTCAGATAATTGATTTTTGCTTTGCTTGCACATCTATATAGCTTTTGTGTTTCTAACTTGCTAATAACAGTATTTATCTTTATTACTTTGTTTTACATCCTTAATTAATGTTCTTGCCCTTTATATTTAATTCCTTCCTCTCATGACATTGAACAACTAATTAAAATAGATAACTGATCCCAGGAAGAAGGAGAAATAGAAAACTTGGGCAGGTCTATGCCCTATAAAAATGACAGCCATGTTTAAAATTGCATGGATTCGCATCATTTGCTGTAAAGTAAACTGTACCACATTTAATATTTTGCTCAGGCCTTGCTTCTTCAATCAGGAGACATATCGTTCTTGAATTCTGGAAGCTTCTCAGTCTTCTCCTTTTGAGCTTTACCTTTCTGTGACTCTTTTGAGTCTCTGCTGGAGTTCCCTCCAGTTGTGTTGGACTTCCTGTTCTCCCTCCCCCTCACTTAATCATCCTCTTGTCTGTTTGTCACTTCTATGTCACTCAAGCTGGCTGATCTCCTTCGAACCATGTTCAGTTTTACCAGCTCTTTCCTCTGCGAGGACCAAATGTGCTGTTTAATTCATCCACCTACTTCTCAATTTCTATACGTTTAATTTCATTTCTGTAATTTGTATTCTGCCATTTTTGACATCTGCCTGTTTTCACCCACCATATTTCACCCTCTCATTGTAGCTTCTGCTCGTTTTTTAAATCTTTTCATCATTTAAACCTTTCTTATGAGCTCTACTGGAGATCATTGCAAGCTCTAGTTGTCTTAGTGTTGATGGACCGATGTGTCGCTTGGTGGCTCTCTTTCTTGGCAGTCCCTTCACGCGTGTGGTTTGTGCAGTTCATTGTGTGAACTGAAGGCGGTCTTCACACGACTCTTGGGGGGAGAAGACACAGGAGATTTTGCATTTGCTCCAGTGATCCAGGTCCTGTTCCTTAAGGGTAACTTCAGTGTTTGTGTGACTGCCCTGTGTCATGCGGATTCCAGTGCCACACCTTCAAATGAGACAGGCCAGGGTGTTGGATGCTTTCCAGAGATTCAGGTGCACATTTTGTTGTGGATAGGGAGCACGGACTAATTCCTTTTTTTTCTGGAAGTAGTAGGGCTCTTGTACTTCTTGAAGGCATAACATCAGATCCTGTCTCTGGAGGGCATTAGAAGCATCCCACCTCGGTGGACTAGGTAGAGCTGAGGACTCCCCGGGATCTCTGGGACATCTGTTCCCACTTATCTAGTGGGATTTGGATTTTGCTTCTGCATCTTGTTCCCAAAGACTTCCTTTTCTTGCTTTAAAACAAGAGCATGTATTAAAATGTCTATCTTTACGACCCTTTATCCAGAATTTGTTGGTGTCTGGTGGAACCGGCCTTGCAAGCAGCACGTCAGCCTGCTGTGACTGCCAGTAACCTGGCCATGTTCCCTCCAGCCTCACTTCCACACGGAGACAGCCCTAATGTAGCTTCCCAAAGCATTTGTCCTAATGGACCATAGGACGTTAGGAGTTCAACAGAGAAGCTGTGGATGCCAAGGTAGAAGACCTCAGATTTGGCTTCAGCTTGACTTCTCCCTAGTTGCGCAATCCTAGACACGCCCTGGAACTTTTCTGAGCCTGTCTCTTTATCTGGAAACCTGGGTACATACCTGTATCATGAGACTGTGGGAAAAGGCAAATCAAATAGTAAATTCAGGAGTGTTCTGCCAAATTAAAAAATCTTGGGATTCTAAAAATAAGCAAATATAAAATTAAATAAAAATGGAAGATGATCTGTTCTTTCTGATCTCAACTAGAGTCGATGGTCAGTCCATCGACTAAATGTCCAGGGCATTTAGTGGACAGCAGCCTTTGTGACGAGAGCAGGGGGAAACCCAGGGACCAGGCTGACGAGAAGAGAGGGGCCTCAGCGTAGACTGGTGGAAAGAGCCCTGGGCCCGATGTGAGAACATTTGGCTTCAGTTCCGGTGCTACCCCTAATTTGTGGTGTCACCTGAAGTCGGCCATTTTTGCTGCCTTTGAAACTGCGTCTATCTGTGCTATGGGGAGCAGAGACGTGTATCAGGATTACAGACCCCCACCCCCCATCTTTCCCACAACCTTGCTTTAACTAGAGAGCTCTCCTCCCCCTGCCCTACCACCTCCTAACATAGTGCGTTTTCTGTGTCTCAGTCCCTCACCTGCAGAGAGCTCCCAGGAGTCCTGCCTCAGAGGGGACGTGTTGGGTTAAATGAGAGAACAGTGTCTGCTTCGTCTGACCCCTCAAGAGCTATGGACTCTTTTTTTTTTCTGTTGGCTTAGGAGTGTTTGAAAGAGTTTATTTATTTATTTATTTTGATTTTAAGCGTTTTACTAGGGCCCCACACAACTCCCATCACAATCCACACACACACCAACTGTGCAAAGCACACCCGCACATCCATCGCCCCTGTTACCCCCAAAACACCCGCTCTCCACTCAAGTCCCCGGCACCAGGCCCCCACCTTTTCTCCCCTCCCTCCCCGCTCCCCGCCCCCATGAGCCCCCGACAATCCATAGACCATTGTTGACAGATTTCAGGACAAATACTTCTCACACGCGACATTTCAATGGCTTAAACGTATTAGAGCTATGCAGCCATCCCCACAATCCCTTTCTTCATTCTCGCGCTCATTGTTATTAGCTCCCCACTTCCCAAAGCCTCCCTCGCTGTAGCCCTCAGAAACTGTTACTCCAGTGACTGTCTCTATAGCCCGGATTTCATATCCAGAAAGGTGGACAACTCCCTGCTTCCCCCGCAACAATCACAGAATAAAACACAGAAAGACCCTACTCTGAAAGAAAGCAGAAAGTAATAAAAACGACAAGAACCTTTAAAATGGATCCAAAGGGAAAACTAGTAATAACGTGTTAAATTTGAACCTAACTCCATCGGCCTTAATCCACTAACTCTTGAGCTTCCACGTTGGTTTCTCTTTTAGGAAAGTGTTCTGACCTTGACAAACCAGGTTCTCTTTAGAATGGAAAATGAAACAAAAAATTATTCAGCTAGATCTAATGTTTTCTAAGGCAATTCTGGCTTCAAATCTTGTTAATTCTCTCACACATACCTCGTAGGCAAATTAGTTTAAACAAGTAATTTAGACAGCAGAGTAAGTATAAAGATCTCTATTGTTTATAGTAATTTTCTTCCAGCCCCCTGACCTCTCCACCCACCTTCTATCGCTTAACAATTTTATTTCTTGCTGAAAATGCAGAATACAGTTGTTCTGTGTCATTGCATCAGATCGCAACAATGGTGAAAGCTTCCTCTGGGCCCAGACTCAAACTTTCTTCATTATTCATTTAGCTTTTGTTACTTGTCCCTTGCTCTTTTTGGAAATCCACTAGGGGCAAGGACATTTTGTTTGAAGGGCGTGTTTTCAACTCTTACAGAGCCTTAGTGGCACAGTATGTTAAGCATTAGGCTTCTAACCACAAGGTCGGCAGTTCAAACCCACCAGCTGCTCCTCAGGTAAACGAGGAGGTTGTCTGCTGCTGTTAGGATTTGCAGTCTCCAGTTTTTCTTTGTCCTAGAGGGTGGCAACGAGTCCCAATCGACCGGATGGTAGTGGGTTTGGTTTCGTTTGGGCTTCCAGCGCTCACACTCCGGCAACTCATTCCTACTCCTCTCCTTACAAAAGGACACCGTGTGGTGTCAAAGAGAGCGAAGGAGTTGAGAAAAGGGCCGATGGGTTTGAATGGGAGTGGTGTTTCATCTCTGCTTACAGCTGTCCAGCCACCACACAGCTCTCCTCTCCGAGGACGTGATGGTAACAGGCCTTCTCCTTGGCAACACAGCTACTTCAGGCAACAGCAAGATGAGAAACCAGGTTTCATCTGTGAGCGAAGTGGGCTGAGAGCTGGAGGCCCTTCACTACATTCTCTTGTGGAGGCAGATGGGTCATGTCTGGAGCCTTGCACGGATCTGTCTTTGTCTTTTGCCTCAATGCAGGAGCAAGAACTGTGCCTTTTACAGCGACGAGGAAAGGTGCTCTCTGTGGGTGCTGGGCAGTGACAAGGAAGCCGAGTGCTCCAGCTTCCTCCACACGCTGGCTCGCACCGATATCGCTTCCGTCTACCGCCTTAGTAAGTGCTTGGAAGCCTAGGCTCCTCAAGATTAAGGGAGGGGTCCCCGAGGAGGAACAGAGTCCCTCTAACTTTTAATCCCATGCATAGATTTGGGGCTCTGACCATTACTCAGTTTATCACCGTTCCTGTGTTTGACTGGTGGGCTTCTCACTCCTGGGTTCAAATAATTCCTGGGTCGGGCAGGACATTTTGTTTAGAAACTGAGCTATGATGATGCCCACTCCGCCGTGCCATGGATGGTCAGCTGTATGGGGCCTCTCTTCTTATCACAGAGCAGAAGAACTTCCTGAGTCAGGGCTGAGCTCTCTTCCCCCATGGCTAGTGGCTAATGTAGGTCTAGCTCCCCACCGACCAAGGGAGGGACATCTAAATGACCTCAAGGTACGCTTTCTCCTCTCCCTGTACACACTGGGAGATGGAGGGCCAAGTGATGGAGTGCCCGAGCCAGGCTGAGAATGGCACCCTGCTAACTGCTGTCCAGAAGAGTTGGCATGGCACCATGGTGGGCCCCAAACAAGACGTCCCTGGACAATCCTGTGCCTTAGTCTTGGCTCCTTCCTGTCTACCAGTAGGTACTGATGTTCTCCAGACTTATTTCACGCCATCTGGAAGCCCCCTTCTCCTCTCAGCATGCTTGACTCTTTCTTGCAAATGCTGTGCAATCTCATGTATCCTAGAAATGTAACCAACTTCTCTGTGCTGTGAGTAACCAGTCTCTATCTGCAAACTCCATCTTTTCTCGTTGGCTACAGACCTATCTCAGGCTCTGCCTAGAGCCTTTGCAAGTACCTCCAACTCAAAAACGTCTAAGAGCATATTGAAGGTTGCCCCTTCCCCTTGTCTCATCCTACCAAGTTCCTTCATAGAACAAAATCAGGCACCTCGAATGCCCTTGTTCCTTCTCTTCTTCTGGTCATTCAGCCTCGTCACTCAGTTTCTCTTGAAACCTGGTGCCTACCACACTGTTCATACCAAGTCACTGTCTGTGGGGGTGTGGACGATGAATGAATGGAGGGAGGAAGGAAGGAAGGAAAGAAGAAGAAAGGCTATGTGATACACCCCAGCCTGGAGGAGAGCTGAGTGAGTCAGCACATCTTTTAGGATGTCAGAAGCCAGCGTCTCCCTTAAAGCCACCCCTATTGACATCATGCTTATGTTGTCAGCTTTTCTTCTTGGCCTCTGGGTTGCATTTCTCACAATCAAATGAGGGGGCTAAGCAAGACATTTAGGCTCTTGTGGTGTTTAAGTAGATGAGGAAGGGGAGATGTCGAGCCAGTTCCTTAGAGAATGAAACTAAACCCAGAATAGACTCAGGAGTCTGGGTTTGGCTGAAGACATAGACTCGGTGACTTGTCTAACCTAACTCCGGCTGTGTTCTTCCTCTCTACCCAGGTGGATTTGAATCCATCCAGAATCTTCCAAAGGATCTGAGTGGTGAGTAGAGACCATGCTGAACCTAACTTCTGCCTCTTCGGGACAGCATTCCTGCCCTCTTGCCCAGGTCGGTACAGGTGCTCAGGGATGTTCAACTCTGCCTGTCCCTTACAGCATCCCCGCCAGAAGAGTTCAAGCAGACCAGGTCTGGTGCAGCCTGGGAGGAGCCCCAGGCCAGGGGCTCCCCACGGTCCAGCAGCTCCGAGGACTCCAGTCCAGAAGAGGAGCTCCTCTCCGCTGCCTCTGACAGCTATCACCTGCCAGAGCCTGATGACCTCGATGACCCGGAATTGTTCATGGACCTCAACGCTGGTCAAGAGGAAGAGGAAGCTGAGGACTTTGCCTCCATATTGGCTTTCTTGGACCAGGAGGGTTATGCCGACCACTTTAAGACCCTCTATGATTTCTCCTTCTCTTTTCTCACAACTTCCTTTTATAGCTTCTCGGAGGAAGATGAGCTTGTGGCTTACCTGGAGGCCTCGAGGAAGTGGGCCAAGCGGAGCCAGATGACCTGGGCCCATGCTCGCCTCTGCTTCCTCCTTGGCCGGCTGAGCGTCAGGAAGGTCAAACTCTCTCAGGCCAGGGTGTACTTTGAGGAGGCCATCCACATTCTCAAAGGCGTGTTCGATGACCTGCCCTTGGTCACGGCTCTGTATGTCAACTTGGCAGCCATCTACCTGAGGCAGAGGTTGAGGCTTAGGGGTTCCTCCACCCTGTTAGAAAAGGCCGGGGCCTTGCTGGCCTGCCTGCCTGACCGTGAGTTTACTACCAAGAACGAGTTTGACGTGGTGGTCTACGTATTGCGCCAGGGGATTGTGGCAGGCAGCAACCCCTTGGAGGCCCGGGCCTGCTTTCTGGCCATCCGATTGCTCCTCAGCCTAGGCCGTCACGAGGAGGTCCTGCCCTTCGCCGAGCGTCTGAAGCTCCTTTCCGGACACTCTTCTGCCTCAGATGTTGTGAGCAACATCTTGAGTTTCCTGTATGACAAGAAATATCTTCCGCACCTTGCAGTAGCCTCTGTTCGACAACGTGGTGCCCAGAGTGCCCAAGGGATGTCCGTCTCTCTTTGGCAGGTCCACCTGGTCCTCCATAATGTCACCAGGCTCCTTGGTGTTCCTTTCCAAAGCTGGGATGAAGTTTCGACCCTGGTCTGCCCGACACTTAGGCATGCACTGTCTGCCTGTGGGGAGGAGACCAGAGAAGACCAGAGCACCCAGAGGGCCCTATGTCTCGTCCTGTCCAAAATGCATCTCCAACACAGGTCTCCCGAGGGTGCCATCTACTACCTGAGCCAAGCCTTGGCATTAGGACAGCTGCTCGGTGAGCTGGAAGCCTTTGAGTCTTCCCTGTGCCTGGCGTGGGCCTACCTCTTAGCCAGCCAGTCGAAGAAGGCTCTGGACATCCTTGAGCCTCTCGTAGGCTCCCTGAAGGACTCAGACAGTGTTACGATGGAGAAAGGAGTGGTCCATAACCTCCTGGGACTGGCCCTTCAGGGGGAAGGCCGAGGGAAAAGGGCGGCTAAGAGCTACCTCCGGGCCTTGAGCAGAGCTCAGGAGAGGGGGGACCTGCGTAACCAGGCGGTGACTTTGGCCAACCTCGGCCACCTGACCCTGGGGTCACGGGCACAACAGCCGGCTAGGAAGTATCTCCTGCAGGCGGTCCGGCTCTACTTTGAACTCGAGGCTAGCAAGGAGACGGACTTGGAATTGGTGCAAGTGCTCCTCTGGTTGGCCCAAGCCCTGGTGTACAGGCGCCAGCTGGCCAGTAGCCGCCTTTGTTATGAGATGGCATTGCTGTTTGGCTTAAGGCACCTACACCTCAAGAGTGAGTATGGCCTAGGCTCTGGGCGGTGTCCCCGGAAGCGCGCATTCGAGCACCTTTTCCCCAGGGCCGCTCTCAGGTCTTCTCATTCGTCTTCCCGCTTTATGTTCAGGCCAGCTTCAGGTCACCAAATCCCTCTGCCATTTCTACAGCTCTGTGTCCCCAAACCCTGAGGCATGCATCACCTACCACGAACACTGGCTGGCCCTTGCTCAGCAGCTCAGGGACCGGGAAACGGAGGGGAAACTGCTGGAGTCCCTTGGGCAGCTCTACCGGAACCTCAACACAAGCAGGTGAGCTGGGACTCAGGGGTAGTCGTAGCAGCTTGGCTCCTTTCTCACCGCGTAACACGTTCCCTCCCTTAGGGAGCTGCGTCCAAGTGCGTGTGCATGGTGCAGAGCATTGGGGTAAAGCGTTCAGGAGCCCCCCACTAGGGTCACGTTCAGTGCCACCGTTCACTAGCTGGGTGGCCATGGATGAGTTGCTTACTGTCTCAGGCCTCAGCTTTCTCACCAGTCAAAGGAGGGTGCGCTGTTACCTCTCGCTGCTATGGAGTCCATGCTGGCTCATAGTGATGCCCTGTGGCTTTCCGAGGCTGTAACTGTTTATGGGAGTAGCAAGCCCCATCCTTTTCCCTTGGAGCTGCTGGTGGTTTTGAACTGCTGGCCATGCAGATTGAAGCCCAACTTGTAAACTCTATACCCTAGGGTTCCCTATCAGTGACCCAGTGCTGCTGTAACCCAAATACTGTATGTGGATATGTATTTTAAACAGTTTACTGGCACTTCAGCCACATATCATACAATTCAGTAGTTCAGTCATATCAAGAAGAGTTGTACAATCATTACCAAAATTAATTTTGGAACATTTTATTCTTCCTTGTGCTCAATGTTTGTGTAATTTTTTAAAATTGTGGCAAAAATATACACAACAAACATTCTCCAATTCAACAATTTCTACATGCATAATTCAGTGCCTTTCATTCTGTGCTTCATGTTGTACAGCCATTATTGATACCCCTTTCCAATTATTCCCCACAATGAACATGAACTCAATGCCCCTCAGCAAAAACCCTTCCGCCTTCACCTGTGGAGTCATTGGTCAAGTTTGGTTTCTTTAATAGTCAAATATCATACACTTCCGTAGTTAAATCACTTTTAAAAAGAGTTGTCTATATCATCACCATCCATTCTAAGCTTCCTCCCCACTCCTGAATCCTCCATTTGCTCCCTGATTCCCTTCACAGACCACCTCCCCGAAGACCATTGCATCAGTTACTGTCTCTACACATCCGTTCTTCCCGTGCTTCATAAACTGGGACATCTAACGGAAACAACAAAACACAAAACTAAAACTTAACAGGAAGAAGGAAATAATAATTATGTAAAGATAAAAATAAAATTAAAGAGTAAGAAAGAAAACCACTAACAATATCTAAAAAGCCAGAGAAGAATTTCTCTGGTGGAACAAATGAGACATGTCTTAGCCTCGAGCAAATTCAGGTTGGATCAAGAGGGGGGTCAACTGGCCAAGTATCCTATTATACACTGGTCTGATCCACCATAATCAAGTTTACAATAATCTCTGTTTGATAGCACAGTTCTTTAAATCCCCTGCCTGTGGCTAGAGGGGATCTGCCAGGGGCTTAATCTGACTAGGTGCTCTCCACTGTCCTCCATAGCCTCCTACAAATTGGTTGATCACAATTTAAGCTCAGATGTGGTTAACTTTAAAGAACAGCAATTTATGTTTTCATTGTTCTGGACACTGAAAGTCCCCACCAGGCTCTTGGCCATGTGGATTCCTTGTTGGTAGCCTCAGGTTTTCCTGGTTTCTTGGTGACGCTTGGCTTGTAGATGGCCCTTACATGGCTTCTGTCTTCCCTGCGTCTCTCTCTTGTGTTTATAACTCAGAAGTGATGAGGTTTCGGATCCACCTTATACTAGTGTGACCTCATTTATACAACAAAAAGAAAAACTCTACTTCCAAATAGATCACATCACAGATCCAGGAGTTCAGCACATTAATCTTGGGGGGGACATAAATCCATCCTTAACAAAAGGCCTCTATTTTATAATGTTATGGTGAGAAATACATGCGTTAACGGCCCATGAGGCACAGAGGACAGTGCCTAGTGCATACATAGAAAAGCCTCAGTCACACCAGCTATGGTACTACTGCTTGTGTGTTTCCATGACGACCCACCATCTGGCCATGCCCAGGGTATATGATTCAGAGAGATGGCCGGTAGAGCCAGGAGGAGGGAACCCTCAGGGTGTCATCAGTATCAGAAAACAACTGGTAATAGCGAACGAACATTAATTTACTGGAAGAATACGTGTACAGTTTGATGGCAAGAAAGTTTCATCAGAACTGAAAACCGTGATACTAAGTTTTCACCTCTCGGTCAGAGCACTTAGGCTGTAATTGCAGTGGCTATGCGTTCTATCTTAACATATACAAAAACCAAAAGAGGTGTGTGTGTTTTTGCACTGAATTATGTCCTCAAAATTGGGTCCCAGCTCACAGGGACATACTTTTCAGGATTATCTGAGATTTTAAAATGGCTTGTTTCGAAAAAATATGGTGGTGCGTGGGTGACCGTGCTGCCCTGCTCACCCAAAGACTGGCGGTTTGACCCCACTGGCAGCCCCGCTGGAGGGAGACCCGACAAGCCCTTCCTTGAGGATGGCAGCCTAGAAAACCCCATGGGATGGTTCGACTTCCTCCTATAGGGTCCATCCGAGGGGAATTACTCAACACTCCCAAAGACCTCTGCAAACTCTTGGACAGTCAAAAGACTCTCCTGCCATCCCCACTGATTTTCTCTTCCTCGTTGACTTTTTGGATGCTCCTTTGTCCACGCTGTCCTGTGGCTGGCAGTTCTGCTCTCTCAAAGCCCCTGCTGGGCAGTCTGGTCTGACGCTTGGTGTCCCGGAGGACGACGGAGGCTTGCCCAGCCTGCAGGCCTCACAGGAGCAGCTTTTCACGTCTTTGTCCTGGCAGGACTTTCATCTTTAGACTGTCTCGTCTTCTTCCAGGGAGTGGCTGGTGGGATCGAACTTCTGACCTTTTGGTTAGCAGCTCAGTGCTTATCCAGTTCTACCCTGTAACAACCCTTTAATTAGAGCTCATTAAATCCTGCCTGGTTCGTGAAGTTTTTAATTGTACCGTGCATGGTAGCACTGTAGTCATAATTATGAATGACTTCTAAAACAGAGCGAGGATAATTGCTGGTGTTACAGCAGAGGGCGAGAGCTCATTCAGGAGATGCTAATTAAATAACAATTTTTGCTTCCCCAGGCAACATGGTTACTTCGGGTGCCTGGATAATCAGATGATGGATAATCAGATAATGCAATCTCTCTTTGGCTCCCTTTAGCTCCCTCTTTCTCTCTTTTTCTCACAAGAATCAAGTGTCCTCCGGACCTCCGATTGTCTTTGCCTTCATCCCCAGGGAGGGAGTTTTGGATCCAGCATGAGATGGGACAGGAGGCTTGGTCTCAAGCTTGCTTCATTCCAGGGCACCTTAGTGGTTTGGAGGGTTTGGATCAGCTCCACAGGGCTGGCTTAAATTAACTTGTGAGTTGAAACAGTCATATGTTCATGGCAAAGTATTCTGGAACTAGCCTTTGAGAAAGTTGGATTTCAAGGACAAAGGGAGCGCTGGTGGCATAGCTGGTGGTATGCACTTGGCTGCTTACTGCAAGGTCGGCAGTTCAAAGTCACCAGCTGGTCCATGGTAGAAAAATGAAGCTTTCTGCTTCCTTAAAAATTTACAGCCTTGGAAACCCACAGGGCATGTCTACTCTTTCCCATTGGGTTGATATTAGTCAAAATTAACTCGATGGTAATGAGAGAGTGTGTCTCTCTGTGTGTGTGTGTTGTTTAGAGCCAGGGTGGCACATATGTGTTGGGCTTATTGACACATCTCTCCCTAATGTGCATGCTAGTTCATCATGGCTCCCAGTCAACACCAGCCCCACGGTCATCCTTTGTTACTCAGTCTTCCTCTGTTTGCTGTCACATGGCAATGAACTACTGAGGCAGAAACTAGACGGAAGGCCCTGGACTCAGCCAACATGGATTGCAGAAGCCTTATTAAAGGCAGTGTCAAGGATCCCTGTGTTTCTTAGGTGAGGAGAATGATAGAAAGGGAGAAGGAGTAGGTCTACAGTTGGTCTCAAAAGTGACAAGTAGAAGTCAATAGCCACAGACCCAGGAGAAATGGATGCCAAATTGGATTGCTGTTGCTAGGTGTTGCTAAGTTGATTTTGACTCCCAGAAACCCCATGTGACACAGTAGAACTGCCCTCTGGAGTTTTCCAGGGTGGCACCTTTCGGGAGCAGATTGTCAGGCCTTTCTCCCACAGAATCTTTGAGTGGGTTCCAAATGCCAACCTTCTGGAAAGCAACTGAGCTCCCAGCTCTTGTGCCATCAGGTAGATTAGCATTCAGGAAAACTTACATTGGGTTAATGGTCAGGAAACTGAGTCATGCCACGAATTGATAATGTGATCTGGTACACATGACTTCTCTTGCTTGTCTCATTTATGAAGTAGACTTGAGTCAGGTGCTTTCCAGTTCTAAACCAGTGTGGGAGCAGTCACCTCTGCTGTTCTGACATTGGCCTTTGTCTTATCAGTACCACAATCTCTGCCATCTTAGTTGCCTTCAAAGACGCTTGAATGTTTAGAAACAGATTCTTAATATTGTGGGTGTTCCAGGAGATTTTGAAGATAAGAAACTTAAGCTTTCAGAGTTTTGAAAGACTCGGAAGTGTATTCGGAAGGTCTTGGCAGAAACCTGATCAGAAACCCCTTGTGGACAGCCATCAAGGCCAGCCAGCACAGAGCTTGGCTGAGAAGAGACACACAGCAATGTACACACGTCTGTGCAGGGATCTAGGCGGTTGGTTGATATGAGTTGGAATCAGCTCAAGGTGAATGGATTTTATTCACATAGAGCATGTATATTTTATTTGCCTAAGTGAAATAATGATGGAAGTTCTTTTATCTAATATACTGTTCTCTTGCTTGTTCTTCTCATAAAAAAATAGCACTATGAAGTGTTGACCCAGCATTTTACTACACTGTGCATCCCTTCCTATCTATGTCAGATGCTATAGTAGGTAGTGGGGAATTCAATGGTTAGAAAAAAATTTCTCCTAAAGATGAGTCGTCTACCCTGTGTGGGAGTGAACATGTTGTCATTTCAAGTATTCAGACAGGCTGGCTCTCCAGAAATCTTGTAGAAGAGTTGGCCTAGCTGAGCTGAGCATGGATCTAAAGTAAGGTGACCAGACGTCCCACTTTTGGTGGGACAGTCCTGATTTTTAACAATTTTTCCTGCATCTCACGTCATTTTTAAAAAGTCCTGATTTTTTGAAAGAATGCACGACAAGCTAGGGCATACGGTTTTTGGCTGCCATGTGGCTATTTAGCCAGGATATGAGTTTTATCAATGGTGTCCCGCTTTACCAATGTTAAAATCTGGTCACCTTAAAGCCCTCTCCCTACCCAACCCCCACCATAACTGTTTTGTTGAGAAATAATTCACATATATAATCCAACCACATTTTTGTGGTTTAGTGATTAAAGTGTACATGTCAGTTCATGAAAGTGTATTCTTACAGAGTTGTGCAAACACCAGCATATCTTATTTCGGAACATTTGCATCACCACTAAAAGAAACCTTGTGCCTATTCCCTCTCCTCCCTCCTCCCTCCCTGTCCTGGCAAGCACTAATGTACACTCTGACACTTTGGATTTGCCTATACGGGAAAAGTTAAATACACAGAATCATTCAATGTCAAGAAGTTTATGACAACCTACTTTTGCTTAGTTTAACCCTTTCAAGGTTTAGCAATTTCAGTAATCCGAGTCTTCTCTATTGTTTTTTTCCTTTAGAACAGTCTAGCGAAAACTTGCCTTTAAAAAACTCTTTTCCAAGAACCAGTTTTTGGTTTTAATGGGTTTTCTTCTTTAGCTTATTTATTTCTGCTCTATTCATTATTATTTCCTTTCTTTTTGTTCTTCTTTGTCTAGTGTCTTGAGGTAGAATGTTAGGTTATTGATTTTGATCTTTATTGTTCTTAAAAATAAGCATTTACAACTGTGAATTTCCCTCTGACTCCTACTTTTACTGCATCGTCTAAGTTTAGTGTGTGGGTATATTTTTGGTTTTCATTCATTTCAAAGTATTTCTAAATTCTCTTTGTAAAAGGCGATCTGAAGAGAAAACAGAGTCTTGTAAGTTAGCTTTGTGACTTCTTCTTTGACCAGTTGGTTATCTAAAGAGTGTGTTGTTTAATTTTAATGTATTTGTGAATTCCCCAAATGTCTTTATGTTAGAAGATTATAATTTCAAACCACCGTGGTGGGATAACATATGATTTCTTTTTAAAACTTATGGAGACTAGTTTTGAAGATAAATATACTAGGGTAAGTAAAAAAGTATTGCTTCAAAATTATAGAAACTCTCATTAAAAAACAAACAAACACCTATTCAAACCATGGAGCTATTGTTTCTTGATGTATCTCCCACCTGGGTCTATACACTTGGGAAAACAGTGTTTCCATCTCTCTAACCCTTCCCCAAAGAATTGTGCACTCAATGATTGATGCTATGTCAAAGTGACAGTTTGGGCATCATCAAGGAATTCAAACTATGTTCCCTTTAAATGCTCTTTGAGATTTGGGGAACAAAAAGAAGTGTGAAAGGGCAGGCTCAGGGCTGCAGGGTAGATGGAGTAAAGTTTCCCAATGAAAGTTTCATAGGACAATCTTATCTTTGAAGAATGAGCAGTTGCATTATCTTGATGGAAAATATCCCTTGGTATAGCTATACTCACCAATTTTCTTCCAACTTCATACTAATAAGCCCTTGTGGTTGTCCTGTGCCCTTTAGGAAAATCTGTCAAGATTATCCCTTGGGAATTCCCCAAAATATTCATCATAACCTTCTGACCAGACCTCTGTGCCTTGGATTTAAGTAGACCAGCCAGCCAGTCCCTGTGGAAGTCACCGATTGGATGGGACCCTTTTTTTGAAGGCACTTTAGTTATGATCTAGTGCAGTTAAAACAGAACTACCATAAATAGATTGCTTTAAAAAAATTGATTCTTTCACAGCGTAGGAGCCTAGATGTACAAATTCGAGAGTGCCTGCTCTCGGGGAAAGCTTTCTCATCCCGAGCGCTCTGGGGAAAGGTCCTTTGCTCCTTTGGGCATTTGTGATCCCAGCATCCCTTGGAGCTCCCCACTTGTCTTGGCATCAGTTGTCCCCTGGATTTAGAAGTTCACAGTGGAGGGGCCTCCATCCAAAGGAAGCACTCCACTCACGACTCTTCTTTTTTTGGTCTTTGTAAGTCATTCTGATATTTGCTCAGTTCTCTCTCCTTTTATCTCTTTTCAGATAAAAATTGTTGTACGCCTCTCTCCAGGCAGACTCTCTTTACATCAGATCAGGGCTGAAGCAGGGTTAAGAGTGTTGCATCCCAACTTTAATCTTTCTATTGCATTATCACATCAGACTACATCATGGAGGATCATTATATGACTGACCCATTACCTCGTTGTATAACTGCCAAGGCAGAGAACTGTGATCTAGCCAAGTTGACACATAATTTTGGGGAGATGTAATTCACGCCATGGCAGTACCATAAGGAAGCAAGTGCATTTTATTATATTACTAAGAAAACTTGTCTGCAGCAATCTGTTGATTGTAGAGACATGCTTTGTTTGGAATGCAAAGGTAAGTGAAAGAAAGCCTATATGCATTATATATATATAATTTCATATGTAGTTACTCATATGTATATGTAACTATATAAATATGTGTGCGTGTGTGTTTATAAACAGCACATTTTTAAGAAGTGTATTGTTAGATCTTTCTATTGAGATGCCTATGGGAGGACATGAACCTCCAATCTCTTTGTTATCAGCCAAGTGCCTTAATTGTTTGTGAAACTTTGCTCCTGTATAGTTCCATTCTCTCTCATACCTCTTTCTGCTGTTGTTGTCAAACATAACATTGTTATACCTCATCAACCCACTAGCAAAGTTTTTCTTTTAACCTTTGCTTTATTCAGCTGTTTTTAAATCAGAGGGTTATAAACCAAAAAGTATCTACATTTATACTATATTTTTATATTACTTACATAGCTATATCTTTATATTACTTACATAGCTATATTTTTATATTACTTACATAGCTACCTTTATTGAGACTTTTAATTTTTGTATGAATTGTTGTTACCATATAATTTCATTTAATTTGAACCTGGAGAAATCCCCTTTGTATTTCTTGTAGAGCACCCATGCTATTGACCAAGTCTCTCAGTTTTTGTTTATTTGGAAACATCTTATTTTTTCCTTCTTCCTCTTAAACAACCACAAGAAAACCCTTCTCTTTTTAAAGGACAGTTTTGCTGGGTATAAAAGTCTTTCTTGAAAATCTTTTCATCGAGTGCCTTGAATATGTCAGTCTACTGCCTTTTGGAATCTTTCATTTCTATCGAGAAATGAGCTGTTGCTATTAGTAAGAAAAACTTAAATATGATGAACTACTTCTCTCTTGCTGCCTCCGATTCCCTCTCTGTCTTTACCAGTTTGATTATGATTCCTCTAGGTGTCAATCTCTTTGTGTTTATCCTACATAGATAAACTTCGATGTTTAGAGTAATGCGTATTGAATATTTAGATTACTGTTTTTAAATTTTTTATTTAGGAAGTTTTTAGCTTTAATTTGTCAAATATTCTTTCTTTACCTAGCGCTTTCCCCTCACCTTCTAGAGCCTTTATTATGCAGATGGTGGTATTCTTCATGGTGCACCAGAGGTTTCTGAAGTGCTATCTGTTTTGCTTCCTTTGTTTTTTCTTTCTATTACTTAGACGTGATGCACCATGGGTTGCTAGCCTTTGGTTAATTTTCAGACTTCTGAAAAAGTTGAATCTGACTTTTTAAAAAAAAGGTGTGTGTTCCAGTTTCCCCCTTGCTTGTGCAGAAGATTGTTGGAGGCCTTTAAGCCATCTTTCAGGGAATCCTACTACTTTTTCATGCTACTTTTAATCCTATTAGTCAGTCATTCGAATCTTTAAGGTGTGGACTTTGACAAATGGAAGGAAATAAACACTGACTCCCTTGCTTTACCACCAATATGCGTGGTTATAAAAAGACCGTTGGGAAATACCTTACGAGTCAGAGGAGGCTCTGGCAACCATGAGCCCATTGTTGTCATGCAGAATGTCTAGACCATCATGCTGCATGCTATATTTATTGAGCATATGTATAAAACAACTACTCCTACAGAACGCTCTGGGAAATAAACAAGGAATAGACACAAAGAAGTGTTTCTATGCACCTTGAGGCGGCTACTAGAATTTAATTCTCAGCTTCCCGGTAGCTGAGGCAGAAGGGGAATCCATAGGAGGTACCCAGTGCCTCATAAAAAAACATAAACAAATTATTGAATGGAATAAATTTTTTTCCCCTGGCACTGGTTTCTAGGATGAATTTATGAAGTGGGAAGTCCCTAATGTAATGGACTGATTTCTATAGCTAAGTTCTTCCCACGGGATTTCTATTCTCACAAAATCCAAACTTGTAACAAGCAAAAACAAGGCAGGAAACTTCCATGGAAGAAATTGGCGGCACCTGCAGGGACATATCTGGAGGAAATGAGAGAACCTTTCTAACTAAAGATGAGGCAGATCTTTCCAAGAAGGCTTTATGAAGATGGCAGCATTTAAGGAAGGCTTCCAGGGGAAAGTAAGAATTTGCAAAGTAGAGAAGGGAAGGATACGAAAAAAGTATCTTGGGCAGCAGAATGAGCAGCAGTGACACAAAGGTAGGGCACATTAAGAGTATCTTTCCCAGATCCAACAGACATAATTTGATGATCAACTGGATATGGGGAAAGTGGGAGAGAAAGGAGAGAGAGCTAACTACCAGGCAATGATGTAGGGTAGGAGTGTGGGGAGGTGGGGAGGCAGTGGGCCTCCAAAGGTATATAATGCATATCCACAGTGAGAATAATGGTCATAGAGTAACAGAAAGCATTTATTGAACATGTGTTGTTTGCCAACAATGTGTACTTTGCACCCATTTGACTCACTTATATCTCAGAATAACCAGAGGAAGAAAGACGAGCTATGGAAATTGATAAATTAGTACCAATTCCTGGGATAGTCATGACAAAACACCACCTATTCAGTGACTAACCAAAGAAGAAATTTATTGACTCACACTTTTGGAGACTAGAAGCCCCAAATCAGTGGTTGGTAGGCCCATGTTGTCTTCTAATGCTCCCGGGGAAGATCTGTCCTCATCTCTCCCAGCTTCTGGTGTCCCAAGGTGATCCTTGTCTGGTAGATGCATCTTTACATGCACTCCTCTGTCTGTATCTCTGTGTCTGTCTCTTTTCCTCTTTTATAAGGGCAGCATTCATATGCGATTCGGATCCACGCTACTCGTGTATGATTTCATGTTAACTGATAACATCAGCAAAGATCCGATTTCCACACAAAATCACACTCACAGATGCTAGGGGTTAGGATGTCAGCATATCTTTCTTTGTAGGAATGGATTCAGTCCATAGTACCAAGTGACTCAAGGGAGGCCACGTGGCAGAGATTGATATCCACGCAGTCTGAGACTAGAGCAGGGATCAAAAATGATTTTCTGTAAAGAACCATATGGTCTTTGTCATAACTACTCTGCAGTCAGAGTTCAAAAACATGTGTATGATCACATAAACGAACGAGGGTGATATTATTCATATCACACTTTATTAACAAAAGCAGGTGGCAGGTTGGTTTGGGCCTGTGGGCCGTAGTTCACCAACTCCTGTGGTGGATTGAATATCAATAAATGCTCTATGTATTATCCTTGTTCAAACCCAAGCCCAGTGCCACTGAGTCAGTCTGAACTCACGGTGACCCCAGAGACAAAATTGAACCGCTCCTTTGAGTTTCTGAGACTGTAAATCTTTACAGGAATAGTCAGTCTCATTGGTCTCCCAAGGAGTGGCTAGAAGGTTCACATTGCTGTCTTGTGGTTAGCAGGTCAGCACATAAAACACCACACCTCCAGAGCTCCTTTTTACCCAATATTATTTGCTGTAGGTAGACAATGGTTGTGTCATGGTTACAAGTTGGACTTTAATCCAAAAGACCAGCAGTTAAAAGCCACCAGAAGCTCCTAAGAGATAGACGGGAATTTCTACTCTTGTAAATAGTTACAGTCTCAGAAACACCGGGTTGTGCCCTGTCCTATACGGTCACTGTGTTGGCATTGACTGGGTGGCAGTGAGTTCTGAGTTTTTAGGTAGACAGTAGGTATTGTTGTTAGTGCTGTTGGGTCACTCGACTCACAGTGACAACAGAACGAAACACCATCCTCACCATTGTCATTTTTTTTAAAGCCTATTTTTGCAGCATGGTGCCAATTCATCTCCTTGAGGAACTTCCTCTTTTTTACTTCCCCTCCACTTTACCGAGCATGATGGGTACTGGTCTCTCCTGACGGTATATCTAAAGTAGTGAAACGAAGTCTCACCATCCTTGACATCAACGAGCACGCTGGCCTTACTTCTTGCAATACAGATCAGTTTATCCACTAAGCAGTCCATGGCACTTTGAACATTCTTCTCCAGCACTACAATCCACGTGCATCAGTTCTTCTTCAGTCTTCTTTACTCACAGTCCAACTTCCACGTGCGTATGAGACAATAGAAAATACCATGACTTGGTCAGGTGCACCTTTGTTTTCAAAGTAACAGCTCTCCTCAACACTTTAAAGAGGTCTTGGGCAGTAGATTTACCCAATGCAGTGTGTCATTGGATCTCTGCTGCATCCATGAGCATCGATTGTGGATCTAAGCGAGATGAAATCCTCGACAGCGTCAGGCTTTTCTCCGTTTACCATGAAGTTGCCTGTTGATCCGGTGGTGAGGGTTTTGGTCTCCTTTACAGTTGAGTTGGAATCCATACTGAAGGCTGCAACCCTTGGTTTTCATGAGTAAAATGCTTCAAAGCACCCTCAATTTGAGAAAGCAAAAGTTGTGTCCTCTGCGGTATTGCAGGTTGTTAATAAGCCTTCCTCCAATCCTGGACTTCACTCTTCCCCATGTAAGCCAGCTTCTCTGAGGATCTGCTCAGCACACAGATTGAATACGTTTGGTGGCTTCCTTACCTTTTGGTCAGTGCTTAACTGTGTCTCACCCCTATGGATTTTAATTTTACCTATTTAAATGGTTTTCTCTAGAGTTTAGAGGTAGGAGGTGGTGGATGCAGATGTAAATACTGAAAACTCTTGGCTCCCACCCTCAGGCTTTTGCCCTTGAGATATGTGTCTATTGCTTTATCCAGTACCATCAGGGTTATGCCCTTTGCTTTCAGGTAACTAACTACAGAATTTTTTTTGGATAAAGGTTTAAAAAAATCTCTCAATAGGAAGGGTCCTTGAAGGTCTTGTAATCTATTTCAAGTGACACAACCCAGGTTGGCACTTTGCTGTAGAACGGGCTGTGTGGGGCCTGTGAGAATTTGGTGGTTGCATTGAATCAATTCAACAAATATTTACTGAACATCTACCATTGATCCAGGCCTTGCTGAAGATTGGACAGAAAAGACTTAGTCTCAGAACTCACAGAACATTCAGACTAGTACAGGAAGTAGGCTAACAAAAGACAACACCACTGCCATTTGAGTGGATACGGACTCACAGAGACCCTCTATAGGGCTTCCAAGACTGCAAAGCTTTACAGGAGCAGACAACTTCCTCTTTCTCTCTTGGAGTGGTTGGTAGGTTTGAACTGCCGACCTTTAAGTTAGCAGCACAAAGCCTAATCTACAGTGCCACCTCTTGGGCATCATGTAAAAATCACCACAGGCATCATGAAACTTGTAGTAAGTTCTACAAAGGATGCGCATAGCGTTTTTAATAAGAAGGAATGCCTTGAGTGCAGTAGGTCCTCGCTCAATAATGATTCATTCTTTGCATGTGAATACAACACTCTCAGCTTTTGTTCTTCATTTTTTACTAGTATGTCTGTAGAACGGAAAAGAACGTTGAATGTTTGGTTTTTCCCATAAGTGGTACAACAGATCCCTAGCATTTCGGTGACCCTCACTAAGGAGAAAATTCCTTCGTAGACATTTTGTTAGCTGATTCCAGGGTGATGGTGTTTTGACAGATGAGGAGCTTGTTCGAGTTTTAAAGTAGCTATGTCCTTTTAAAAAATGTTAAGTTTGTTGAAGTTGTAAAGGAAAGCAAACATTTTCAATGTACTGGGTTATGAATCCGAAATGAAAAATTGCTCAAGGGTTGTGGAGTTAGGGATAGAGCCTGTTTTAAGCAGAATTATTATCTTGTCCAAGTAACTTACCTTGCTGAGCCTTGATGTCCTCATTTCTAGAATGGCTGTGATAACAGTACTGATCTCTTAGAATTGCGATGACAATATAGTAAAATAAAATAAACCTGTTGGCATGGTTGTGTAGTGCCTTTTCGGATGGAGTAGAATGATCCTCTGGGGTCTCAAAGGCTGTAATCGTATGGAAGCAGACAGGAACATCTCTCTTCCCTGGGTCAGCCGGTTGGTTTGGATCACCAGCATTTAGACTATCCCCTGAACCTATTGTGTCACCAGGGCTTGAGCCAAGCACCTATCACATCTTGTGCTCAATGAGGTAACAATTGCAACCATTGTTGTTATTAATATAAGACAAAACAGTAAAATGCCCCAAGTGAAAGCTTTAGAGATGAGTAGAGTGAGTTACATTTTAAAACAACATAAAAGAAAAACAAATCAACTTGGATTCTTCATTTGCAAAGCCGAGTAAGAACCCTCACAGCTTAGGGTTTCACATGATAGAATTTGCCAGGGGATTCCCATAAGTTCATAGAAAAATAGGATGAAAAGGTAAAGGAATTTTCCCATGAACTTTCTGAAGCTCCCTCATACTCTGAAAGATTAAGGAATCTTGGTGGCACCCAGCTGCTAACCAAAAGGTTTGAGGTTTGAACCTACTGAGAAACTCATAGGAGAAAGATGTGGTGATCCACTTTTATAAAGATCGGAGCCAAGAAAATTCCATGAAGGTCATTCTACTCGGCACCTGGTGGATGTCCAAGCAAGAAGGAAGAAATAGGGACACGGCTCTAGAGACTCACCATGGGGTCAGGAAAAATGAGACAAAGAGAAGAATCAAGACTGTACCAATAAGAGCCTCAGGTTTTGATGATCCAGGAGTGTACAAGAACTGGGATTTCCCAGGATGAGTAGGTGCTGAGCCTCAGGTCCTGCCCTTTAAATTTTTAGGCTTGGAAAGTAAATCAGTCATTGAGACTGGGGGTGGTAGCGGGAATTACTAGGATCATGAACTGTTGGAGCCTCATTCTACGTATTTGCACAGTATGTAGATTGAATAAGTTTGGTAAAAGGATCAAGCTCTTATGCACTCCTTTCCTGATCCTAAATAATGCAGTGTTCTCTGTTCTGCTCAAAAGAACCTCTTGGTCTAGGTATCATTTCCACATGAGCAGAATGAAGTGTTCTGGAATTCTCATTCCTCTTAGTGTTATCCATAGTTTGTTACGATCCACACAGTTGAAAGTCTTTGCACAGTCAATGAAATACAAGTAAACATCTTTCTGGTATTATCTTTCTATCAAGATCCAGCCGAGGTAACACTGATATCTCTCGTTTTACATCCTCTTCTGAATCCAGTGGGAATTTCTGGCAGCTCCCTGTCAATGTATTGCTGAATTATCTTTAGCAACCATCTTTTTGAATTATCTTCAGCAAAATTATACTTGCAAGTGATACCAATGATATTGTTCAATGATTTTCATACACTTTTGGACCATCTTTCTTTGGAATGGACATAAAAATGGATCTCTTCCAGTTGGTTGGCCAGGTAACATTCTTCCAAATAGACTAGTGAGTGCTTCCAGTGCTGCTTCAGGTTTTTGAAACATTTAAATTGCGATTCCATCAATTCCTAGAGGCTGTGTTTCACTAATGCCTTCAGTCTAACTTGGACTTCTTCCTTCAATATCATTGGTTCTTGATCATATGCTCTTGAAATGACTGAATGTCAACCAATTCTTTTTGGTACAGTGACTTTGTATATTCCTTCCATATTCTTTGGATACCTCCTGCATCTTCCAAAAGGAACCTTACTGGTGGGCTTAGCTAGCTTCAAGGTCCACAGTTCGAAACCACCTGCTGCACCTTGAGAGAAAGATGGGCTCTCTACTCCGGTAAAGAGTTATAGTCTCAGAAACTCAGAGGGGCAGTTCTAATGACAGTGAGTTTGTTTGCTTTCTTGGTTTGCATCATTTCAATATTTTGCCCATGGGATCCTTCAACATTGCAACTCAAGGCTTGAAATACTGCTTCAATTTTTTCAGCTTGATATATGCTAAGAACGTTTTTCCCTTTTGGCTTTCGAACTACAGGTCTTTGCATATTCCATTATAATATTTAACTTGGCTTTTTCCAAATGCCTTGGGGAATTTTCTGTTTGGTATTTTTACTGCATCGTTTCTTCTAGTTGCCTAAGCTGCGCTACTTTCAAGAGTAAGTTTCAAAGTCCCTTCTGACATTCATGTTCATCTTACACTGTCTTTTTACTGACCTTTTGCCCTCCTCGTGTGCGGTGTTCTTGATGTGATCGTACAACTCATTTGGCTTTGGCTCTTCATTTTCAATGTGTCAAGTTTGTTCTTGAGATGGCCACTAAATTCATGTGAGTACACTCAAGATTGCTTTAGTTTTCTTCAGCTTCAAACGGAATTTGGGTATGTGCTGTTGATAGTCTATTCTAGAGTTGGCCGTTGGCCTTGTTTGGGCAGTTATATTGATCTTCAAGAAGTACAACCAGGATGCCCCTTAGAGGCGAAGATGGCAAGACTTCCTCTGACATGCTTTGGACATGTTATCAAGAGAGAGCAGTTCCTGGACAGGAACATCATGTAAGATAAAGCGAAAGGACAGGAACACAGAGCAAGGCCCTCGATGAGATGAATTGACACAGTGCCTGACACAATGGCTCAAGCATATGGACCATTGTGAGAATGGTGCAGGACCAGGCAGTTTCTCCTTCTTTCGGACATAGGGTCACCATGAGTCAGAACTGACTCGATGGCACCACCGCCACGACTAACAACAACGGAGATCTTCTCCGTTGTCTCCTTCCACAGATGTAGTCAGTTTGATTTCTGTGTATTCCATCTGGCGAGGCCATGTTCACAGGTGTCGTTGACTTTGTTGAAAAATAGTATTTGCTATGAAGAAGTCGCTGATTTTGCACAATTTTATCACATGATCTCCATCTTTGTTTCTATTACCAAGACCATATTTTCCAGCTGTCAATTTCCCTTTCTGTTTCTAAATTTCATGTTCCAATCACCACTAATTATCAATAGATCTTAATAATATGTATGATAGTTCTCAGACTGAAGAAATCGGTAGAATTCTTTAATTCCTTCATCATTGGCTTTTGGGGTTGGTATGTACATTTGGATAATATTTGTACGAACTGTCTTCTCTGTAGGCATGTGGATATTATCCTATTACATCTGGCACTACATTTCAAGGCGTGTGTTGAAATGTTCTTTGCTGATGATGACTGCCACGTCTTTTGTCATTCCCAGCATAGTAAGCAATAGGCTTGTGTGATTCAAAGTGGCTGATGCCAGTACATTTTAGCTCACTAATGCGTAGGATATCAATATGTATGCATTCCATTCCATTTTTGATGACTTCTAGTTTTCATAGATTCATACTTCAAACATACCACATTTTGAAACTAATGGATGTCTGCAATTTCTTCTAATATTGAGTTAGAATCTATCAATACGTGAAGCTCCTGAAAGCTTTGCTCTATCACTTCGTTGAGCAAGCCCTGGTGGTGCAGTTGGGTAAGCATTGCAATGCTAACCACAAGGTTGATGATTCAAACCCACCAGCTGAGTCACAAAAGAAAGACGAGGCCGTCTGCTCCAGTCAACACTACCACTTTGGAAATGCTATAGAGGGTTGCTATGGGTCGGGTCAATTCAATGGCAGAGGATGGGTGAGGAGGCAGGTCTGCTTGGTCCTATGCTGAGTGTCTTTCCAACTTGAGGGCTTCTTCTGGCACTACGTCAGAAAATACTCATTGCCGTTCATAAGGTGTTCAGTGGTCAATCCCTCAGAAATGAACAATTTATTCCTTATCTTTAGACTGTTTAGTCTTAGTCCGGTCACTCTGCAAGGGAGAGCTGAGACTTTCTACTCTCATAAAGAGTTGCAGTCTCAGAAGCCCAGGGGGCAGTTCTGCCATGCAAATAGGGTCACCACGAGTCAGAATTGACTCGATGGCATGGGGTAGTAGGAGGAGTTCTTAGTCTGGAAGCTCTGCAGAATCTTGTTCACCGTGTGTGACCCTGCTGCTTTATGAAGCACTGGCGATATAGTTTCCAGTATCCCAGCAACACGCGAGTCATCAAGGTATGAATAACTGACAGATGAATTGGGGCTCATATGACCCTGGCAGATGTACAAAAAGGGGCGGATGAGTGGTGATAGGAAAGAATGATGGATGCTCCCAATTTTAGTTGTCAAGGCAGCTTTTTTTTTTTTTTTTCCTGGTGATCATGGATCTGTTGGAAGTCTTTGTGGGAAGCAGTTTTATTTGGAAATTCTTCATCATCCACAGGGAGTCTCCATTGTGCTGTTGGAGAAGCTGGGCTCTGCTAAGTTCCGCTTTCTTAGATGTGTTCCCTTCAGGGAAATCCTGACCCCCCTCTCTTCCATGGTCAGAGTGAACTCAAAGAGAAAAATGCCCAAGAAGTTCCTGTCCTGTGAGCTAGCATCTCTCTAGTAACCTCGCACCCGGGGGTCTGGAGAGAGCAGCCACCACCCACAGCTTCTTGGGACAGCACATAGTGATGAACGAAACAGAGCAAGACGTCGCATCAGAGCTAGATTAAAGGGCGCTGTCTTCATCCAACCGTTCCTGTAGGAATGAGGAGGCGAGGGAACGGAATCTTCCTACTCTGAGGTTTGAGGCCCTGGGGTGGGTGAGAGGAGGCTGAGGCCCCTGCAGTGAGAGAGGCCTGGGTTACTGCCGTTCAATCAGGGAAGCCTGTGACCACCCGACTTTGCATGGTGCCCAGCTCACAGTCTCACACTTGAAAGAGTAGGCAGTGTTCGTCGTGGGATGCCAGGGGAAAGGAGGGGAAAGGCCCATTGCCTGGCACCTTGTTTAGAAGGTCAACAGTTATCTTATTGGCAAAATGGACCGGGGCTTCATTTATGGAAAGGCAACAGCGTGTTTCCATTGCTGTACGCAAGGGGCTTGAAGCCTGCGTTGCATCTGATGAAGGTCTCCCTGCTCACCATCTTGAGACAGGGTTGGTGATGAGCCACATTTTTGGAAGGGTGTGACATGTTTTGGTGCAGTGATTCCCACATTTTGGTAAATGTCACTTTACAGCAGTGGTTCTCAACCTTCCTAATGCTGTGACCCTCATGCTGGGGTGATCCGCCCCCCACCATAAAATTATTGTCATTGCTGCTTCATAATTGTAATTTTGCTACTGTTTTGAATCAGGTGACCCCTGTGAAAGGGTCATTCGACCCCCGTAGGGGTCACAACCCACAGGTTGAGAACCGTTGCTTTAGAGCATCTCAGAAATTCAGATGCCTGGGTCCTAACATTAATGCTTCTGAACCAGTCTGAGGTAGCTCTGGGATTCTGTTTTGTTGTGTTTTCTCTCATGGAAGCAGCAGTCAAGAGATCAAATGATGCGGTGCATGAGGTAATCTGCTGCCAAGGCCTCCTTAGGGTGTTGAAAAGCAAGGAATACCAGGCCAGGGTATTTTCAGTTGCCTCACGTGCATATGAAAGCTGAACCCTAAATATGGAAGACAGAAGAACAGATGTGTTTGAACTCTGGTGCTGAGGAGGAATTTTGAAAATACCACGGACTGCAAGAAAGACAGACAGGTCTTACCAGAGTTCCCCTTAGAGGCAAGGATGGTGAGACTCCATCGTATATACCTTGGGCATGTTGCCAGGGGGACCAGTCCTTGAAGAAGGGCATCATGCTCGGTAAAGCGGAGGGACAGCGACAACGAGGGAGGCCCTGGATGGGATGGCTTGACCGCAGTGGCTGCAGCACTGGGCTCAACGGGAACAATTGCGAGGCCGGCGCAGGACCAGGCGGGGTTCCTTGCTGTCAGAGCCAATCAACGGCACCTCACAACAACGTAGTGGTGACTTTGAAACATCCCAAAGATTTTGACCTCATTCACCAGTCCCTACTGAGTGAGGATGTGTGCTAGTGGGTAATCTAAATAATTTAAAATAGGTATCTATTTTTTATTAAATGATCAATGAATGCAATTTTGTGGAAGTAAAAATGGACATGACTGGTGAAACCTTTTAGATGTGTTATTGTACAACTTCAAATGTATTCCCTACGCTAAAACCAAGTGATTCATCTTCATGGTTTTGTCCATTCTATTATCTTTTGATATAAAACTCTATATTCAATGTATTCTTATTTGTTGGGAAAGAATGTTAACATAGTAAGTTATGGAACAAAAAATATCTTGAATTATTTTTAAAGAAGAAAAACCACAGGGACAGTTTTAAAAAGCAGATGCTAAAAGGAATATTACCCAGATATCTGGAAAATTCCCTTATATAAAATCACTCTTCCACCGTGCCAAGTGCTCATGGGGAATAAGGCACACAGCGTGAGGTGCTGCTCAGTCAGAATGCTAGAGTGAGAAGGGACAATTAGATTGCAGTTTCAACGCTAGCAGCAGTCAGACTCACCTAGAGCTTTAGCAAACCACAAAAACAAAAGCCACACGCATGCCACCCAACTGCCCCCCGGTGTGTTGAAATGTTTTGCCAGCCTGAGGCCTGGGATGTCCCGGGAGTGTGGTCCAGGCATCGGCATTTTGTACAGCTCTCTTTGTGCTGCTGGAGGGGATACCTGCCAATCAAGTCCATTTGTGGAAGCGAGAGGCCCAGCTATGGGAAGGGACAGTATTTCAGAGGAAGGCAGAGAGAGCTAATCCCATCACAGACAGCACTGTACTTCATGACTGATGTTGCAGTGCCCTCTTTGACATTGAACGCCACACCATTCCTCTTGATTGTGGTATTCCCGGCATCGGAAACCTTAGGCTTTTCTGACTCAAAATGGCCAATTCCAAGCTCTGCTTAAGGTTTTCTGAGGCTCCTTCCTCTGACGTGGGGAGATGAGTCCTTCTGCATTGTCTGTGCTTCATCTGGAGGTGCACTGAAACCTGCTCACTTCGGGTGACCCTGGTGGTGTTTGAAATGCCGGTGACACGACTTCCAGCATCAAAGTACCCTCCCCCTCATAGTACGACAAACTTAAAAGACAAGTGGCAGTTACCACCATGATTGGTCATTTGTTCATGTCTCCATTTGACAAATATTCACCTGAGATCTATTCTGTATTAGTGCTTATAAAGAAAATATTATACAGCAGTAGACATGTGGATTTCCATGTCAGGAAATAATAGTAATAGATAACATTAAACCGTCATTAGGTGCTTATTCCCTGCCAAGTACTACTCTAAGGACTATAGTTTTCCTAGCTCGGTAGCGTCTTCCAGCAATGGTCGGCAATACATTCCCATTTCACAGACGGGGAAATCGAGGCACAGAGAGGCTGCATGTGTTCTCAAGCTGATGCAATTGGCTAGAGCAGAGTGGGGATTCAGATCAGTTCCCAGTTGCTCTGTGATCTGGGATGAAGTCATTCCCAGCAAGCACCTCAGTTTCCTGCTATGCTGGGTGACCCAAATCTGAGGCCGCTGTGAACCCCATGTTTATGACCACATGTAGCGTCGTGGTTATGCGTTGGGCTGCTAACCGTAAGATCAGTTGTTCGAAACCACCGGCTGCTCCTGGTAAGAAAGATGGACTCTTCTACTCTCATCGAGAATTGCAGCCTGGAAACCCCCCAGGGGCAGCTCCACCCTGGTCTATAGGGTCACTGTGATGAGTACGAATCTACTTGATGGCAGTGAGGGTTTTTTTGTCTGCCCTCCAGGTCCCTGCAGAGATCCCTTACCTGCATCAAGGAGAGCCTGCGTATCTTCATTGACCTGGGGGAGAGAGACAAGGCGGCTGAGGCCTGGCTCGGGGCTGGGCGCCTCCACTACCTCATGCAGGAAGACGCTCTGGTGGAGCTGTACCTGCAGGTAGGCCTCTGCGGAGTTCTCAGGGACTCTCCTGACTGGACTCACCGGAAGGCCACTGGGCCTTCTAAATGGACCAGCTGGAACCAGAGAGGTAATATTCCCACTTGGTTCTGGATGTACCGACGGTTCAGTGGACGCTTCATCAAAAGCGTGTGTGTGGACAGGCTGGGTAGGTGGTAAGTGGCCAAGCTTGGAGCCAGCAGCCTGAGTTCATTTACATATAGGCGCCAGAGAGGTGATGCTGTTCACTCCTGGAAAGCTTTCGCGTCTGGTCAGCCCTGCAGGGCGCTTCTAGTCTGTCTATCAGGGTTGCTATGGGTCAGAATTAACTCAGTGACAGTGGGCTTGGGTTTTGGAAGATAAGAGATGACACAGGCCACATCCCAAGGGAACTCTCCTTGGGATCCATTCAGATCTGTGGTCTGAGGAAGGGTGCTTCGTCACACTTTTGCCTCACAAGTGTCTCTCAGGCATGTGAAAGTTGGACCTTGCATAAGGAAGACCAAATTAGAACCTGTGCATTTGAATTACGGGGCTGGCATAGGATATTGGAAGTACCGTGGACTGCCCAAAGCACAAACCTGTCTTGGAAGTATGGCCAGAGTGCTCCCTTGAAGAAGGGCTAGTGAGACTGCATCTCACGTACTCAGGGCATGTTGTCAGGAGAGACACTCCCTGGAGAAGGACATCCTGCTTGGTCAAGGGGAGAGGCAGTGAAAGAGTGGAAGGCTCTGCATGCGATGGACTGGCACAGTGCCTGCAGCAACGGGGTCAAGGACAGGAATGATTGTGAGGATGGGGCAGGACTGGGCAGCGTTTAGTTCTGTGGTGCATAGAGTTGCACCTCCCTTGGTGGCACTTAACAACAACAACAACAACAACAACATCACACTCTAGTCTCCAAGTGATTAGCTGATCCAATCAGCTCACGCTGCGGGGGATGATTGCAACATTATGTAACTGCCGAATTACATCACTACATGACTGCCAAGCCTCTGAGAATCACAGCCCGGCCAACTTGCTACATATAAGGAGCCTTCAAAAAGGTTGTGGAAAGGCAGCTTTAAACCATAATTGAATTTTCATTTGGATTTTGGAAGACCCTCATATGTTTGCAGGACACAGCTCAATCCATGACTCATATTAAAATAAACATTTAAATACCGAATAGTAAACATTTGCCTATGTACCACAGAAAATCCCCCTTATCACTAGAAGTGACGTTTGGCACATCTTTGACCACGATGGGGAAACCTGGATCCAAATATCTTTAAAATTTTGTACCAGCCCTGTAAGTGCAACAAATGATTCAGGATCTGGGGGACTTCAGCCAAGAGTTGAACTACATAGCATCTAGCTAATGCCAGTCCTATTGAGATTTGAAAAGCCTCTTCTCTGATTTTGATTGCCATCTCTGTGCCCCTCCACCCCTGCCCCAGGCAGCCATCCAGACAGCCCTGAAGTCAGACGAGACCTCCCTAGCTCTCAGACTCTATGAAGAAGCTGGAGATGTGTTCTTCAATGGGACCCGAGACAGGCACCGAGCAGTGGAGTATTACCGAGTAAGTTCACTGAGTCCTGGGGGCCTGGCAGGACCACACTTGGCTTAGTGTGGAGCCCCCTCCCACCTCTGGCTGGTGTTCCTTTTCCTTCCCTTCCTTGTCTGGTGTCCATGAGCCTTCTCCCACCTGCCCTCTCTAGTGGGCTCTTGGACAAGGGTTTGACAAATTCAGTTACTTACAGTGTGATAAATGATCCCCACCGGGAATTGTTGTTGCCCTCAGCTGCTGGTCACAGTGGACCCATACACCCTAAATGCTGCTGCCTGGTCCCGGGCCATTCCGTCGAGCAGTTGTACATCAGACTTTTGTTCATGGAGTTTGCGTTGGCTGATTTTCCGAAGTAGATTGCCGGGCCGCTCTTCCGTGGTTGTCTTGGTCTGGAAGATCCACGGAAAGCTGCTCAGCACCACGGCAGCATGAATGTCCCCACGGACAGTTAGGGTTACACCATCCCAACTGCACCTTCTGACTAGAAGGCACCCACAGGTTTGTGCTATGTGCTCCTGTCTCCCAGGGTGGTTCCTGCATCACACAAGGAATATGGGAGATGGTTTAAAGAGGAGCAGAGGTGAACATTATGTTTTATTATATTTTCGTTAAGTATGTATTACAATGTATTTTTCAAAATGAAATAATCATAGTAATAGCTGATTTAACCTATGATTTCACGGCTATTATTGCCTAGGATGATGGAAGTTAATTTAAGAATTAGTACTCTTGACACAATGGATGGATGGATAGATTGTGAGAAGAGTTGTGTGAGCCCCCAACAAAATGATGAAAAAAAATAGTACTAATGAAATAAACGTCCAGATGTTAAGCAGGTATATAAAATTATTATTGCTGTTCAAATCCAAAGTTGGGAAAACCTCATTATCTTATTTGACCTTAAATTTTCATTATTCAGATATTCATTCATTTTTTATCTTGTCATCAGACATTAAAAACAAGCACACTTGCTGCTATCGAGTTGGTTCTGCCTTATAGAGACTCTATAGGGCAGAGTTAAACTGCCTCTGTGGGTTTCCAAGACGGTAACTCTTTATAGGAGTAGAGCACCTCACCTTTTCCCCCTTGGAGTAGGGGGTGGTTTTGAACTGCTGACCTTGTGGTAAGTGTTTATTAAGCATCCAATATGTGTCTGGTACCAAACTAGGTATGGTAGACAGTGGAGAACAAGAAGCAAGTCCCTGGCTCTTGAGGTGCATGTTTCCACATGCATGTTATAGATCAGAGAATGAAGGAGCAGAGAGATATGATTGTCTTAATATCACATATCACTCACTGTCATCAAGTTGACCCAACTCATATCAAACTGCTCTTGTGGGTTTCCAAGACTGTTTACAGGAGTAGAAAGCCTCCACTTTCTCCCGAGGAGAGGCTGGTGTTTTCAAATTGCTGACTTTTTGGTTCGCAGTCTAATGCACAACCACTATACCACGGGGGCTCCTCTAAAACCATGTAATAATACGATAATAGAAATGAGCATCTATTCAGCATGCTCAGACACTAGGCGAAGTCCTTTGCGTTACGTCCATATATGTAGTTCTTTGCAGTGGGTGCACATGGCTGAGAGGTGGTCTTGGAAACACGTCCTTGCTATCAGTTCCCCAACTTTGTGTTGACCTTTAGCTCTTCCACTTCTGAGAGCTGGGCAAAGCCACCAGGAGAAAAGACAGGCACGGAGCCATGGTCCTCCTCATTTCCTCCCCATAATCCCTGCCCTCCCCTACAGCAGCAGATCTCACTCTTCCTCATGCCCGACCCGTTCATACAGGTCCTTAAGTGGTGGTGACCCCCAACCATAAAATTATTTTTGTTTCTACTTCCGAACTGTCATGTTGCTACTGTTATGAATCGGGCGACCCCTGTGAAAGGGTTGTTCAACCCCCATAGGGGTCTTGACCCACAGCTTGAGAACCGCTGTCCTGAAGCCCCCTGGTGCAGAGTCTGTCCTGGTGGGTCTTAGCAACACTATGAAAGTTCTTGTGCTCCCGTTCTTAGGTTGGGGCTGTTCCTTTAGCGAGGAGGATGAAGGCAGTCAGAACTGAGCTCCGAATTTTTAACAAATTGACAGAGCTGCAGATCAGCCTTGAGGGCTACGAGAAAGCGCTGGAATTTGCTACCCTGGCTGCTAGACTCAGCACAGTCACAGGTAGGTGGTCCTGAAAATGGGCGTGCTAAACACTACCTGAAGATGGACTAGGAGCCCCTGGGTGGCATTAGTGCTTAACATAACGACAAGGTTGGAGGTTCAAACCCTCTAGATTCACCTTGGAAGAAAGGTCTGGCGATGCATTTGGGAAACATCAGTCATTGAAAATGCTGACACACAGGAGGCTGGAATTGCCTCAGTAACAACTGGTTAGTTCGTTAGTGAAATCATGGGCAAAAGAACAATGGCTCAGGGCCAAAATTCTTGTGTTCAAGTCTCAGGTCCAATGTCATTAGCAGGGCGACCTTACAGAAGCTGCTTAACCGCTATTCCCATCCAGATTATCATCAGCAGGTCAGGATTAAAACTGTCACCCAGTTCATGCCCTTACCATGAAGACGAATGGTTGTCCCTATAAAGAACCTAGGACAGCGCTTGGCACACAGTAAGCCTTTGATAAATATAACTTGTATCATTCTGATTACTAACCTATAGTTGGTCCTCCTCCTCGAGTTTAAGGTGAATGTCCACTGGCAATGTCACCACATGACCCTGTCACTGAAAGCCTGTGCCCTGAACTTTTTAATTGGCTGCTTGTTAGTCAAAAGCTCATTTCCCATGGAAACAAAATGTAAATGAAGGTCAAGTTCCCAGGCTAGGGCATTAACTTCACTCACGATATGGCTAAAATTGCCATCCTTTGACAGCAAAAATGAGTGGAAAGCAATAGAAGTCATTAAAGGAGAAAAATGGCAGATGAAAACAAAAGCGACCATACCTGGCTCTGAAGGTTGTGCTTGAGAGAAGTAGGTTTGATTAGAGGCGCTGTGGGCAGAGGAGGAGGTGACAGAAGGTGGTGTTTCCTGTGGAGATTCTAGAAGGAACTCAGGCATTTTCAAGGGTGTCCGATGTTTGGTTGGACTTTCCTGTGTCTAATTAGACTTTAAGTGTCTCTCTCTCCTTCCCCCACTTTTCCATCACTGCAGAAAGCCTTAGCAGAGCTGCTTGTCTGCTAATCTCAGGAAAGGCCCAGGTTGCTCCGGCAGCTCCCAGTGACAGATCCCTTCCCTTCCTTGGACGAAAGCCAAGGTGTATGCATGCACTTCCCCTGGCTAGATTTTTCCACATCAGAGAAGTTTTCTCTTGCTTGGACTTTTCCTTTAAAGGTTGCCCATCTGTAGACAATTGGACATCCCCTTACAGAAGGGTCACAAGGAAGAGATGAGCCACTCAGAGTACAGTATAGCATGGATGCATACGGCTTGCCTCCAGTTCTTTAATGCTCCCCTCCCCCGCCCCAATCATGACCTCAATTCTACTTTACAAATTGGATTAAACTGGAACATGCACACTGCTACAGACCAGAG
>NW_022111372.1:84422650-84425765 GCF_000313985.2 Echinops telfairi
ACACACACACACACACACACACACACACACCCTGGGGGGGGCGGGGGGTGGGGGGAGACGAACAACAGAAAAATGGGTGAAGTGTGACAGAGGATGATGTAAGATATGAAAAGAATAATCTATAACTTATCAAGGGTTCATGAGCGAGGGCAGGGGAAACATGAGGATCTGATATCAAGGGCTCAAGTAGAAAGAAAATGTTTTGAAAATGATAATGGCAATATATGTACAAATGCACTTGACACAATGGATGGTCAATGTATGGATTGTAGGCAGCTGAAACATGACATCTCAGGTGGCATCCAACAGCCACCATGCCCATGTGCCAAGGGCAAGGCTGGAAGCTGCTATTTCCCTTGTGAGATCATTTTGTATTAATAGGGTTTAGTTAGTTGTTAAAACAACACAGCCACCCAAACCAAGGTTAAGCCATAGACCCATTGGAAATTAATGTTCTAAAGCAGGGCGTAAAGGTGAGTAGGGTGATTTCTCTGCAACTCACCTAAGACTGGGAGCAGGATAGAAGCCAGAGACAAGAAAGCAGCAAGAGAACAAAACAGCACAAAACAAAGAGCAGCAGTTGTTGGGTTGACTCCGCCCTCTGCCAACTCCATTTGCATCACAGCATTTTCCCACAGGATTTGCCACGGTTGCCTTTTTAGAATTAGATTGCTAGACATGGAGCTGGGTGGTACGTTCAAGCCCTGAAGCTTTCAACTAGCACCTGAGAGCCTTCAAGGTCAGAGAATACCCAGGAAGCTGGTGATGCTAGTCTATGGCTACCAAGTTGACTCTGACTCCTAGTGACCTCAGATCGGGTTTCTGAGACTGTAAATCTTTACCAGAGCAGACAGCCTCATCTATCTCTGTTGGAATGGGCGGTGGCTTTGAACCATTGATGTTGTGATCAGTAGCCTAACCCACAATGTTACCAGGACAGAGAACGTGACCTGCGATTGGCATCTTTGCTCCAGAGCATGACTTGATGTGGAGAAGACATTTGTCACATAGAATTGTTCCTTCTAAGGGTTCTTAGTTCCTCGAGGTAGATGGTCTTGTCCTCATGCCCCCTCACAGGGTGTGGGAAAGAGCTGCTACTTCCTAGGATCCTGGATCTGTAGAGCACAGTCTGAGACAATGTTGATCGATAGGAATACACACCACATTAGTCACTCTCACAGCCTTGCCTTTTCTTTTGTAGCAGTTGGTGTAGATATAGTTTTATATTAGTTTCTATTACTTAATGCAGGAGTGGGAATCTTTTTTTTCCTGTCAAGGGTCATTTGAATATGTATAACATCAGTCGAGGATCATACAAAATTATCAATTTAAATGTAGCCTGTTATATTTGGTCAAACATTTTATTAACTCACCTGAATGCAATGGCTGGAATGGCTTCTCTTTGGTGAAGAGGGTGATGTTAGCTGGTGTTCATGATTTTGAGGGCTTTATATGGCCCACGGGCCACACATTCCCCATGCCTTGTTTAAAGAATATGTGTGTTATATGAGACATTAAACTTTCCTGAGGACAGAAGCCTCTTTTTGTCTCATATTCCTAGTTCTAAGCACCTCTCTGATACCCAGCAGAACTTCAGAAACTTTACAGAATGAGTGATGCCAAGTGTCGGCTATAGAACCTCTCTCTCAGTCTTTCTTCTCTTAGGAGATCAGAGGCAGGAGCTGGTAGCCTTTCACCGCCTGGCCACAGTGTATTACACCCTGCATATGTATGAGATGGCTGAGGACTGCTACCTGAAGACCCTGTCCCTCTGTCCACCCTGGCTGCAGAGTCACAAGGAAGCCCTATACTATGCCAAGGTGTATTATCGCCTGGGCCGACTCACCTTCTATCAACTGAAGGTAAGGGCCTGGTTTCTGAGACTTCTTGCAGACTGCCATGCAACCACATTGTTTCCTAACCCTTATCAAGGTGGCCGGAGTCATGGGGGTAGAGTCAAGAGCACCAAAGGGCTAAGGTGAAGACTTTTGGCTCATAGGTCGGAGGGAGGGAGTCCACTGGGAATGTGAGGGCTCTTCTACTTAGCCCTACTGGGTGCTTTGAGTCATCTCCCACTCATAGCAACCTCATGCACACAGAAGGAAACCTTGCCCAGGCCTGTGCCATCTCCACACTGGTTCCTTTGCTTGAGCCCATTGTTGCAAGCACTGTGTCAACATATTGCCTTCTTCTTGTTCACCGCTCCTCTACTGTATCAAGCATGAGATCCCTCTTCAGGGACTGGGCTCTCCTGATAATGTGTCCAAAGAACTCGTACATGAGATAAAATCTTGCCGTCCTTGCCTCTAAGGGGCACTCTTCCAAGACAAATGTGTTTGTCCTTTGGCAGTCTATGATACTTTGAATACTATTCACCAGCACCACAGTTCAGGTGCATGGATTCTTCTTCGCTCTTTCTTATTCCATGTCCAACTTTTACCTGCATATGAGGCAATGGAGAATACCATGGCTTGGGTCAGGCACACCTTAGTCCTCAAAGCAACATCCCTGCTTTTTAATACTCCAAAGAGGTCTTGTGCAGCTGATTTACCTAAAGCAACATGTCTTTTGATCTCTTGGCTGCTGCTTCCATGAGCATTGATTGTGGATCCAAGCCAGACAAAATCCTTGACAACTTCAATCCTTTCTTCATTTATCATGGTGTTACCTGTTAGCCCAGTTGTGAGGAGTTTGGTCTTCTTTACATTGAGTACAGATCCCTGGTGGCATAGTGGTTACACTTTGGGCTGATAACTGCAAGGTCAGTAGTTCAAAACCAGCTACTGCTCCATGGGAGAAAAAGGAGGATTTCCATTCCCATAAAGAGTTGTAGCCTCACAAACTGTCCTATGAGGGTCACTGTGAGTCAAAATCGACTTGCTGGCAGTGACTGAGAATTGCATTGAGTTGTAGTTCCTACTGAAAGTTGAAATCAGCACGTGTTTCAAGTCCTCGTCACTTCCAACAAGCCAGGCTGTGTCATCTTATTGAAGGTTACTTAATAGCCTCACTGGAGACCTTGAAAGTCGTTCACATCTCTGCTGGAAAGACAGCTTACAGCTGCAATTCCTCCTTGCTCTGCTGTGATTCCTGGGACCACTTTATCCATCAGACA
>NW_022111372.1:84426584-84428510 GCF_000313985.2 Echinops telfairi
TTAGGTAGAAAGGCAATTTATTGGCTCAAATAACTGAACTATCAGTGGCACATTTAGCTGCAGGTAGTTCTAGATCCTGGGACTCAAAAGTCATTGTGGATTTCCTCTGCCTTCCTTGCTAATTGTTGGGCTCAGTATGTTTCTATTTCTTATTGCTTCTTGCCCTCATTCCCCTCCAGCCACTGCCAGGCTTAAAATCCCACCTTGAAGTATGAGGGGCCCCTTCCCAGATAGGCCACACTGCAAAGTCCTGAGAACTGCTTGGGATGGGCCAGCTGGGTTTGTGTTCCACGTGATGCTCACTGGCAGAATGAGGGTGAGGAATGTGCCCCCCTGTGCCTGGGCAGGGGGAAGTGTTATTAGCAGAGGCTCGGGTCCACAGTAGCTTGGAGAGGGGAGCTCCTTTGCCCAAGAGCCAGGAGAAGAGGATGGGACTGTTTGCTGTGTAGACACAAGCCCAAGTGCTCCAAAGCCTCCCCTGGGGATTTTTGCTAATGCCGTCTCTTCTCTGCCCCCCTCCCATTCGTCTAGGATGCCCACGATGCCACAGAGTACTTCCTGCTGGCCCTGGCAGCAGCCGTCCTGCTGGGTGACAAGGAGCTGCAGGATGACATTAAGGTCAGACTGGACAACATCTCCCAGAGTCCCCTGTGGCACAGCAGCCCCGCTGGGCGCTCCTCGGAGAGGGCGCGGTGGCTGAGCAGTGGCGGACTGACTCTCTGAGGAGAGTTGCCCCCACTTTGACCAGTCGACATGGCCCAAAACTGCCTCCCTGGCCTAGACTCCTCAAAACGAATCCCGCAGGGTCCCGCAGGGTCCCAGCCACTTCATTTTCCGAATGGGAAGAACCCCTTCCGCGGGAGCGGGGCCTATTCCCTGCACACAAGGAGTTGATGAAGGAGCAGTCCTGGTTCCAGGCCTTGGCCAGTTGAATTGTGGTGCTTGTACACACCCTCACCTCTGAATGGCACCTTCTCAGGGCATGAGAAACCATGCTTGCTGGGGACCTCTATCTCTTGCCCTCAAGTGGGGAAATCAGACCTTGCCCTGCGCTGGTAACAAGACCAGCCGCTTGGAGCTGGCCCCAGTCACAGACTTGTTCTCAGGGAAAGATCCCTCCCATTGCTGACAAGAGAGCAATGGCTTCATTCTTTCCTCTTTGCAACTGGGACGGGGGAGGTGCCACTCCTCACACTCAAGGGGGTGGCTGAGCTCCAAGACAGGCTCAGAGTGGCCCAAGGGAACCCACTGACACCTGTCCACCCTCTCTATCCTGCTCCCCAAACGGCCCAGAAATCCCAAGAAACACTCCCAAGGCCAAAGCTAAAAAACAAAAACCACAGACATTTATGTTCAAAATTAAAAAAATATGACTTAAATTGCACGTGTACATTATTAATGACTGTTATTAAAGATTGCCCATGGGCATTTCTATACACTTTTTGTCTCTCTTTTTTTTTCACCAAGGGCAGATAGATGAGAGTCCTGAAGGATGAAGTGTCAAATATCAATGGGTCTCACTAATTGCAAGGTGGATCCTTTACAAAAGATTCAGCTGAATGATCTATCAGTGCCTCACAGATTGCTCCCAACTGTAATAAATGATATAAAGCAAAAATCTCACAGCTTCGAGCCTATTCCTACTCAGAAACCCTAGAGGACAGGGTGAAACTGCCCCTGTGGGTTTCTGAGACCGTAACTCTTTATGAGATTAGATTTTTGTTAAAAACTTTCTGATTCTCTGCGTTTTGGTAAGGACATCTAGTGGTGTAGTGGGTCCATTTGGGGGTTGTTAACCACAAAGTTAGGAGTTTGGACCCCAGTCACTGCTTGGGAGAAAGAGGAGGCTGTCTGCTCTCGTGAAAGATTTACTTCTTGGAAACCCACTGTATTAGTCTGGGTACTTTGGAGAAACAAATCCACAGC
>NW_022111372.1:84430929-84439070 GCF_000313985.2 Echinops telfairi
GGCTTTGTTTGATGGTGTCGGGGTAAAGACAGATGAACTGGAGACAGGGTGAGGAAGGCTGGCGTCCTCACAGTGAGTCAATGATGTTCAGCAAATTCTGCATTCACTACCGGGAGAGAGAAGGGGTCAAGGAGTGAATGCATGGTATTACCCAGGATGGGCAGGGCTGGGATGGGAGTAAGTTTCAGGAGGGTACGGGGAAGTAGGGCCTGGGGCCTCAACCCAGGTATGTGAAGAAATGATATCTAAGTTGATCCTGAAAGAGAGGCTCACTGACTTCTACCTGCAGCCCTCTGGGTGTGGTGCTGATGGGCAAGGCGAGTGTCCAGCAAAGGCATGTAGGGGCAGAGGGAAAGCCATTTTCCAGGAACAGAGTGAGTTCTGTTCAGCAAAACTGGAGCGGAGGTGGGGCGCGGTGGGGCTCAGGGACTGTGACAAGAGCAGAGGCAGGCGAGGTGCACTCCAGACAGACCCCGGAGAGCTTTGGAGCCACGGGAAGGGGTAGAAGCAGGGGAGAAACAGACTGGCGCTTTGGAAAGATGTTTCTGATAGTGTGAGTGGATTGCTGGCCAGCAAGAAAAATGGTGGAAAGCCCATTAGGTTTTAGTGCAGGTCCCTGGTGGCACAGTGGTGACACATTAGGCTGATAACCCCGAGGTCAACCACCAGCCACTTCTGGGGAGAAAAGTGTAACTTTCTACTCCCGTAAAGAGTTACAGTCTCAGAAACTCACAGGGACAGTTCTACCCTGTCCTGTAAGGTGGCTGGCTAGGCATTGGCATTGACCCAACAGCAGTGAGTGAGTTTGAGGGCCATCGGTGGGAGGGATGGTATAATGACACGGTTGGTGACAAGGGGTCTAATGGAAGTGACACTCAGAGGGCAAATTCTATAGACCTGGGATGTGGAGGCCTGAGGCACAGAAAATGGTCACGGTAAACATTGGTTTGTTTCTATTTTTCCAGATCACAGTCTGCCCCTATTTCCTTAGTAATCTTTTCAGGTTGGACTGCTTATAGGATTATAAAGAAGTTGCACAGGTGATGTAGAGAGTTCTCGTTTACCTCTCCCCCTGTCCCCTTATTGTTACTATCTTACATGGTCATGTACTTTGTTCAAGACTAAGAATCCATTGTTGGTTCATTTCTGCTACCCAAACTCCATACTCTGTTTGGATGCTATCAGTTTTCCATGTTTTTTTCCATCCCAGGATCCAGTGGAGGTTGCCCCGGGCCTCTGCAGCCATCTCCCGTGAGACAGTAACGACTTGCCTTATTTCCATGACCTGGATCTCTCTGACTTCCTTTGCTTGTGTGCTCTCCCCATGGAGAGACATGAACACGGGGTACGGAGGGAGAAGACACGTAGCAGTGTCAATGGAATTGAGCTGGTCACTCAAATAGATTCTGTAGTCACCTGGGGTGGCAATTCCAGGTGGGGCAAGGGGCCTAGGCTTTGAAGTTAAGCATAGCAGGGTTAGAATCCGCCCCTGTAATATGCTAGCTGTGTGACCTTCAGAAAACAAATGCACTTCTCTGAATCCAGTGCTGTCAGAATTCCACACCGCGTGCCCAGCACACGCAGCACCTAGCACGAAGACTCGCTCATCTGATGAAGACTCCTTTCCCTTCTCTGCTTCGCAGACAAGGACACGGGCGGAAACAAATCTCTCTTTGGGGACAGGGCTTACCCAAGGAAAGCAGAAGTCCAGTTGAGGATGCAAACAAATGAGGCCATTTTAAAATGAAATGAATAAAATGGTTTGTGCTTAAAAACCAAACCAAACCCCAAACCCCAAACCCCATCCATCAGTTTATTTTAAAGAGTTAGACTTTTTTTGTTGTTTACTGATGTTTGCACTTTGCAATTCAGTCACATGTTTGTTTTTGGATATGAGCCACAGAGTTATGCAGTACAGCCTGGTCCAGAGCGGTGGCTGGGACGCTGGCCCTGCATTCAGGGACACCTGTGTCCCTGGCTGGCCTCCACCACTCCGCTCCTATTCCACTCATCCCATGACCTGAGCACGTGACTTCCCACCCGAAGCCTCCACTTCCCCTGGTGCTGGGAGTTTTAGTGGACGCAGCCCTGGGTGTGAGTTCTCCATGGTAGCTGACAGAATGAAGAAGGCAGTCAATTCTTAGTCAGCATGTCCGGTTCTGGGCCCCACATCTTCCAACGGGGTGTGTGTGTGTGTGTGTGTGTGTGTGTGTGTGTGTGTGTGTGTGTGGTGTTCGGTGCTGTCGAGTTGATTCTGACTCATGGCAACCCCTGGTGAGAGAGCAGAACTGCCATAGGATTTTCAAGACTGCAATCTTTAGGAGAGCCAATTGCTAGATCTTTCCCACAGAGCTGCTGTGTGGGAGGGTATGAAGGCCTAAGCTTAGGGTTCATGCTTAACAATTGCTCCAGCACAGTGTACCTCTTAGGGCTCCGTTTTCTCTGGGGCCCTCATTTCAGTGAGATAGCCTACCTTTCCCACCTCCAGCCCTAGTCAGTTATTTCTGCAGGCTACAGGATGGAGGCTCTGAGAACATGCAGTTGGTTCACATTCCTCTGAGGGGTGTAGGCTCCCCAGAGGGACGGGGAGACAGGTGGCTGCTGAGGGGTGTGGGGGAGACTCTGCCCAGCTGTACTGTGGAAGGGTGCAGACCAAGAATAACATGTGGGGCTGAGACTCAGTAACTGGTCAGTCCAGCTGGTTTCCCAAGAGACACTGTTGGGATGCGGGTGGGGGGTTAGGCCAACGTGCCTTCAGAATTAGAGATGGAAAGGCCCCTCTCTCTTCCAGTCCTGTCTCAGACTCGTTGTGCGGGGCACTGGACTCGCCCAAGGGGTGGGGAGAGGGACGGTGGTCACGCGGGTATTGAGAAGAAAAACAAAACCATATCAAAGCCAAACCCGTTGCAGTGGCGTTGACTCCGAATCACGGAGATTGGGAATTTCTTGGCTGTCAACTGCACAGAAGCAGACCTCCAAGCCTCTCATTGGAGTAGCTGCTGGAGGATTTTCAAGTTCATCAGCCTTTTGTCTGGGAGCAAACTATTCACACCCGCTCACTGCCCTTCAGTCCTTGCGACTCACGGGGACTTGTCCTGGGAAATACCTCGGCATGCTGGTGGGATGCTGGGCTGTCCTCCCGGTAAGAAAACTAGACTTCCAATAGGGGGCAGCCACGTCTTTCCTAAATAGCACATCTTTACCAGAGTAGGTGGTTTTTTGCTCTGACGCAGCTCCGAGCAATGGATTTCTAATCTTTTGTTTGATTGTTTTTGTCGTGACTCACAGTATCCCAGCATGCCTATGCATGAACACACAGACAGGTCTGAGAAAACACCGCTTTATTTCTTGTAACATGCAAAGCACTCTGATGCATTCTACTGTTTCCACCCGTGTTCCCCCTGAGGAACGCCCCATCCCAGGGCCTGTGAAATGATCTCCTGATTGTAACTGGCAGTCTGAAAACCAATGGCCCCGAAGGAGGTTTCTATATGAGTGTTGGAGAGTTCTGGCTTCTATTTCTTCCTACAGATCGATTTACAGACAACTCTATCGAGATCAGAGAACAGATAGCACGTGTGTATCAAAATCACAGTGGCCGTTGACCTTGTTGAATGGGTGCTGCCCCTTGGCCCTATCAAAGCCTTCATGAAGATGATGTCATGTTGTCGTTTTGAGGACGAGATCATTGCATTTACAGGGTAAGTGGCTGAGGTGGGATTTGAACTCATGTCTCCACGAAGTGGAGCACTGACCCCTCACATTATGCTGAGGTCTGTGTCAGGTGGCACATCTCCAGGAGAGACGCTATCACTAAGGTGACCACGAATAGATGCAGAGTTAAACATTGCTTCAGCACGCTGAGATATCAGGCTGGAATCGTGATGATTCTGGTGGGTGGACACATTGATTGAATATGACTGGGGAACGCTGACTTTCCAGGAGGTTTTGGGAAAAAAGAAGAAAGGATTCTATCTGATGACCATCAAGTAACGTAGCCTAGAAGAAATGATAGAGTGCTGTTCTCAAAAAGAAAATGGTAGGAGGAAGAGAAAGGATATAATGGCATGTGGTAACAGGTAAAAACCAAATGATAAATCATCCAGATTTTTGAGGAAGATGTGAGGTGGGGATTGGGTTTGCTGAGGAAATCGTGCATGAGATTTAAGAGCCATAATCGGTGGCTACAGGCACTTGAATTACAGGGACAGCCAGATGGACTCTCGAGGTACCTGTGGCTTACGTGGCAGCAGGAGCAACAGGAGAGCCCAGTGTGAGAGAATTGCCTCCTTTTGCTGTCATGGAACGTTGCTGGGGAGACCCTCACCCTTCGAACTTGTTCTTGTGAAGCCAATCACCTGGAAGAAGCCCACCCTCATGTTCCTTCAGAACACCCCGTAGTTTATAGTTGCACATTCTATGAGACTTGGGTTTTCATAATCCCAGTGTACCACTTAGGTTAGAATGTCCACGAGAGCAGACCTTGTCTGGTTCTCTCATCTCTGCATTTCCAGGTGCTCTGTATCTCGTCCAGAAGAGCCCTGCGGCATGGTGGTTAAGCACTGGGCTGCTGACCAGTGCTGACCGCATGGCCAACTGTTCTAAAGCACGAGCTGCTCAGCGAGAGAAGAGGCTTTCTTCTTACAGTCTGGGAAACTCACAGGGGCAGTTCTAGTCTGTCCTTTCGGGTCACTATGAGTCAGCATTGACTTGATGGCAGGGTAAGTTGGTTTTTGTTTGATTACTTCTTACGAATGAAGATGTAAATAATGATAGCAACATATTTTCACTCATTCACAGTCTGTGGGAATCTTATCTGTTCTTTAATTCTTCTTCATTTATTTTTAAAATATCATTTTATTGAGGGCTCTTACAGCTCTTATCACAATCTGTGCATCAATTGTAACAAGCACGTTTGTACATAGGTTGCCATCATTATTTTCTAGATGTTTACTTTCTTTTTTTTAAATCATTTTATTGGGGGATTGTATTGCTCTTATCACAATCCATACCTCCATCGATTGTGTCAAGCACATTTGTACATCTATTTCCATCATCATTTTCAAAACATTTTCTTTCTACTTGGGCCCTTGGTATCAGCTTCTCATTTTCCCCCTCTCACCTTCCCCCACCCATCCTTCCACCTTCCCTCCCTCTCTCATGTACTCTTGATAATTTATAAATTATTTTTTGTTCATGTCTTACACTGACTGATGTCTCCCTTCACCCACTTTTCTGTTGTCTGTCCCCCTGGGAGGGGGGACACCCCCCCCCACACCCCTGCCCATCTTCCCCTTACCTTCCTGGTATCACTAATCTCATTGTTGGTCCTGAGGGATTTATCTGCCCTGGATTCCGTGTGTTTCCAGCTCTTATCTGTACCCATGTACATCCTCTGGTCTAGCCAGATTTGGAAGGTAGAATTGGGGGCATGATAGTGGGGGTGAGGAAGCTTTAAAGGACTGGAGAAAAGTTGTATGTTTCATCGGTGTTATACTGCATTCTGATTGGCTTGTATCTTCCTTGTGACCCTTCTGTAAGCGGATGTCTAACTCTGCACTTCCCCTGCACTCCCCCTCATTCACATTGATTTGATAAGATTTTTTGTTCTGGGTCTTTGATGCCCGATACCTGCTCCTATCCCTACCTCATGATCACACATGCTGGTGTGCTTCATCCATGTGGGCTTGGTTGCTTCTCAGCTAGATGGCTGCTTGTTTATCTTTAAGCCTTTAAGATCCCAGATGCTATATCTTTTGATAGCGGGCACCATCAGCTTTCTTCACCACATTTGCTTTTGCACCCATTTGTCTTCAGTGATCGTTTTGGGAAGGTGAGCATCACAGAATGCCAGGTTATTAGAACAAAGTATTCTTGCATTGAGGGAGTATTTGAGTAGAGTTCCAATGTCCATCAGCTACCTTAATACTAAACCTATAAATATATGCACATAGATCTATTTCCCTATTGTTATATATAAATATCTTTACAGATGTATATGCCTGTATTTAGACCTCGATAGTTCTTTCCTCTATTTCCTTTTACTTTCCTCTTGTCCCACTGTCTTCTTGTTTTATTATCATGTTCTACCTTTCTTCGGGTTTCAATAATTCCTCTTGACTACATTTCCCTTGCTCAACCAAGGCATCCTATACTGTCCTCACCATCAATTTTAGATCACTTGTTGTTCCCTTGTCCCTGGGGTGGTTGACACCCCTCTTCCTTTTCCCTGCCTCTCCCTCTTCTGTGTCCTCCCAGAACCAGTGGTCCCTTGTTTTCTCCTCCAGATTGTTTATCCCACCTATCTTATCTAGATAGACATGCAGAAACAGTAATAAGCACAAAAAAAGACAGAGTAAAACAAAACAACAAAAGAAAGCAAAAAAACCAAAACAACAACAGCCAAAAAAAAAAAACAAGACCACAAAAGAAAAGCTTATAAATAGTTAAGGTCTGTTTGTTGAACTTTAGGAGTGTTTTCCAGTCCAATCTGATAGGGTGTCATGCCCTAGTCCCCAAATCCCCAGGGACTTCATTGCTTTGCTCCTCTTGCTGCTCTGTTGCACCCCTTTAGCATTTTGCCCTGGTATGGTGGAGTCAGATCAGGCAAATTTCCGCTGTGTCCCCAGTGTTGTCCCCATAGCACTATGGGTCCGTGAGGGACATCTTGTCTCGTGGTGGGTCTGACCCTATAGTCCTCTCTGTGCATTGGCTGCTTTGAGCAGGAATATTGTCCTCAGGGCTTGGAGGACTAGGTGTGTTCCACTCTCTCCTTCCTTCTTCATTTGCTCTGGTGTACTCTGATCAAACATACTCCTCTCCCTGAGCGGTAGCTTCAGTGCTGTCCTCTGAAGTGCATTCTTTTGGGGGCAGAGGGCCACGTAGTTGGGATTGGGGCCAGCCCCGAAGACCTCTCTATTGATTCCCAGCTTCATGTCAGCATGTTGCATTCACGTCTTCTTTAATCTTCCTTTTAATTGTTACTTGGGGTAGCACATTGTTACCAGCAAGGTCTCTGTGGGCAGGATTTTTAAAAGAGGTGATCTCAACTGCCTTTGATTTTAACCTTTCAGATACTGTAGTATTGAAGTAGGATTTACAGAACTCATAACTATTTCGCCTTTCCTGCATAGGCCAAATATTATGTGCAAAGGTGAGTTTTTCAGAAACCTTCTTAGGAACTAAGAGCTTTTGATGGTCTCTGTCTGGAGCTACTTGGAAGTTCCCACAGGCGCCATACTGAGAATTCTGAGGATGGCACCAGCCAGCAGGGACCCTTGTTGCACCTGCTTCCCCTCCTGGGGAGTTGCCTCGGGCTGGGCTGGGCCAACAGCTGTGGGGTCATCCGGGTGACCACACAGCTACTTACTCATGAAACAAAACCATACCAAACAAAACCGCCTTTTGTCTGTCCTAGAGCATGCACCTTTGCGGTTCTAGTGGGTGGAGAAGAGGCTGCCCAGACAGAGCGATGACTTGGAAGATTTACAATTTTGCTTGCTTTAACGTTCTCAGAGTTCTTGTAGACTGATAATAAGACACTCTTCTAAGTCCTGTCACAGAACTTTCTTTTATTTCCAATTCTGTAAAATCTCTCTTTCTCGGCTCATGCCCTCAGATTAGAGCCTTCCTATATTATCCATCATACATCTTTGTGCTTTTCCTTCAGAACACATCACAATGTACAGTTACACTTTCTGTGTGACTTGCTTTTTAAAAAATCATCCCAGTGCACCACTTAGATTGGAAGCTTCATGAAAGTCAGACTTTGTCTGGGCTGCTCACCGCTGTGGTTTCAGAGCCTAGCCCTGGGTCAGACTCATGGTAGACTTTCAATAAAGATATGTTGAGTGGGTGAATATAAAAAGGGATGAGTGGAATTTTGCATTCTCGTGTGACCCTTCTTAGCACGTGTAAAGGGGAGAAAGCATTAAAACCATAATCTACCTGCTTATTGATTGTTGGGGACATGGTGGGAAGGTTGCTACTGTGTAATGAATTATTTATGGCCCTTCGCCATAGACTCTAGTTATAGTCTCTGTAACTCCCACCAAACAACCCCTTCCTAGGGGGTCTGGGTAAGAGAGGGAGGGGAGGGGTTGGTAGGAGTCAGTGGTGAGTGCTTGGGAACAGGACTCCTT
>NW_022111372.1:84439751-84442473 GCF_000313985.2 Echinops telfairi
CTGATTTGTAACCTGTTCACTTCCAACTTGACCTATGATTATCATGAGTGAAGGAGGAAGAGTCTTTGCTTATGGGGCATTGAATTAATGGTAATGGTGGTGCGATAATTTGGAAAAGGATATCAATAACGGTTGTCCCATATGAAGAGTATAATCTATGGCACTGAATTATACATGTAGAAACTGTTTAATTGTAGATTGTTCCCTTGTGTCTATTTTTCCACAGTTAAAAAATTACATGAATGATAATGAATACAAGGAAGAAGAAAATGTTCTGAAATTGATTGTGCTAATGATCGTTCAACTCTTCTTGCTATGGTTGAACTATTGAACTGTATGATATGTGGATGAAGCACCAATAGAGCTGTTACCAAAAACCCCACCAAAGTCTGTGAGTTCTGTGTGGCCATTACCATGAATTATAGCACCAAGGAGTCCTCACCAGGGTTACACAGAGTGGTTTCACATTGGGCTGCTAACTTTAAGTTCACCAGTTCGAAACTACCAGCCACTCCAAGGAAGAAAGAAGGAACTTTCTATTTCTGTAAAGAGTGACAGTCTCAGAAACTCACATGGGGCAGTTCTACCCTGTTCTATAGGGTCACTAAGAGTCATCTTTGACTGAATGGCAGTGAGTTTGATTTTGGTTTAAATGAAATTAGAGAGGGGTGTGTAAGACCGACAGTTGCTCACATACACAGGAGGTGTTCAGTAAAAGTTTATTGAGAGTAACAAGTACAGTTTTGTTTTGTTTTCATGCTTGAAATGAACGTGTAGGTAGCACGACAGACTCCAAGTCCACTTCAGTTTTACTCTTCCGCCCTATCTAGCCACTCCGCCCAATGTTTAGATCAGAGGGGTTTCTAAGTTTAGATCTGGAGAGTTTTTAAGTCTGTGAGGCTTCACTCATTACATGCTTGTTTTTATTTTTCTTTGTGAAGAAGCATATTCTATGTAGTTCCAAAATCAGTAACAATATCCAGTTATAACCCCCCACCCTGGAAATGGGGTTCTCTCTTTTTTTTTCTCCCTCCCATTTTTCTTCCTTCCCCTCCCTGTCCCCACCCCTGTCCCTGGACTCCTTGTGTTCCTCAAAGTCTTGTCTTTTGGGCAAGCACAGGTTTTATTTGTCCATCATGCGACATCACAGTGCTCCTTCTCTCATTTTACAGAATCCCGTTGCTCTTAGGTGACGTAGGGTCCGTTCTAACTCCGACATCCTGCCTACAGCAGAGCGCGACACCATCCAGTCCTGGGCCATCCTTACAATTGCTGTTATACTTGAGCCTGGGGTTACAGCCACTGTGTCCAGTCATCTCATCAAGGGTCTTCTTCTTTTTCATTTTATGTTATTTTTAACAAGTAAGTTGTCTTTACAAGCAGGGTTGATCACTGCCTTTTACCGAGCACCTGTCCTGAAGCACTGTGTCAAGCGATTCATCTATCGTAGAGCATTTCATCTTCGAGTGACCCTACATGGAAGCTTTTATTATTCTCAGTCTCCAGATAAAGAAACCAAGGCTCAAAGTAGTTAAGACACTTGTAGAGATTCAAATACATTTTAGTCTGAATTCAACACCCGTGCTTTGCATCGCTTGTTTATATATTTCTGTCTTGCAGAACTTAGGGCCTTGGAGAGGAATTGTTTTTCTTAGGAACATGTGACCTAGTTTCTCTAGGTCTTCGGGGGGAAGAATGACCAGAAAACATAATGGTAGGCGTCTTGGTTTATCTCTCACTGCTGTTTACCAAGCACTTGCCATTGAGTCAGTGCCGACTCATAGGGACGCCCTGTGGATTTCTGAGACTGTCACTGTTTAAGGGAACTTCTGGTAGTTTTGAACTGCCTACCATGAAGATTGCAGCCCAATGCATAACCAATGCACCACCAGGGCCCCATACCGCTGCCAGTATAGTTCACTTAGACTCCAGGAGCTGTGCTTCACGTTGAGCTTGAATTATATCACTAACTCTTCATGACAGCTTGCCCACAAAGTAATTATCTAGTGTAATTGTCTATATTGTATAGAAGAGAAAACAAGCTCAGAGAAGATAAGGAATTAGCCCTTACCCAAAGTCATGTAGATAGAGTGGCAGATACAGGACACCGATCCAGGTCTTTTCCTATATCAAGTTTTTCATATAACTTAATCTAGACTTTTGCTACAGATTAACAGAACAACAGCAGAATGGTGGTACCATCAGTTTACTCCACTGCTTACCAGATGTGTGATTTGGTGTGATTAGCAGACAAATGATTTAGACTTTTGATGTCTTATTTTCTTTCTTTCTTTTTAAAAAATCATCCCAGTGCACCACTTAGATTGGAAGCTTCATGAAAGTCAGACTTTGTCTGGGCTGCTCACCGCTGTGGTTTCAGAGCCTAGCCCTGGGTCAGACTCATGGTAGACTTTCAATAAAGATATGTTGAGTGGGTGAATATAAAAAGGGATGAGTGGAATTTTGCATTCTCGTGTGACCCTTCTTAGCACGTGTAAAGGGGAGAAAGCATTAAAACCATAATCTACCTGCTTATTGATTGTTGGGGACATGGTGGGAAGGTTGCTACTGTGTAATGAATTATTTATGGCCCTTCGCCATAGACTCTAGTTATAGTCTCTGTAACTCCCACCAAACAACCCCTTCCTAGGGGGTCTGGGTAAGAGAGGGAGGGGAGGGGTTGGTAGGAGTCAGTGGTGAGTGCTTGGGAACAGGACTCCTT
>NW_022111372.1:84442573-84457888 GCF_000313985.2 Echinops telfairi
GCTCTTATCTGTACCCATGTACATGCTCTGGTCTACCCAGATTTGTAAGATAGAATTGGGGTCATGAAAGTGGGGTGAGGAACCACTAAAGGACTAAAGGAAAGTTGTATGTTTCCTCAGTGTTATACTGCACCCTGACTGGCTTGTATATTCCTTGTGACCCTTCTATAAGGGGATGTCCAATTGTCTACAGATGGGCTTTGCGTCTTCACTCCACACTCCCCTCATGCACAATATTATGCTTTTTGTTCTGGGTCTTTGATGCCTGATACCTGGTTCTATCCTCGTGATCACACAGGGTGGTGTGCTTCTTCCATGTGGGCTTTGTTGCTTCTCAGCTATGTGGCCACTTGTTTATCTGTGTTCCAGAGGATTTTCAGGGCTCTGATCATTTCAGAAATGTGTCCCCAGGTTTCTCTTCTGAGGTGCCTCTGGGTAGACTCAAGCTTCCAACCCTTTGACTCGTTAGTAGCCTAGCGCATCCATTGTTTGCACCACCCAGAGATTCCTGGTCCATTGTGAGTGTTCAATACTTATTTCTTGGATTAAGTGAATTAACAAATAAATGAATGTACCCTAGGCATCAATGACATTTAGGGTATAACTTATATGTGAACCAAAACATGCAACAAATAGGACATGCAGATGACCTACAATGCAGAGGTTCATACGTGACCGTGGGCTTTCCGCAGAGGCTCACAGAGATGTGCTGCTCCCAGGAAGAAGTTGGGGGACATTCCCTTTCTGGCCTGTTTCTAATGTGAGTTGCTGTCCCGGGATCCAGGCCACCCCAGGCCAGCCTTCATGGCATCATGAAGTTCTCCCCAAGCCAATCTGTGTAGCCAATCGCCGTGCACGAAATGGTCTTTTCTTCCTGTCCTTTGACTTCAAACCAGGGTCAAAGGCCTTAGACCAGTATGAAAACAAATAAAGGCCCCAGAGGACAAAGCCGTTCTGGACCCAGCCCGCTCTGTAAACACAGGCCTTCCTTTGCTGTGGCTGGAGGCTTCCAGGTGCTCTGGGGGCTCACATTGATCTCACTCGGCCTGGAGACCCTGCAGCTACTGCAGGTCCTGGTGGTCTGTGGGAAGGGGCTTCTGAGGAAGTCAGAAGTAAGTGATGTTGAGCAACCGGGTCTCTAAAAAGAATCGTGGGCACATATATGCATCTCACTCACTGCCCTGGAGTCCAGGCTGACTCACAGGGACCCAGTAGGACAGGGTCGAACTGCCTCTGTGGATTTCTGAGACTCTAACACTTCACGGGATTACAAAGCCTTCTCTTTCTCCCCCAAAGCAGCTAGTGGTTTTGAACTGCTGACCTCACTATCAGCAGCTCAACCCACAATGCACTATGCCACCATGGCTCCTCAAATTTACACAAGGCGGCTTTAGAATACTCGGCTTTAGAATACTCGTGGAAAAAACTGCATTATCTTTTAATTTCGTTTCTCCCTGGACTTCTTCAAGCTCCCTCACACATTTTACTTCTATAAAGGGCGCGTAGGGCCTAGTTTACAAATAACAATAAGCTACAGATATGACTGGTCAGTTCCATGTAGCCAATTGATTCTCAGAGAAACTTCCATTGATTCATGCTGGTCTCCTGTCTCCATAGGATGGTTGCAATGGAACGGATGCAGTTTATTTGTTTGTTTGTTCTGTGTTCATTTATGCCTTAGATATGCAACCTTAGAAAAAGATATTCATTGCAGAATCCACAAACAAAAAGAGAAGCTCACCGCCCCTGCCATCCCCACCCCCACCCCCCCAGCCCCAATCATTCTTTTCGTTCAGCTTGTCAGGCTTGAAAAGAGTTTGAACCACGTCATAGCCACTACAGCTTCAGGCACCCAGAACGCCACATCCTCATCTAGTAAGGTTGGCTAGAGACTGGCTTCACAGAATCCAAGGTCTAGTTGGAGGGCAGCCATGGCTTCCTCAAGTCTCAGCGTCCTTTGTTCTTGGCAGTGCCTCTAGGCCAGAGACTGGAGCATCCACTTGGCCTATAACTTGTACAAGTAGGAGCCATGGACCACAACTTTGGTGAGGTTTGAGGATTCCAGAACCTTCTGCTCAAGCATAGTCTTATTCACTTTTCAAGTTACAGGATTCGAGATCCACCTGGACCAAATATGGCTGCCAGCAACTCCACCGGAACCTGAAACACCTTGAGATCCTTTGAGTCTTCAGGAGCCTTGGGTTATCTGTCCATCCTGTGCCCACGCCCATCTTGAGTTCCTCGATAATAAACACATTTCGGTGATGGGCAGGCCTAACGGCTGAATAATGAGTATAGTTTTAGCATAAATGCTGGTTGATACTTCTGTTAACAAGATGAAAGCACAGCAAACAAAAAGGTTGGACAATCATTCCCCTTTCAAAGCCGTGATTGACTTTATTCTGAATCAGTAAAAAGACTGACTCCATTTTTTTTTGGTGTTGATCACAATGCAGCAGTGACAAACTCGGCCCACTTTTCAGTATGATTTACATTGTTTACAGCACATTCTAAGGTCTACAAAATCAACAAAACCACAATCACATCCTGATTCATAGTTTTGGCCAATTTCTGTGGTGTAAACATTCTAGCTGTGGCTGATTACAAACTACAAATGTGATGTCACTGAACATGGAATGGGAAAGATGCACGTGAGCACCCCACGCTACTTACTGTGTTCCCACTGTACACTTGGAATAGCTGTAAATGACCTCATGAGACGAGCTAATAGCCAACGATTGTAAAATAGTTAAGAAGGAATGAATATTTATGATTTCCCTTGAAACATAATTTATCTCATTTTAAGCTTATTCTATTTATATGATTTAACTTTTAATAATGACCATATTTAACCGCCAGATTGCAAAACTCTTGAAAATTTAATCCAGTTAGCCTTCTGTCTGCAGGTTCTGAATTTGTGAATTCAACCAACCAACCGAGGATGGAAACTACATTAAATAGTCAAAGCAATCCCTCAAGAGCTGAGAGGGAAAGTAAAGTGCTATTTGTGTAGGAGTTATAAGTAATCTAGAGATGAGTTAAAGTGTCCAGGGAGGACGTGCGTAGGTGATAAGTAAGCACTGTGCCGTGCTATAGAAGGAATTTGAGCTTCTGTGAATTTTGGTATCTGTGAGGGATGGGGGCTTGAGAGGTCAGGGGAGAGGTTGGGAGGTGGTCTTGGAACCGATCCACTATGGAGACCAAGGGATGACTGTAAGTGGTTCCCAGGTATGTGTACAAAGGCTCCCCAGAACACCACCATCCCAGTCTGGTTGGAGAAGGTGAAGTTGGGAGAATAAGTGGGCATGAGGCCAGAAAGAGCTAGTGGACAAGCCAGTACAACAAGGAGACAAGGTCATTCCTGGGCCCACCCGAAGGAGAAGGGAGGAGGAGAGCCCTTGTGTTGAGCAGTTCTCAACCTGGGTTGCGACCCCGTTGGGAGTCAAACAACCCTTTCACAGGGGTCACCCGATTTATAACAGAAGCAAATGACAGTGATGAAGTCACAACGAAATAATTTTAGGGTTGAGGGTCACCACCACATGAGAAATGGGGGTCACCACCACATGGCATTAGGAAGGTTGAGAACCACTGGTTTAGTAAGAAAGGGAAATTCCCCAGGACCCTTCCTGAAGGTCCAGGAAATTCTCCTCTCACTGTCCATAACACTTGCTCTTGGTTAGGGCTCCGTTCTGTTGGGCCTGGGGGGTTAAGGAAGCCCACAAAGCATATTATGACCAGTCACCTGGGTGTTCAAGCAAGCTCTGCAAATAAGAGTGATGATTTGTATTTGATTCCCTTTATCAGAGTTTCATTTGCAAATATTTGTTGTTTTGTGGCCATCGGTGGATTTTCATAGGGGCTTATCTGACAGAATAACAGCTCTACGGGGTTTCCTGGCTGTGGTCTTTGTCAGGAGTAAGTTGTATCCCATGTTGCGGCTTTGGTTTGAAGGATGACCTTTGGGTTAGCAGTTGAACACTAACCATGGTGCAAACAGGGCTCTTCTTGCAAATGCTTCATTCTGCAGGAAGACAAAGTTTGACCTCTCTCATTTAGTGCTACAAGCCCCTGGTGGGGCAAATGGTTTGTGCTCAACTCTTAACCTAAAGGTTGGCGCAAACCCACCCAGTGATATTGCAGAAGAGAAGGCCTAGAAAGGAGAAAAGGCCAATCTGCTTCCACCGAGATAACAGCCAAGAAAGCTTTATGGGACTGCTCTAGGCTGGACCACATGGAGTTGTGATAAGCCAGAAGTGAAGTCAACTATCAATTGGGTGTTGCTGTTTTGATCCCCCTGCTTGGTCTGCAGATGGTTGACTGTGTTGATTGATCGCGAAGATGACGTGACTCCATGCTTAAAACGTTAAACAGTTAAAGTACCAATTTGCCTGGATTTTTGCCAAGAATGTATTTTTCTTAATGAACCCTCATCTAGCATTTTAAGGAGTCTCTGTGGTTGTTGTTGTTGTTGTTAGGTGTTGTTGAGTCGGTTATAACCCAGAGTGACCCTCTGCACAACAAAGTGAACACACACACACAGAAACACAAATGTATAAATATATGGTCCCAAGTCCCTGGATCAGCCATCATACTGGAGGCTCCTGACTCATGTTGTTACAGAGGTTAATGAATCCAAATTTGGGACACCGAGCTACGCCAGTCCCAAAAACACGAGACCAGATGATGACAAGTTAGATGCAATATTGGGAAAGAGAGAGGTTCTCTAGAGTATTTACATAATGCATGCAGACCCCACCCCCGGGGAGGCCCCTTATATCATATCACAAAATGGAGAATAATTACATAACACTAAGAATCATGACTTAGCTAAGTTGTCACATAACATTTGACCATGACAGGCTCTTTCAAGCACACCCAAGGATGATGCATTAAGGACAATTAACCTAGGTGACCTGTTAGGATCTGTCCTGGTTGGCATGCTAGGACTTAGGTAGGTGATCTTTGCATGTATCAGCTAGATGATGCCTGAAAGTTGGCACACACACACTATTCATGGGAAAAACGGAGACATCTGGAAAGGAAGGATCTGGAACTCATCGATTGTATGATCAATTCATTCATGTTTTAAAACATACAGAGCCGGGGTTACATTGTTGCATTTAGCGGCCATCAAGTCAGTTCTCTACAAATTATGGCCATATGCACAGAGGGATTGAACTGAGTGAGCCAAAGCGTTCTTATTGGCTGGATTTGGGTAGCAGACTTGCCTTTCTCCCTAGTCTGTCGTCTCCACCGAAACATATTCAGTGTCCCAGGCACACACAAGCCGGCACTGACAGCGGTGATGGCAGCACTTGAGACGCATTGACTGGTAAGCAAACCTGGGTTTCTCCCATGGAAGACCAGAATTATACCAGTGAGCCAACACTGCTGTTGTTTGGTGCCACCCACAGTGACGCTGTGCACCACAGGGAAATTCTGCCTGGTCCTGCACCACCTTTGTCATTGTTCTCCTGCTTGAGCCCGTTATTGCAGACACAGGGCAAGCCATCCCCTTGAAGGCCGAGACTCTTCTGCTGCCCCCCCCCCCAATTCCACCAAGCATGACGTCCTTCTCCAGAGACTTGTCTCTCTTGACAACATCTCAAAAGTGTACAAGATGAAGGCTCACCATCCATGCCTCTAAGAACCTGTTATGGGTGCCAGGCCAGTACTACCTGGGGTAAAATTCCAGCTCAGCACATGATTGTAAGCAAAGCACCTGACAATTTACGTGTCTGTGCACGGAAAATGTTAATAATGCCAATTTCATAAGGCTAAATATTTCGCTAAGTTACCTCTTTTCCTTTTTTAGGGTGAGAAAATGATCAGACTTTTATACCATACAGACGGAAGCTCTGGGAATACATGATCCCCTGTGGATGCTCTGTGTCGCAGTCTTTACAGACCACCCAGGGCAGTCTTTTCATTTTCAGAAGGAGACCATACAAGGAAGACAACTGACTGAAGACACCCATGGCAGAGTTGGCCTCTGACACTCCCCTGAGATACTGGGAACCTTTAGCAACAAGTATGATGTCATTGGCAAACTACTTCTCAGTGCAAGAAAAGCCGGCCTCCCAAGACGATGCCACATGAGACTATTTGCCTTATTTGTAGAGTTCTTTGATGGCAGTTGTTTCGATTGGTGTGTCCAGAGTGATTCAAAGCAGGTTGCATAGCATCGACTGTGATTTCTACAAAAGCAACTTACAAGAGTGTCTGATGACACCTGGAAATTAATCACCCTCCTTTCAACTAGGAAGCTGTTATGATCCAGGCTGACTGGCAGCCCCTCCCTAAGTAGGCAGTCCAACTGGGGACTGCTAATGTCACCATTGCTAAATGAGCTGGAGCCACTGGGGAAGCCCTTTGGAGATAATACCTTATTGTCTGACTCACAGCAAAAGCTACAGTGGCAGCTGCTTGAGAGCCTTCTGAACATTCCCAAGCCCTGGGAAATATATGATCCCATGTGGCTGGGATTAGCTCTGTTATTGAGGAAACTATGGGTTTTAGAACTAGTGGAATATTTACATTGCTACTCTCTTAAAAAGGAGTTTATTTCCATCACCAGAGTCTACCAAGGGCTGCATAGTACCCACCTGTGCGCATCCCCACAGTCCTAGTGGAAGGGACATCAGGCCCACTGCAACCCCAGTGTTCTGAGCACGTCCACTCACTTCCCTGGCTTCACTTTCTGTACGACAACCTGCAACTGTTTTGAAAAGAAAATATTAATTATACATATAGTAACATAAACCTAATATAAATAGTAATGCCATTAATATTATTAGCATTTTATACCATATAGATGGCATTAATATTATTCAATAATACTGTCTAAATACTTAGTGATTTCCATTTCACCAATAACAGTGTTTACTATGGGCATTCTGTGTGTTTTACACTTGTACCATGAACTTCAGAGCAATCCTTGGGGAGTTGTCTTGTAAGGGTTTTCTAGAAAAACAGCTATTTCTCTTTAACTATCGTAGTGCTGTGGTTATAGATTGGGCTGCTAACTAGGAGGTTAGCCCTTTGAAACCACCAGCCACTCCATGGGAGAAAGATGAGGCTTTCTGCTCCTATGAAAAGCAGTTGCAGGCTCAGAAACACACGAGGGCTGTTCTACTCTGTCCAGAATTGATTCAGTGGCACTGAGTTTGGAGTTTTTATGCCCATGTATAGACCCCTGGTTAGTACAAACAGTGGGTGCAGAGTAGATCCTCCTAAACAAAGGGCTGTTTGCCCAATAGCAATGTGATGAAAGGAAGTGCTGGGTATCTGCTCTGCGAGGGTGTTGGCCGCGGAAACTCTGAAGGTGTCTCCCTCTGTAACTCAGGGGGTTGCCATGAACTGGAATTGACTCGATGCCAATAGGTTTGGTTTTTAATATATCCATATCTGCCTTGATCCATCCATCCAACCAACTGAGAGATTCACTCCAAAGAATTGGGTGATGTGGTTATGGGGGATTGGCAAGTCCAAAATCCGTAGGCCTGGTGATAAGAAAGTAGAAGAAGGAGGTTGTTCTAGAAAAATGTCCATTTTTCTAGAGGCAGAATACACCCTAGGAAGACCCCCTTTTGCTCTTAAGGCTTCCAATTGTTTGGTTCCAGTCCATCCACATTATGGAAGATTTCTCCCAAGTTGTCTGCCCCAAATATATGCCAAACTTAGCTGCTTGTGAATGACTGTACACTTCAAGTTCATCAGAAGTAGGTCAGGGCTATTCTCCCTAAGATTTATCAGCCATCTAGACCAAGCAGACACCACTGTTTATCCCACAAGAAATTGGGCCCACCCCCTTCTGATAAGGATAGTAGTTGTCTGTTTCCTTGTAGGAGATGCCAGAGAGGTCAAACCCGCCCAAGGATGACCAAGGTTAGGCTGCCATCATGAATGTAGGGTCCCCCCATCTTGTCACATGTATACCCCTAGACCTTCCCATTCCTATGGGCACACCCCTAGCTCATCCCCTTCCTATGATGTGTATGCCTATTGTACTGCCCCTTCCTGTGACGTGTGGTTACCTATAATCATGCCCCCCTAAGGAGATATAACCCTTAGTTAACAATAAAGTGGGGCCTCTCTCCTGCTCCCATGGCCGGGGCTCTCCCCATGAGGACCACCAAGCGGGGCTGAGGTGAGCATGCTACCATGAATTCTGTCTGACTCCATTAATTCTATCTCTCCTCTATCTCTCTTGCTATGATGTTACTATAATCTTTACTTATTATTGCTGTACAATTGCACCTACTGAACCAGTGATGATTTGTGGGGTACCCTCTTCTCCCCACATCATAAGTGTTCTGGGTTTGTTTCTCTAGAGAACCCTGCCTAACACAGTAAGTGATTTGACAAAAGAAGGGCAGACATGGGACCTGATCCCAGGATTGTCTGTCTACAAATGTGAGCAAGTGATGATCACGTTCTCCTATTACTTCGATTACCTCGCTTTCTCTCTCATGTTCGCTCTGCATTGAGGCTTTACCTCTTGTAAGCATCTGACATGTTCATCCCCACAGCTAATGTGGTGGTATGCACACATGCTCATGGGGAAGAAATGTCCCTCTACAGGTGTAATTTTTACTCCTGTGATATTATTAGGCTTTCACAGTGAATGCTACCAGTGATTTAAAGGGCTGAATGAAAGATTTTTAACGTCTAGTGGTGTAGTGAGTTACTTACTGAATTGCTAATAGAAAAGTCAGTGATTCAAACCTATCCGCCACTCTGCAGAGACAGATAAAGCTGTCTGCCTATAAAGATTTAAAGTCTTGGAAACCCAGAGGTCTAGTTCTACTTATCCTCCAGGGTTGCTATGAGTTGGAATCCACCTGATGGCAGTGAGTTTGGTCTTGGCTTGTAATACGTCTACAAGAACATTGTTTGCACAGCATTCAAATAGCATACGGTCTTATTTCACAAAATGTATTGGGGGTGGTAAGTGAAGTGTGACTATGTGTGAGGACTTGGCTCACATCTAAAGGCTTAGAGAGAGACAGATTTGATTTTACTTTGGGACTTTCAGGACATGGCATAACCCATCAAGATTTGTTTTCTCATTTGTAAAAATGGAATCTTACAGTATCTAATTTATAGGGTTACTCTGAATATTACCCATACTCTATAATAAATAACAACAGCTAATATTTACAAGGTGCTTGATATGTTTTAGGCTTTGGATTAAGCATTTTGCAAATATGCCGTCCTTTCATGCTTACAACAACATGAGGATCAGTACTCTTAACATACCTGTTTTTTGTTTGTTTGTTTCTTTGTTTTTGACATACACGTTTTACAGAGAGACACTGGAGCAGGTTTATTTTGCTTTTTTCCCCTGTAGCAACATTTTTATTTAAAAACAGCAACTTGTATCGACTTTATTTATACAATAAAAAAGCTATTTACAAGGAAGAAACAAGAACTCATCAGAACAAAAGTAAGCAGTACTGAACTATTCATGCCCCAAAACTATAATGAAATGAACACAAGAGCAAATGATCATCTGAATAAATAGCTCCAAAGTCACACTGAAAATAACCCGTAATGGCCAGTTACTAGTTGACACAGCGTCCACTTAGCTAGCTTCATTTACTTCATGTGATAATGAAGTGAGGGGTTGTAAGGTTACCAGTTTATATTGCAAGATAATGACGATGTATTAAGTGATGCAAATTGCTCAACCTTCTGTAAGGGAACAACCGTCAGCTCTAATAACCAGGGTGGTGAGATTGATGGCTCTCACGTCAGGAAAATGGCCATGCTCAAACAGAGAGGACAGCAAGTCCGAAGACTGGATTCACAGCACACGTGTTGCTGAGGAGCAGCAAGAGGTTTGTTTATAGAATCTGCTACAATGAACACCGAGTGAGGCTTCTCCACGACATGATCAAGGCCTGAGTTGGCCCTGTCTGTGCCCAGGCCCAGGCCCAGGGAGAGAATCAGGGAAAACAGGGTCTCCTCTGGACAGAGAAGTCCAGCCCCGGGCAGGAAGAGTAGCAACACTGACTCTTCCTGAGAGAGATGTGTGTGACACATCACCACCATTACAATTTTGGAACACGGTGATTCCGCTTTCTGTACCTTTATAAATTCAGTTGCACAAAGAATTATGTTATCTGTGGTTTAAGAACTAGATAGTTTCATATAAAAATGTACACAATTCTCCAATACTTGCGTACATAAAATGTAATAAATAGCCTTGATTGGTCTAGAATTTCCATTCCAAGGGTGTATGTGATATTGAAGGATTTTAACCATTACAGATCTTAACCGCAACAATGCTAACAACATAAAAGATGCAACAACTAATTCAAAAGGCTGTTTCCTTTGAGTAAAGTTTATTCATACAGGTTTTCTTCCCAGTCCTTGCTCGTTTGTCCCTGGAAGAACTTCGTCAACTCTCGTGTGCAAAGAAAAACAAAACCCAAACTACACACAAAAACATGACCATGGCCTGGACTACAGGAAAATACATTCTTGGTTATGAATGCTATTAGTGGAACATAGATCTGTGCATGTTCTGGAAGATTATTAAATAAACAGACATGCACACAAGCAATCAATCTAGCTCCCACAGGATGCTCTACTCAACAGTGCGAGACAATATTCTTTCTGCTATTTTTGGAGCTTGGTCTTGAAGCTTGTGAGCAATGGGGGCGGGGTTTGGACTCCGGTGGTCTGGTTGCTGGCCGCATGCTCTGCACCATCAAGCCGATCTCCTTGTGCTGCTGACTTGACTTCTTCAACAGGATTGTCTCCCAGTGAACCTGGCCATGCGCCCAAAGTCCTACTCTCAACTGTACGTGTGTGCATGTGTTTTGACAAGGAACAGCCCACTTATGAGGGAAAATATTTTACTTTATATATTTGCACTGGCAAAAAGGAACTGAAGATCATTTCCATAGGAATCATTTTAAGTGGCTCATGGCCAAACACAAGAAGAATTGTGTGGATGGCAAAGGACCAGGTGCTGCTTGCGTCTGTGGTACATAGGGCTGCTATGAGTCAGAACTGACTTGATGGGACCTAATAACAACAACAATGTCCTACGGGGAGAAAGTGATGGCAGATGTGACTAGTCAGGACCTGATGGACATCAAGGTCGCATCTGTAGAGTAGTTCTAAGGCTAAGGATGCTTGGCCATCATCATCTCAACTGTCCTGGCAAATGAGCAGTTTGAGGAAGACAGGTTTTTCCTGGGCCTCTTGTCACCATCATCTGCCTAAAGAAGCTGCCAATCCTGCTGGGGAACCCCAATGTCCTAGTCTGGGACTCCTGTTTTGGCGCTCTGCTGGAGTACAGCATCACGCACTGCACCTACACGGGCTGTGATCTTCCAAACTGCAGGGCCAGCAGAGCTGTGTCTAGATGCTTCAACTTGAACTTGCATCTGGGCAATTAATGATCTGTTCCACAGTTGTCCCTTGTCCTTAATCTTGCTGGTGATATCTAGCTTCTCCATCATCTCTTTCCACTGATTGAATTCCATTTTGATTCCTGTTTTATTCCTTCTGCTGTAGTCCATGTGAAAACAGGTATTTGCAATGAAGAGGTTGTTAGTCTTGTAAAATTCAATCATGCACTCTCAGGTATCATTTCTATCCCCAAGGACATATTTTCCAACTGCTGCTTCTTCCTCTTTGTTTCTAGCTTTTGCATGCCAATGATCATTAACTACCAATGTATCTTGATTGCATGTTTGATCAATTTCAAACTTCAGAAATAGATAATAATCTTCAATTTCTTAATCTTTGGTGTTAATCCTTGGCATGCAAATTAAATACTCATGGTAACTAGTCTTTTTGTAGGCATATAAAATGGATATTATTCTATCACTGACAGTATTGTAATTCAGGAAAAATCTTGAAATGTTCTTTTTGACAATGCATATGATGTTATTCTTGTTAGTGTGCTAATTCTAACAAATTGAACTATATAATTATCCAATTCAAAATGACTAGTACCAATCCATATCAGGCAATATTCAATGCCTAGGATATTGATCTTTTGCTGTTCCATTTCATTTTTGATGACTTCCAATTTTTCTAGATTCATAATTCATACATTCCAGGCTCTGATTATTAATGATGGTTTGCAGCTATTTTTTCTTGAGTGGTTCCACATCAGCAAATATAGACAGCTATACTCCATCCATGTCATTCACATGAACTACTTTGAGGAGGCAAATCTCCTTTGGTCATATTTTGAGTGCTTTCCAATCTCTTCTGATACTAGATCAGATAAATTTCTCCTGCTGTTTATAAAGCTTTTGTTTGCCAATGTTTTGCTCAGAAGTAGATTGTCAGGTCCTTCTTCCTAGTTAGTCATAATCTGGTAGCTTCACAGAAACCTGTCCACTGTGAGTGACCCTGTTTGTACTGAAATAGTGGTGAGATAGTATATTATACAGAGTTCTCTTGAGAAACAAATCCAGGACACTAATAATTATATATATATTTATGTAGATTGATAGATTACATAAGAAATAAATAGTTAGTTAACCTATAAAGCAGTACAAATGGCTCAGTGCAACTCACTCCCATGTGACAGCTGTGAGACACTGGCAGTCCTTCAAGTCACGAGGGCCACCGGGAAGTCCTCTGTAGAGCAATTCAGTCTATCTGGCCACAGGCAGCAAACAGTAAGGCAGGTCACTAACAGTCAGCCAGAAGGGTCTGACAGTCCCCAGCTCAAGGGATGTATATTCCAGTAGCATGGCGAAGCAGGTCTTGAAGGAACCTCAAATTACAGTGACACAGTCCATGGGTTAGGTGTCCCACAGGTAGTGTAGCTTGCAAATTGAGGCACAGAACAAGCATAGCAGCCGCACACTGGTCCGATCATCAAAGAGCAAGAGACAAGAAAGGCAAAGCTCACCGAGCCATTGATCTCTCTGCCCTTCAAGTAATCCCACATGTATTCATTGGCCATGTTGGCACAATTAACCTTAACTATTTCGCATAGCTTCCAGCATCACAGCAACACACAAACCACCACAGTATGACACACTGAGCATACCACCATGAAATTGCTTTTAGAGGCTTTCTGTTTCACCAGGACATTGGAATGCAGGAAAAACGGTCTTAACAGAATGCAGAAACAACTGACTAACTTGAAGAGGACATGGATTTAATGAATGAAATGGCTTTTTGGAAGTGACTCATTGAGAAGTAGCCTCCACCTCAACACACACACACACACACACACACACACACACACACACACAGACACCTTCTAGCAGCCTATTATTTTTCTCTTGTGTATATTATGCCCTTCTCTGTGATCCCCAGTGACTTTACTGAATGCTCCTCATTGCTGTTTAATTCTTCCATGTCAGTCTATTTTCCTGGCCTCTGAGTTCCCCATGGTTCGGTCTCTTGGGTCTCTGTTACTCACCGGTGGTCACTTGAATGAATAATAACAGTATTTATGCACTAGGAGGATGGTACAGAATTTTGTCAGAACCTTGTCTTGGGAAATCCCCAGTACAAACTTTGTAATAGAGAATTATGTCATTTTCAATGAACAGTATGAAAAATAAACTATTTCTAATTTGCAAAACTCAGATTTAGTAACACAGAATACTCAGTTCTGCTGGCCAACTATGGCTTCTATCCAATGATAATAACTATGTTGTGATGTTTGGATGTGTATGAGTTCAGAGCCATTTCTGAGCTATGTTAATGCTGCTTGGGAGGTAGACATGGGTTCACCTCTCAACTCAGAGAACTTAGTATCTGAGAGGTGCTAATGAAGTTCATAATTCTCAGCCATGCTTTTTTAAATGAGGTAAAAAATACCTCTATTGTGAGGTTCTTGTAAAATTAATCAGCTAGCGTGTCTAAAGCACTTAGCTCAGGGATGGGAATACGTTAAGTGACTTCAAATCTCCTTGTACTCATCGTGCTTCCATGTGGAGGATTCCTGAGCTAATCTTTATGGAAGTAGATTTCCATACCTTCTTTCTTGGAGCATTTGGGTTGTTTTAAACCACCAATCTTCCAGTTATCACCTAAGTACTTAACTGCTGTGCCACCGAACTCCTTGCTTAGAATATACTGGGTATCTTATATATTATAGATATTTTAAAGTCTGTTACTTTATCTGGAAGAAAGATTCACATGAAATATGCAATAATTCTAGAAGGAGTTCAGATAAATATAAAATAAGTTAAGAAACAGCAATAAAAAGCAAAATTTCCAACAACCTGAAGACATTACTTTGTATCTCTTGTGTGTGTTTATATGACCGTGTGGTTGGCTGTTGTTATTATTCCCCTATTTTGGGTCAGCAGGGCACAACTGGACTAGATAAATCAGCATCTCAAATCTAAAGGAGAAAACAAAGTGATGACCTTTGGACATTAGAATTACGGGGATCATATTTTTTGACCCATAAGATGAAGCAAATGACCTGACCTAAGATATTTGTGTTCCTCATTGTTGTCAGAAGCAGCCTGGGAGATACAGTTCAGATACACATATGTAACTTCCAAGAAGTTCCTGTCTGGGCTTTATGGGAGAGTCTAGTTGAAATTGAAATAATTTTTCAAAACCTAGGAATTATTTTCACAAGGGCTATAGACCAAGAGCTATGGATATGAATTTAGAGCCAACAACTAGTTTTTAATATATTTTGGAAAACCAATCTCATTGGTTCTCATCCAGTGCCAATATTTCCAGATGGAAACAGAAACATTCTTAACTGAAATATCTTAACTTTTAGGTACTAAAAATAAAAACAGCTATTTGTGAGTCTCTTGTTAAGAAACAACAATAGTTTACTTGAATGACCTGCGAGACTCGCTCATGGTCACAGTGGCATCTCCAGGCATGTAGGGCACACTGGGTGACACAGTCAGAGGAGAAGACACTAAGAGGAGTGTCTATAAAATTTTTGATCCCCATTTCTGCAGAAATTATTCTTTTTATTAAAAATATCTTGCAGTAATAATAACAACAGTATTTTCATAAACCAGCTTGTATGTACAATATACCTAAAAGACTAAAACTCTACGCTAATTTACTTTTTGAAACTACTAACATGATCTTATGAGAGCTGTAGTTTATCACCCAATTACAATGCCACTCTGAATCATGCAGTTTCATGTGCATGTGCGTGTCTTCGTTACTGCCAGTGTTTCTATAATCACATTTTAGCTGAAATACTATGGTCACTAGTGTTTGAGAACCTATACCAATACATTTTTGAGACTGAAGTAGTAGTTGAAAAAAAAAATGAGGGACTCACTGACTCCCTCACTCACTGACTCCCTCCCTCCCTCTCTCATTCACTCACTC
>NW_022111372.1:84458620-84461816 GCF_000313985.2 Echinops telfairi
TGTATATTCAAGCTTCAATTTGCACTGTTGAAGGAGTCTAAAAGCAAAATAATGAATGATACAGGAAGCATCAAAAGACGATGGAAGGAAAACACAGGGTCCCTATACCAAAAAGAACCAGTCTATATACGACCATTTCAATAAGTAGCATATGATCAAGAATGGAAAGTGGTACAGAAGGAAAAAGTCCAAACCTCACCGAAGGCATTAATGGAAAACAAGGAAGAGATCCATATTTGTACTTACTCCAAAGAAAATTCACCCGATGGAATGTGCAAATTATAGAACTCGGTCATTAACATAACATGTTAGAGTATTTTGCTGAAGATAATTCAAAAACAGTTGCTGAAATACACTGACAGGGAGTTTCCAGAAATTCAAGTCAGATTCATAAGAAGATGTGGTACAAGGTATATTGTTGTCGACATCACCTGGGACTTAGCTGAAAGTAGAGAATAGTGGAAGGATATTTACTTGTGCTTTACTGATTATCTGCAAATGCAAAAGCTTTTGGATGTGAGGATTATAGCCAACTATGGACAACACTGAGGAGAATGAAAATTCTAGACCACGTGATTGTGCTCATGCAAATCTGTTCATGAACCAAGAGACAGTTGTTTGAACAGAACAAGGGATGTGTTAGGACCGTGTCCTTTCACCATGTTTATTGAATCTGTATGCTGTGTAAAAAAAATCCAAGATGCTGGACTAGATGAAGATGAAGGTAGTATCACGATGGGAGTAAAGTTCATTTGTAACTTCTGATATGCCCCTGACACAATCTTCCTTACTAAAGTTGATGAGGACTTGAAGCACTTGCTGATGAAGATCAAGGACTGTAGCCTTTAGTATGTATTGTCACTCAGCGTAAAGAAAATAAAAATTCCTAATTGGACCAGTAGATAACATCATAATAAACAGAGATAGATGGAGCTGTCGACTTCTGGGAAGATGGTGACTAACACATACCAGAGGGACTTCACAGAAAGCAGCACACGAGAGTTACTGAGAGGGAAATTCCACACTGCTGGGTTGCAGGAGGAGCATGATAAAGATAAGTAGACACAGATCCACTAGGTTTTGAGGAGCTGGGGGCTTTTGGCTTATCAGAAGAGGCCGACTAGGGTTTGACCTTAGCCCCTTCCACTGTCTTGGCTGGTGCCAGAATCATTTGGAGCTGGTGCAGGGGCTTTATCTCAATGCAACCACAACTTGCTGCTGCCTCAGGGCAGGGTTTAAACCCCTCCAGCCCCAGGGTCCGGGATCAGAGCTCAGCTATATGGTTACTTTTGTTTCTCTCTCTCCTCTCTCTCCCACCAGTCTCAACCACCTCAGGGCAGGGTTTAAACCCCTCAAGCTCCAAAGTCAGGGATCAGAGCTCAGCTATATTGTTATTTTTGTTTCCTCTCTTCTCTCTGTCCCCCAACAGTCTCAGCTGGCTTAGTTTCTTTCTTTCTTTTTTCTTTTTCTCTTCCCTTTTCTCTCACACACCACTGCTGACTTCCAGACCACTCGACTTGGCCTAGGGCATTTACACCTATCCTCCACCGAGCTGGGAGAGCTCCACTCTCTGCAATGCAACCCAAGAATTGGGAAAGCCCACCTACCCTCCAACAGGGGATATCCCACCCAACTTCTTGGGGAAATTCTGCACACCGTCCTCCACGGGAAATCCCAACCACTTTCCTCTAGGGAGAAATTCTACCTGATAGCCCCCTGCAGTGTTTAACACGTGGCTGGGAAAATCCAGCCCACCCTTTTGAGGGAAAATCCTGCCTGTGTGGCTGGGGGAGTTACTACCCATCCTTTGTGGTCCCACTTAACTGAGGGAATTTCCTTTTACCTGCTGTACTGCCTCACACGGCCTAAGGCATCTCAGCCAACACTCATTAATGTTCCGCCCTGCTGCGGGAACCTCTGCCCAACCTCCGCAGTGATCTACCTGACCAGGGAAATTCTGACCATCATTAGAGGTGCTCTACACCAAAGCATGCAACCCACCAGCCTTCTGTGGCACTCCCGTTGCAGCAGGCAACTCCACATACCCTCTGTGACACCCCAAGTTGTCATGGGCCACACAATCATGGCTTCTTGTGAGATTACTCAGTACTGCACTATCCTTGTGGGTACACAACCACTCAACCAGCATCCCCTGAGAGGACCATCCAACTTGCCCTCCAAATAACAGAATACTGGTTGACTAGGGAGAGAGTGAAGTCACAGGAGGATAAAGTAGTAAGCCAATTCCATAGTGAAATTAGCTGCGGGCAGTTTGAAGAAACATCCCTACGAGTCTCCAAGAGAGAACCAGTGCCCTTCAACTCCCTGAAAAATGGTACCTGGCTCCTCTAAAACAACGCAATGCAAACAGAAATTGGCCCTAATGACCTCAACGAAAAATCAGGAGGGAAAAAAAGGCAATGGCAGAAGATGTCCTGAGCCTAACAATATGCATAGAAGAAGCAGACATTGATCTGTCACAGAAAGAAATTTTCAGAATGCTGCTTGAGGTCATACAGGATATGAGAGCTACAATAAAGAAAAAGAATGAGATGATAGAGGAGATAAAGGCGATACACCAAAGGTAAATACAAGAGCTTAGGGATGAGATAAAAAAAAAAAACCAGTAGCAGATTCATGGACTTTGCCAATTGACTGGAGGAGGCAGAGAACCACAGCAGTGACCTAGCGGACAGCCAAGCAGACTTTAACAAATGTGAACAAAAATCTAATAAGAGCATCAGAGAAGCTGAAGAAAACCCAAGAGCTATGCCTGATGCTATGAAGAGGCACAACATCAGAATAATCTGCAACAATACTGAGAAAATTCTTGGAGAAAAACGTCCAGCTTAATGATTGAAAACCAGGCGACCATTCAGGAGACTGAAAGAACACCAGAACACCAAGAAGTCACAAAGGCACATACTAGTTAAACTATCCAACTTTGAGGAAAAGGAGACAATCATGAGAATAGCTAGGGATAACAAGCAACCACATATAAAGGTTCTCAAATAAGAATATTGAGACATCTACCATCAGACACTATGAAGAACAGGAGAGAGCGGAGTAACATATTCCAAAAACTGAAGTACAATAACGTAAACCCAAGAATACTCTACCCAGCCAAATTATCTATCAAGATAGATGGAGAAGTAAGAGTCTTCCCAGATGAGGTAGTTAGTTTATTGTGCCAACC
>NW_022111372.1:84462338-84463698 GCF_000313985.2 Echinops telfairi
TCTCTGCTATACATGAGTTTCTGTGGATTTGTTTCTCTAAAGTACCCAGATTAACACACTTGAGCTCATTTGGATTGGGTTTTAATCTCTTACAAGATAAGAGGTCTTCTAATACAAAGTCTTAAGAAGGAAATAAAATACTGGGTAAGTTGTTAGGCATTCAACAAGCATAAATAGGAGACCACAACAAAGAGAAAACCACTCCCAAGATAGGATTGGCTTAAAGGTGGAAAGAAATCAAGAATGAAACACACACACTCACACACACACACACACACACACACACACACGCATGCACAACACACTGATAAAAAAGGGAGGTAGGAAAACCCAACACAAAACATATAAGACGAAATCACAGGGTCCACAGATGGAGATAATAAACCTGAAAATCAATGGACTGATCTCAGGTATTAAAAGCTTAGGCTAGCAGAAAACTGGCTTAGAAAACACAACCCATCAATCTGCTGCCTACAGGAGACACATCTCAGACAAAAATAGGCTGAGAATCAAAGGCTGGAGAAAAGCATACCAAGCAAACAGCAATTCAAAATAATCAGGGGTTGTAATCCTAATCACAGATAAAATTGACCTCAAGTGCAAACCATAAAAAAAGAAGGGGGGACACTATATAATGCTCAAGGGAGCAGTAGACAAAGAGCCACTAAGCATTTTAAACTTACATTTCCCGAATGAGAAACCTGCTGAATATGTCAACTAAATGCTCCAAAAGATGCAAAAAGAAATCACAGCTTCAACAATTATAGGAGGTGACTTCAATACACTTCTCTCTGAGAAAGATAGATCGCAGGGAAAAAAACTCAAGAAGGAGACCAGAGATCTAAATACTACGGTTAGACAATTTGACCCTGATAGATATTTACAGAGTTCTTCCTCCAAATACAAAAGAAATTCACATTCTTCTCAAGCCCAAATGGCACATATTTGAAGACAGACCACATGCTGGGACATAAAGCAAATCTGCATAAATTTAAGGACATTGGTATCATACAGCCCTCTCTCTCTGACCACTGTGCCACAAGGCTAGAAATCAATAAAAGGAAAATGAAGAAAACAAAAGCAAACAATTGGAGGATGAATAACTCTCTATTGAAAAAGGAGTGTGTACTGGCCCAGATCAGAGATAAAATTAGAAAATTTCTAGAAACAAATGAGAATGAGAACATGACATAACCAAACTTATAGGACACAGCAAAGGCAGTTAACAGAGGAAGTTTCATAGCACTACATGCACACATGAAAAAGGAAGAAGACTTATGATTGATATGCAGGCACAAAATTTACAGAAACTAGAGCAGAGTCAACAGGAAAATCCTATAAAAGCCAAAGAAAAGAAATA
>NW_022111372.1:84465229-84467186 GCF_000313985.2 Echinops telfairi
AGAATTAGCAGAGAACTCCTCAATAAGAAGGATACAGTGGGAGGGCTTGCTTTATCTGACTTTAGTACATATTATACAGCCACAGTGGTCAAAACCACATGGTATTGGTATAATGACAGATACTCAGACCAATGGAAAAGAACTGAAAACCCAGAAATAAAAACATCAGCATACAGACAACTGATCTTTGACAAGGGTCCCAAAAATATCAAATGGAAAGAAGATGCCCTCTTCAAAAAGGCCCTTATCTCACTCCATGCACAAGTATAAACTCAAGGTGGATCGCAGGCTTCAAAAACCCCAAGCTATTAGGGCCATCAGTAAGGGAATTGGGCCCAACCTGAGAACTTTGGCTCAGGGAATACATACGCTATCAGAATAGTAAAGGACACACATACAGATGAGTCACAAATTGACAAGTGGGATATACTGAAGATAAAACACCTGTGTACATCGAAATGATTCACCAAGAGAGTAATAAGAGAGCTCCTGGGATGGGAAAACATCTTTAGCAAGGGTACATCAGACAAAGACCTTATTACTAAAATCTACAATACTCTGCTAGCTTCCAAAAAGAAAAAAATAAACAAACTAATTGCCCACTGAGGAGGTGGGCAAAGGACCTGAACAGAAGTTTCACAAGGCAGAAACACAAATGGCCAATAAACATATGATAACATGTTCCTGATCATTAGCCATAACAGAAATGCAAATTAAAATAATGAGATACCACCTAACACCCTCAAAGATAGCCCAATTCAAAAAATCAGAAAGGTACAAGTGTTGGAGGGACTGTGGTGAGATAGGATCTCTCATCCATTGCTGGTGGATGTACAGCCTGTAGGTATGTACAGCCACTATGGAAATTGATTTGGTGATATCTAAAACAGATGGAAATTGAGCTACCATACAACCCAGCAATCCCCCTACTGGGCATATAACCAGAAGAGGCAAGAAACAAACCATGGCTAGTCATCTGTACTCCAATGTTCATTGCAGAACAGTTCACAATTGAAGGAGTTGGAAACAATCCAAATTCCCATCAACAGATGAATGGATTAAAAAAACTGTGGTCCATGTCTTCAGTGGAGTACTATGCATCGTTAAAAATCAATGATGAACGCAGGAAGCACATCGTCGCATGGGAAGACCTGGAGGAAATTATGCTAAGTGAAATAAGTCAAGCACAAAAGGACAAGTAGAACATGAGTCCGTAGGTAAGCTTAAAAGAAAAACTAAAGGGACATGGGGAAAATGCTACTATATACATACATTCCTGGGGTGAGGCCAGACCAAATCCAGCGATACATATGGTAGCCAACAAAAAAGGAGGAGGGATAAAGAAGAAAAAAAAAAAGAAATGGCAGGGGAACAGGACACTAATCCATCCAAGGGGAGGGTATTGTTTATATCTCCACAGAGAAAGAGGAACCAGACTTCAACCTGGTGCTCCAAGATGTGAATGCAACATACCAGCATAAAGCAGGGAACCAGTAGAGAGGTCTGAGGGGCCGGCCCCAATCTGCCCTTCCCCCGAGAAGAATTTACTTCAGAGGACAGCACTGAAGCTACAGCTCAGGGAGAGTGACATGTCTGAACATAGCACACAGGAGCAAATGAAGGGGGAGAAAGAGAGAGTGCAGCACATCCTGGCCTATCACTGCTCAGAGCAGTCAATGCACAGAGAGGACCATATGGCCTGCCCCACTATGAGACATAACATCCTTCACTGACCCATAGCCCTACCGGGGACAATACTGGAGACACAGTGTGGGAATTGTGCCTGATCTGACTCCACCACACCAAGGCAAAACACTAAGTGCGTGCAACAGAACAGCAAGGGGAGCAGAGCAAGGAAGTCCTGAGGGAATACCAAAATTAGGCTTTGAGGACAGGGCATGGCACCCCATCAGACTCGACTGGAAAACACTCCTAAAGGTCAACAAACAGATCTGGA
>NW_022111372.1:84470098-84501340 GCF_000313985.2 Echinops telfairi
CTCTTCGATGTGTCTTGCAGTGCCCTGGGCTCTACAAATACAGCAGGGAACAAAACCCCTCAAGTCCCTGCCCTCTTGGAACTTACTATGCAGTGAGAATATTCTTGAACATTCTTAGTGGTAGGAAATGGAAGCAGCAGCTGTTCAAAGATAATTGGAAATCCTGTGCTTCTTCCTCCATACAAATGGGTGACAATGGTGAAAAATTAACATAAATTGAACTTAGAAACATTTGCTTTTATGTGTTCCTTCTAGAAAGTGAGACTAATAAGATGGTTGTAGAATGGATCTAAAATAAAGAATTCCAAATTAGAAAATCAAGCACAATGCATTACCATCAAAGAGATTAGTTACTGAGTTAGTTCATTTTTCAAAAATCATTTCATAAACAATAGCTCCCTGGCATTGCCTGGAGTCTTTGAAATGGCCTCTCCTTCAGTTCTTGACATGACCTCACATTAGTGCATTGTTAAATAATCTCAACGCTTTTGGGTGTAACTGATTTAACAAGTTAACACTTGATGCTGTTTATACAATATGTCCTTTAGAGGAGCAAGACAGAGCAAGACCAGGAGATTACAGCATGGGAATGGGATTTAGGCTGCTGGCGTTTGGTTGCTCGAGTACTTCTGGCACTTCCATTTGGCATGGGACACCAGTAAGTTACCTGAAACAAGTGGCTCACAAAGTTGTCATAGAAGCAATTTGTCATTTAGTCACGCTGGTAAGCCTGGATAATTTGTTTAATTTTTTTTTCAATTACCTTTCATTATTTATTAAGGAGTGATTATGTGCCAAGTAACTCAGATAAGAGCGGTCTCAGCTGGAGCAGAGCTTAACTGGTAATGGGGCAGAGAGAATGCTTTAATGAAACCGAGATGGAAACGTGATGGGTGAATGGGGGCTTCTTTAGGTTGTGTAGTTATTCCATTTCAATGGTGTGTTAGGCTGGGTTGTCTAGAGAAAGAAACCAGTGGTATTCATCTAGGTGCAAGAAAGAACTTTATATCAAGAAGTAACTTCATATCAGGGAAGCATCCAAGCCCAGTCCAACTCAAGTCCTCAATCTGATGCTAACTGGAACCTCTTCAGGGTTGATGAGGCAGAAAAGTGAAAGAGAATGCAGGGAGATCACAGCCAGCGGGTGCTGATTCACATGGATTCAAGGTTGATGGAAACATGGCAGGGCGCCGGCTAATGCAGCTGATCTCTCAGTGCAGGGCAGCCCACATGAGGCCACCGCTGGAGGCAGACACAAAGTCCCAGCAAGGAGGCAGGCAAAGGGCAAGAGAGACAGCAGTTCCCAGTATCTCTCATTCTTATGCAAAAGGCCACACCCCCGAGGACATATCATAAGGCTGCCCTTTGATGGGCAGGTTAGGCTCTACCCCTATACATGTACACAAGGTCAAGTTGACATAAAACTAACTGCCACAGATGGAGAATGGCCTTTATACTTATTTCAAAGGGAGTGGTGACTGACCACTGTTCAAGCCACCTGCATTCTTTAACTGGCTTCGCAAATAGCAACTTTGTGTGACCTCAGTCTTTCATAGACTATCTCTCTGGGCTAGGCATGATGGAGGATCCCTGAGATCTTTTTAGTGCTGATGTTTAATAATTGCATGTGCTATTAGGGTTTAAGAAAATTCTACCCTGGAGAGGTTGTTTGTAGAAAGTTAAACTCATTAGCAATGTTTTGTTTTTTAATTAGCATGTCATTGCTTTCTGATTCCAGAGCTCTCTCCCATATATGTTCCCCTTGCTCCTCACAGAAACCTGTTGAGCTGCAGAAACGGAGGTATATAAAACAGCTAGGTGATAGAGGTGGCTTCCCGTGGGCAGCACCCACGGGCTCTATTGAGTAGGCCCTTAATGAGTCATTATTAGTTTTGATTGGATTAAAATAGTCATAGGCAGAGATGTTGAACTAGTGACCTTTAAATTCCTTCCAAACATCTGAATTCTGGTATCTTTCCCAAAGTTTCCCTATAGCTCGGTCTGTGAGTCTTACAGCCCCCCAAAGCCAGGAGTGATATCTATAAGTTACATTGTCCCCACTACACATGTAAAGTCCCAGGAGTCTTGACAAGGGTATGCCAATGCAGCTAAGTTTATGTAAAATGTCGCTTCAAAATGAAAGTGGTTACATGGCTGGTGAGGATCAATATGGTGCAGTCATTCTGGGAAACATTTGGCAGTTTCTTATAAAGTTACATAGAACTACCAAATGATGCAAAAATCCCACTCAGAGATATTTATTCAAGAGAAACGAAAACGTATGTACATAAAATGCAGCCTCCCATGTTTATAATGGCATTATTCATAGTTGCTATAACTTGAGACTCCTAAATATTCTTCACCCGGTGAGTGGATAAACAAATTGTGGTCCCTCTATCTATAATGGAATACTTCCTACAGTATTGAAAAGAAATGTGTGCTTGATAATACGGGCAATGCCTTTGATGAATCATAAATGTAGTGGACTAATTGGAAGACGTCAGACTTACAAGAGTACATGCTGTATGATTTCACTATATGATATTTTGGAACAGCAGAGGCTGTTCTGAAACAGCTCAGTGGTTTCAAGGTGCTAGAATAAGAGGGAGATTGTTTCTAAAGCAGTGGTTCTCAACCTTCCTAATGCCGCGACCCTTTAATACAGTTCCTCATGTTATGGTGACCCCCAACCATAAAATTATTTCTGTTGCTACTTCATAACTGTAATCTTGCTAGTTATGAATCATAATGTAAATATCTAATATGCAGGTTGCATTTTCATTGTTAAAAATTGAACATAATTAAACGTAATTAAAGTATAGTGATTAATCACAAAACAATATGTAATTATACATTGTGAAATATTTGTGTGTCTTCCGTTGGTCTTATGCAACCCCTGTGAAAGGGTCGTTCTATCCCCGAAGAGGTCGCGAACCACAGGCTGAGAACCGCTGCTCTAGAGGGAACTGTTTGATTAATAGAATGTGCTACGTCTTGGGCTAGGTAGTGGCTATACAAATGAATGTACTGGTCAAAATTCATAGACTGGTGAGACTAAAAAGGATGAATTTTACTGTATGTAAAATTATAGGTCTATAACCTGGTACCCAGCCACCCAAGTAGTCATGTGTATGCTCTGATTCTAAAATGTTCTGTGTAAATAGCTCTTTGTCACAAAAGCACCACATTGCTGTTCAGTGTCTATTTTCTGAAAGTATAAAGTAGGCTCAGAGTCAATGAAATTTCCTTCAACAAGAATTAAGGTCTCAGTTAACCAGATTGGCTTTGCCAGGTTTGGGGAACTGTCAACACCAAGTCAGAGCCAGTGCACTGTCAGGGAAGCATTGAACTGCTAATAGCAGTGTTGGTGGTTTAAACCCACTTAGCACTCCAAAAGAGTAAGGTAAGTCAATCTACTCCTGTAAAGATTTACAGCCTCAGAAATGCTATGTAGTGTCTTACTGTGAGTTAGATTTTACTTGATGGTAATGGATAGCCTTCCATTACATCAGTCCCCAGGATTCATTTCCCATCCTTTATTTTGTAAAAATGTAAAGTGTTACCTCTAAGATGCGTTAAGCTTTCAGCAGCAATTCTGTAAGTCTACACCTTGCAAGCTGAAGTCAGAAAAATAAGTGGAGCACCAGGCCAATAGAATCACTCAGAAATCAGACTTTTCCTTCAGCGTGTAAGTTCTATGAGGGAAGGCATTGGTAACAAATGTACCATGACAATAAGCACAGCTCTGAGGGTAGGATCACACAGCCCACCTCCATACAAATGTGGGTATTTTCCCTTCTGAAGGGTGAGTGCTGATGAACACTTTCCCATATCCTAACTTCAAAGATCCAGTCTTGGAAAAGCATGGAAGATGGCTCAGTCAAAGTGAGGCATCAGAATGAATCAGGAGTTTCGTGGATGTCAGAGGAATGCATTTTCTGCACACATCGTTTCTGCTTTCTCATGAGTCATGAGCTCAGATAGGGCTCCGGGTCTTTTCTCAATACAAGTCTTCAGGCAGCCGCTCTCAGTTAACTGCAGTTGGTATTTATGTGCAGGCTCTTTTGTTGTTTATTTCCACCTTCCAAAAATAGTTTCATTGGAATATACATAAATAGATTATCCTCGTAGTCAGGATATGTCGACTCATATGTAAATATTTGGTTTCATCCAGAGTTTAATCTAAGCTGCAAAATTTAACTTATATATCCATTTTTTTTTCAAGGATAGCAACCACCACAACAAAAACTGCTGTGCAATAAAGTTGTGCTCATGGTAACTCCAGGTATGTCAGAGTAGACGTGTGCTCCATAGGGTTTTCAATGGCTAGATTTTTTGACGTCCGTCTGGGTGGACTATAGTTAACCTACAGACTTTCAGTAAGCACTCAAGCACATTAATTGTTTGTACCACCCAAATTTTCCTCAAAGGATGTCTTCAGATATGTTTTCTCAAATCCCTTCAGCACAGCGGTTCTTGCTCAGATGCTACCTCCTGGATTGGTGGAATGTTGACTCGTTCCTTTTGGTGCAGGGACCCTGAGTACTTTTTCCATCTTCTTTTGATGCTTCCTGCTTCATTCGCTATTTTGACCATAGAATCTTATAATAGTACCATTGGAGAGTTGAGTTTTTTCTTGAATTCTTTTAGTTTAAGATATGCTGAGAGCACTTTCCCCTTTTGGTTTTATAACTCTAAGTCTTGGCCTATTTCATTATAATATTTGACTTTGTCTTCTTGAATTAGCCTTTGAAATGTTCTATTCAGCTCCTTGACTTCATCCTTTCTCCCATTTGCTGCTCTGGTATCCACTTTGATCTTGGGCTTCTTTCCTGTCTTCTTCATGACCTTTTGCGGTCTTTGTGAATGATGGTTTTGATGTCCTCCCACAGCTCACCAGGTCTTTTGTCATTAGTGCTCACTGCATCAAACCTGTCCTGAGGTGTTCTGGAGATTCCAGTGGGATAGACTCAAGGTCATATTTTGGCTTTTGCTTCAGCTTTAACCTGAACTTACATATGAGCAACTGATAGTCTGCTCCATAGTCAGCTCCTGGCCTGGTTTTAGCTACTGATATTTAGCTTCTCCGTTGTGTCTTACTGCAGATGTAGTCCATTTGATTTCTTTGGTATACCATAGTTGATTTCTATGTATACCATAGTTGCCTTTTGTGCCATAGAAAACATATTTACTATGAGAACTTTGTTTTGCAAAACACTATCATGTGATCTCCAGTTTAATTTCTATCAAGGCCTTATTTTCACATTACTGTCCTTTCCTCTTAGTTTCCAACTTTCACGTTCTAATTGCCAATAACTACCAATTCTCCTTGAGCTTACATTTAATCAATTTCCCACTGAAGACAGTGGTAGACTTCTTCAATTTCCTCATCACTAGCTTTTGTGGTTGGCATATAAATTTGAATAGTTGTATTGATCAAATTTACTTGAAGACAAATAGGCATCTTCCTATCACAGACAGTATTGTATTTTATGATTGATTTTGCAATGTCCTTTTGACAATGAATACCATGCTATTCCTCTTGATTGTGTTATTCCTGGCATAGTATCACATGACTCTCACATGACCATCTGATTCAAAATGGCCAATACCAGTTCATTTCAGTTCACTAATGCCTAGGATATTGATCTTTATGAGTTCCATTTCATTCTTGACCACTTCTAATATTCCTAAACTCATACTCTGAGCATCCCAAGCTCCAATCGTTAGCAGGCTTTCTGCAGCTCTTTCTTCTTACCATGAGTCATGCCCCATGAGCCAACAAAGAGCCCGAGGCTCCACTCTCACAGGCTACACCTGATGACGTCACTATGGATGACTCCACACTGAGAAATCATCTTCTCCTCAGTCACATTTCGCGTGCCCGTGAACCCGAGAGGCCCGTCTTCTGGCAGTATCGCCAACAGCCAACAATGTTCTGCTTCCATTCGTTAGGCCTTCAGAGTCTGACAATGTTTCCAAGCTATGCAGAAGGTTTTCAGGGACTCCTTTCTGCAGAGCGGGAAGTTGATTCCTTTTCATTGTCTCTTCTTCATCTGGCAGTGCCGATGAAACCTGTTCAATGTTGAGTGGCTCTGCTGGCATTAGAACTACCAATGACATAGCTTTCAGTATCACAGCAGCACACAAGCCACCACAGTATGACAAACTGACAGACATGTGATGGTTTCAGCTACAAAAATAAAAAAAAGCAAAGAAAAAGAATTCTTCTGAAATTATGGAAAGCCTGTATGCATGCCCTTCTGATCACTAGAAACACATGGTGAAAACCAAACCAGGTTAAGTAACATAGAAATGCATTGGTTCATGTTATTTTAAAACCAAGCTAGTTTCAGGAGTAGCTTAATAGTTCTTCAAAGATGTCACTCTTAGTTCTTCTGTGCTCCTCGTCCCTAAGCTCGGAGTCTTTCCAGAAGCAGCCAGCAATCCACTGCTTGAGTCCTCACCCCAGCTTGAATTATAGAAGAAGAGAGTCATATTACCTAATGCTTGGGACAAAAGTCCTGAGCTTGGTCCCCACTGTAACAGGAAGGTAGGATTTGCTGCTTAACCTAGAACCAGGGATGAGCACCTTTGCCCCATCGCCAAAGCATAAGGACTGGTGGAGGGAGGCGAAGTAGAGGTATGCCCAGGAGGGAAACCAGGGTTCTGTTACTGGAAGGAGAATGATCACTTCAGCATGAGGAAGCCAATGTGACTTCCCTCCTCTAATGTGCTTACTCAGAGCCATTCAGCGCCAGGCCTGCAGAGCTGGGGAGAGGCGAGCTGAAGTCACACTCAGGGCACAGTCAGCTGGACCAACTGAGCCCAGGGGTTCAGCATTTGAAAGGACTGCTCCACGCCCCCCAGGGAAATGCTTATTAACACCCCTTGATCTTTGTCTCCTCAGGAACAGTTTAAAAAATCTTTTTAAAATACTTTTGTTGGGGCTCTTACATCTCTTATAGGAATAGAGTTTTCAGTTCTGTTAGAATCCAGATGTCTGGACCTAGGAGATTGAGTGGCCTGCCCAGACTATTACCCTGAACCTTCCGCTCCCAGCTCATCTCCCAAATGGTTTCTTATATATCATCTTAAACAAACCATAGTCTTGCCTTGGGACTTGTACTCTTACATAATTTCCCATGTGCAGTTTTTACAGCAGAGACTCTAAAGATGAGACTAGAGATATGTTTTAGGATGAACCTGTAAAGTATAATTGTTCTTCACAAGAAGTTTGTATGCATACTTACCTGGTAGAGGAGATACCATGATCACGAAGGTGGTTTTCCCAGGGTGAGGCTTGTCCACTGCACTCCCCATCTGCTGACCCCTGTGATTTCCCCAAATGTGGGAAACTCAACTGCATAATTTGTGGTAGTGGGGGACTGCATTTGCGCTCTCTCCTGTTAAAAAAAAGAAAAGAAGAAGTTTGTATGCTTTGCTTCCCTGGCAACGTGATGAGTAGATGGTCTTTGGAAGTTATTCTTTGGAATACATTTGACTCTCTGGTCAACAATGGTGCCCTGATTTGCAAATTATATGCTAAGTAAACTTCATTGAATTTATGTAGTTGGCTTAACATGATCTTTTTTAAACAGGCTTTTTGACTTCTCTCCTTCCACCAGGCTCTGGCCTGTTTCTTCACCATCACCACCCAGGCCACTCTTTATGACCCAGGCCACTCTTTATGACCCAGGACACTCTTCAGTGGAGGAATTCTTAACTAAAAATGATGTTTGTTTTTTTAAAGAAAAAATCAAAAGGAGCAAAGTAAAACAAAATATTGTGCTCAAAATACCTAAGCAGGATGTGGTTAACTTCGAACCCAGTAAAGCCTAACCATAGACTAGATACAGAATGTCAGAGCAACAAAAGGTCCTGAACTCCACCCTCTTCCCTCACCCTTAAACTTCACCATCCAATAGATGGGGACACTCCTCTGGCTCGGAGAGGGAATGGCTTCCCTGAAGTCAGCAGCAGCATAAATATCAAAGTCAAAGGTGAGTCTAAGGGTGTACAAACTCTGACTCCAGGTCCAGTGTGTTTGGAGATATGCTGTTACTGCGGCTGCGTCTATTTCAGCCTCCTAAAATCTTCCTTCACTGTCCCCAAGACTCTAATAGCTTAATTTTATTTGAGCAAGTAGTTTTTAGTAATCTATATTAGCAGATATACATTTACATGGCTCAAAGTTAAACCATGGAAAGGTGTAAAAAGTCTTCTGCCCTTTCTTGCTTCCACTTCCCTTCTTTGTAAAGCAACATCGTGTGCATATATAAGCACTTCAATGGCATATTGTTTCTGACTTTTAGAAATGAAAACACTTTGCTTTTTAAAGAAAGGTTTCATATTTACAGGAAAAAAAGGACAGAAAATTCAGAGTCCCATGTGCTATCTTCTTCTCCTATGTTTTATGGGGGACCACCCTCCCCACAACCAAATGGGTCCAAGGGGCAGTTGTATAATTGAGCAGTAAATTAAAGAGACATCAGACGAGATAAAGTATGCAAGTGCTCCCCTTCACAGTCATGACTTCATGAGCCAGGTCACAGTAGAGAGGGGTGTATATAAACTCTCACGAGTTTATATAATCTCGGACAAGCATATTTGCAACAGGAAGGGGTTGTACAATAGGCATACATGCAGCAGGAGGGGGATGAGCTAGGGGTGTACATGCAACAGGAAGGGAGGCACTAGGGGCACACATGTGACAGGAAGGCCTATACTAACAAGATGGACAGATTTTAGAGTCAAGATGGCACCCTGACCTTGGGAGTCTGAGTTGGCTTGACCGTAGATGCTTTTGGACTCTCCTTCAGGGGACCAACCATTATCCTTATTAGAAGGGAGTGGACCCACTTAGGGTGGGACAGACAATAGGGTCTGATTGCCTTAGATGGCAGACAACCTTACTTTCAAGCAGTTGACCTCCAAGTGGATAGTCAGTGACCATGTGTTTGCAAACAGCACCTTAGAATTGGCATTACTATGGGGCACATCGTGGGGAATAACTCTTACTTAGGAGAATGTGAGTGGGACGCCTCTCCATCCCACGAACGTGAAGATTTCCTCCACAGGAGCCTTGGCCTCCCAGATCCTTAACGTGTGACTGGTGAGAGTTTGTCCGCATTCATTCTCTTCCTGATTTGGTGTCCCACACTTTTCTCTGTTAACATCTTGCATTGGTGTGCTCCACTTGTTACAATCAACAAGCCAATATATATATATATTGGCTAAAAGTTTTACTTGACAAGTGTAAGCTCCAATGAGGAAGATTGGGACAATTGCCACAGAAGTAGCCTCAACCATACATTGTTCATGAACATGTGTAGGACCAGGCACTGCTAGGTAGGTTAGTGTAGGGCTGGGAATGTCCAGAGGGCCAAGCTACGAGTACAAAGGAGTGGCGCACTGCACATGCCCAGAGGCTCAGGTTTCCCGCTTGTAGGCATGGGTGGGCGTGAACCTGAATTGGCCCACCTAGGCCAGGTGAATTCAATTCAGCCAATGTGGTCGATCAGGGGTCGTCCACCACGCCTTCCCGTGGAATCCTTGAAAAGGCAGGAGCCGGGAGAACTTAGAGAGACTTTCGCGTGATGCCGAGCAGTTTCCAGACAAGCTGTATGCTCGGAGGAGCCCCTGGGGTGCCATGTAAACCTGAAACTTCCTCTAATTTTCATAAAACTCACTTGGATCACGTACCAGGCTTCGGCGTGAATTCTTTCTCGCGTGGAGCCAAGGACCGAGGTATATTTAGCTCCAGAGAGATCTAACTGCACCATGAGTCATAGCTTACCCAATGGCAACTAAGAACTCTTTAAAAGCACATAATATTAAGCCAATAATAGATATTGCTTGAAGTTTACTCAGTATATAGTGTACAAATTGAAATGACATTTCCAACTAGAGGTAAATGATCATAGGCTAAGACCGTGTTCAGCTTTGTAAAACACTGTCAAACCATCTTCCACAGTGGCCGTACTGCTTTGCATTTCCACCAACAATAAATAACAGACAGTTTCTGTGGCTCCACGCCTTCATCCACAGTGAGTGCTGTCAGTGCTTTGATTCCAGCTTTTCTAATAGAAGGGTGGGGCTGTGTAATTGCTGCTTTAATTTGCATGTCTCTAATGAGGTAAGATTTTGAGTATCTCCTCATCATATTTTTCCATCTGTATTTATTCTTTAGTAACATGTCCAGATCTGTTTTGTAAGGAATCCACATTATAATTGAGTTGTTTGTTTTCTTATTGTTTAGTTTTAAGAGTTCTTTGTATATTTTGGCTACAAGCCATTTATCCAGTATGTGTTTTCTAAATATTTTTTCCCAGTCTGTCCTTTCTTTTTTAAAAAGAATCATTTTATTAGGAGGTCTTGCAGATGTTATAAGAATCCATAATTCAATTAGACCAAGCATAGTTCTACAATTGCTGCCACCATCTTTTTCAAAACACGTTCTTTCTGCTTGAACTCTTAGATATCAGCTCCCCTTTATCCCCATCCTAGCTCACCCGACCACCTCCATGAACCTGTAATATATTTATTATATTATATTATATTTGCCTTATCTTATACCATCCAATGTATCCATTCACTTACATTTCTGTTATTCATTCCCCTCCAGTGGGGTTATACAGTCATCATTGCTATCAGTTCCCCCCGCCCCCCACACTCCTCCCCTCTTCCTGTACCCTCAGGGAATCATTACTCCTGTTACTATTTCTGAGGGGTTTAACTATCTTGGGTTTCATGCATCAAATGATCTTAATTGTACAAATTAACATAACAAGATTAGTGAAGTAAATCTAAGGCCATAATAGTGAGGGGAGAAAATATTAAAGAACTAGAGGATAATTATGTGTTTCATCAGTGCTATACTACACCCTAGATATATCATCCCTTCCATGTGGCCCTTCTGTGAGTGACTACCTGTCTTTTCATTCTCTTAAATCTTCCCAACTTTAAGTACAAATTAAAATATGCTACACCTTTTGCTTTATATATTTTTATTTGTTTTGTTTTGCTTTATTTTCCACTCAAGTATTTATCTTTAAAACTTTACATGAGTGTATAGAGTGTATAGAGAGGATCTTCATTTATTTTTATAGCTGCAAGGCTTTCCATTGTATCATTAGAACAAAATTAACTTAGCTAGTCCTCTAAACTTACTGCCATTGAGTTGATTCCGACTCACAATGATCCTGTTGTTAAGTGCCAGTCAGTTGACCTTCACCCGCAGTGACACAATGCACAGTAGAAGGAAACACTGCACAGCTCTGTGCTGTCTTCACAGTAGTTCCTAAGCTTGAGCGCATTGATGCGGACCACTGCTAGGGTCACTATTATAAGACAAACCAAACACTAGTGACCCTAGTGATGGTCATTTAGGTGGTGGCCACAATTTTGCTCTTATTGACAATGCAGTCAAAAATAACTTTATACATATATCACTTTATGTGTTTGTGAGTACGCATGTAGAGTAAATTCTACACAAAGAAATCAGCGGAAGCCTAAGGCTACGTGTATTGATTGTTTCCACTGATGTTGCTTAATTACCATCCAAATAACTGTGCTGGCCAATATTCCTTCAGTATTTGCGGGAACTTCTTCTTATCCTTCCCAATAGACTTAGACTCTTTTCAAATCATATCTTTGTATATTTGATAAAAACAGATCTCTCAATTTTTCTTCAATTCAAATTTTATAGAAATTTAAAAATTGATCATTGGATATCCATCCATTCTTCATCCTCTGAACCTGGCTCCAGGTTAACTTCTATTATCACTTTGATAACAGTGATACCATCAGATCTATGGGGATGCCTTTAGCCTCCCTCAAATACATCATTGATCTTCAAAACACACAGATGTGCCTCGTTCATTCACTGAAGAGGTATTTCCTAGCATTTATCACGTTTTAGAACTAAAGCAGGAAACAAGATAAATATTTTCTCATGGGCCTTATATTCTAATTAGGATGATGGTTAAAAAGAAAACTTTAACTTACTGCCATTGTATTGACTCTGAATCATAGGACAGGGACTGTAACTCTTTACAGGAGTAAACAGCCTCATATTTCTCCTGCAGCATGGCTGGCGATTTTGAATGCTGAACTTGCAGTTAGCAGCCCAACGCATAACTACTACACCACCAGGACTTCTAGGCGTGAAGAAGATATAAACAAATATTATAGTTGTGTCCCCTTGAGGCGGTTCTGACTTAGGGACTCTGCCATGCAGAATGGCATTGCGTGGCAGGGCTTTCTTCATGGGCGAGAAAATCACCACTTGGAACCACTGAGTAGGGCTCAATCACCAGCTTCTGGGTTGGCATCTGAGGGTACCAGCAGAGCACCTCACAAACAAGGGAACACTCTCATTTCCCAGAGGCTTCAGGGCCTTGAGGAAGAGCACAGGGTGATGGGGTGAGGGGGGCTGACGTGGGGAAGATCAATCTGCCCCTCCTCCCCCTGAAATTTGTTCCACTGAAAGAAAATCAGACAAGCTATAAAGTGAGAAAAGTGCTCACACAAGCTGACCATTAATAGGTGTTATGTTTTATTTATTATTTTTGACCTGAACTGACCCGTTGCTTTGGTATAATGCAGTCAGAACTTTGAGATCTCTCTGAGGACGGCTTCAGAGTTGCCCCATGCAGGACGGGAAAGGCAATTCCATTTCCTCTAATGGGCTGGTGCTAAAAACACCAATGTCATTCTGAGTCCTGAGGACACGAACCAGAATTCAGTTAGGAGCCAATTGCCTCCTCCCTTTCACCAGGCTTTCAATAAACAACTCATTGTCTGCTGCAGGTTTAGAAATTCCCGTTTGGATTTGGCATCTATCCCAGTTTGTGTCCCAGGATTAGGTAGGAGAAAGATCACTGCTCAGAGAATCAGGTCTTCAGAGAATCAGCCTGAGGTCCTGCCTCTTGCTGCCTGTGTGACTTTGTACGAGGTCACAGTGGGAGGCTGAAGGCTTGGGGATTGGTAGCTTGATTAGAAGGCGAAAGTCGGTGAACTGCAATTGCTGATTCTCTCCTGGACTATGGCAACTTGACCATAGGAACCAACCAGCCCCCTATTTCAGGCTTCAGTTCTGGTATAAGTTTTCTCTCTGTGTGTTTTAAGTCCCAACTTCTTCAAGACTGAGACCTTACTTCATTCCCATCTCTCTCCTGGAAGCTCTGGTTTCTAAACTTCTACAGTCCCTCTCTCTCTGTTAACTGCTTCCAGATCTAGAAACATCCTCCTAATACCTAGGCCTCTGCCTATTCCCAAACACGAGACATTAGACACACAGTCCCCAAGTCTCATCAGCTGTGTCTCCAAGAACTAAGAGGGCCTTTCTCCACTTCATTTTGTCAGCTACCCAATAAGCAAGGTAAGCCCATGCTTACTTGTGCTTACTTACTACTCTGTAGTGAATGATTTCACATTTCTTCACCACATCAAAGCTTCTACGTTTAGGTACAGCTGCCATTTGTCTCTGACCCTACCCAACAGCACTTTCCTATAGAATCAAAACCTTTTTTCAAATCAACAATCGCTGCCAGGGATAGAGTGCCCTGTAAGTACAGTTAAGCCTGTGCCCACTTTGCTTACTGGGTAATCTGTCCCTGCGTTGTGCTGAGCCTCTCTTGAATGTTCTTGCTTGGACTCACATTAACCTCTGAACTTCCCCTGTCACATTCGCCTGTCTCTCACAGTGTCCTCTGCCACTTCCTGCTAGCCTGTATCTCCTCAGTCAGAACTTTGAGATCTCTCTGAGGACGGCTTCAGAGTTGCCCCACGAAGGACCAGAAAGGCAATTCCATTTCCTCGAATGGGCTGGTGCTAAAACCACCAGCACACCTCCTTTGGAGACATGCCTCCTTTCTCCCTTCTCCCCATCCTGGCCCAGACTATGGCTAGTGTCACCAACAGGCTGGTAACTCCCACTGTTTTCTCAGCAGTGAAACTTATTTTGCACTGGAACTTTAATTGGAATGCCCAAATAGAAAACAAACAACCAAAATATTGAAATAAAAACAAACAGTTTATTTAGGCTATTTAGCTCTTCCTTGGGAGAAGTGTATCACTCTTTGCTTGAACTCAAGAAACGAAATTTCTTCAAAATTTGGTTAAAAAATGAACTAGATTATTTGGTCTACCTTTTCTGTTTTTATAGGCACTGAGAAAAGTTGGGTGGTTTGCAGAAGTAGGGAACTCCCTTGACATGTGTCTTTTTTGTATTCTCATGCACAAGCCATTGCCTGCCTGGCACACACTCGGTGCTTGAACGATAGTGAATAAGGGAATGAATGAATGTTTTAATATATGTTTTTTGGTGGACCTGCTAAATCTCAGGCTCCCTGTCCTACCTCTGGATTTGAACCAAGAATACGCCTGACCATCATGCTTCCATTCCTTGTGGGGCTTAGAGATCGGAGCTTAGCGGGTCGGAGAAGCCGACTGAGTTAGTTAATTGTGCCAATGGCTGATAATCACATGTGGGGCTAATTGAAAGGCAGAGGGATAAATGGGTGGTGAGCCTCGCCTTTCTAGCTCTCGGGTCTCTTGCTTTGTGATGGTCGCACCAGGGTGCAGCTGCCTTAGCAGTTCCCTGCTTCAGCTTGCAAGATTGACTTCCTACAAGACATCCCCAAGGAGAAGCCACATGGACCTATGCCGATGCAGCCCAGGGTGCTGGAGCAGCCGTGTGGAGACCCCTGCTAGTGCTGAGATGCTTATTCATTCACTGACTCAGCTTTCCTCCTGCAGTCGGCATCATTGCCTCTGTTTTGTGAGGTGGAGGACTTTGTGGACTGGTGTTGGGTTAATGGGTTATTGTTGAACTTGTGGGCCTGGGCAGCATTGGGTTGGGATGTTTTCATGATGCACATTTTCTTTACATAAAACTCTCTCTTATACATGAGTTGCTGTGGATTTGTTTCTCCTAAGTACCCAGACTAACACACCAACCTAATGCCAACAGTCACAGATGAGTAATAGATGAGTCTCAAAGGTGAACCTCGCTCGAGAAGGGGACGTAGAAGAGTCCATAAGAGGGGACTGAGGACCTCAACTGGAAAAACGGAAAGGTCTGACAACATGACTGTTAAAGGAGGCAACCAGCCCCAGTTACCAGGCGTTAGTTACCATGGCAACAACCAGAGAGAAGGGAGTGGCTTGTCAGGGAACTGGAAGCAGAAGCAGGAAGCTCGGAGTGAAGGAGAACAGGTGTGAAGGAGCACCCACACTTGAAGATGACTGAAGATGCCAGTGTGCCGGGGCGGACGTCATCAAGAGGCCGGTGCCATGCCCCAGAAAGGGGCAAGAATCCCGTAGGTAGAGAAACAGGTCACACCCTGGCTCACAGCCCCAATCCACTTGCCATCTATTTTTGCAGTGGAAGTTCATCGGAACATCGGTTTGCTTACGGGTCAGCTATGGCTGTTTAGGGACTGTGATGGCAGGGATGGTTAGCTGTGACAGAGAGCCTCTGGCCTACAAGTTGGAAATACGAATTATCTGGACTAGAAGGAGCCCTGGTGGGGTAGAGGTTACGCGTTGGGCTGCGGTCCACGGTGTCAGCAGTTTGAAGCCAGCAGCAGCTCTGTAGGAGAAAGACTGGACTCGCTGCTCCTGTAGCAACTAAAGCGAGTCTCAGAAACCACAGCGTGTCGCTGTGAGTCAGCGTTGACTCGATGGCCGTCGAAAGTTTTCTGAGCCCTGAACTAAAAGAACCCTGGTGATAAGGTGGCAATAGCCAGGGGGGCCTCTGGGCCACCCACTGGGCTAAGGCAGGTTGGGGAGTGGAGGTGGGTCGGGACCCCTCAGGCCCACTTGTCTTCTCCCAGTGCCTTGTCTTGCCTCCTCAGAGGGTTGGGCTCCACAGTCATCGTGGCTAAGGGTGTGACTGAGGCCTGCCTGAGGGAAGATAATGACCTCAGTTCTCTGCTGCTGAAGCTGCCAGGGTCTGTCACACCTCCCAAGAGGGCTGGCTGTCTCTGCCTGGGGCCATGGGTAGGGCAGGGGCAGGGCCAGGGCAGGTATGAGCCTCTAACACTCAGCTGCCTCTGTTCAGCCCCCAGTTAACAGTCTTTGTGTCTCTCTGCAAGGTCAGTAGTTCAAACCCACTAGCTGCTCCCCAGGAGAAAGATGAGGCTATTGGCTTCCATAAATATTTGCAAACTCTCAGAAGCCCTTTGTTTGGTTAAACTCTATGGGAGGTCCAGCCCCGTGTAAGGTCAAGTCCTATGTAGGCTTGCTGTGAGCTGGAACTACTAGACAATGGCAATGAGTTTAAAATTTTTTGTTTTTGTTTTGATTTGGTGCCTCTGTTTAAGTGGTTCCTTCTGCCTAGAGTGATAGGTTCCACCTTTGAAGCTGAGGCGTAAAATACCACCTTCTCAGGGAGCCTGTGTGGACTTCTCCCCTGACCTCCTCGTCCAGGAGGCATGGCAGCGTGGGAAGAGGATTGACTTCGCTCTGTCTCTCTCTCATCGCAGTGAAGTCCATGGGTGGCACACACATGGTGGGCTTATTACTAACATAAAAGTTGGTGGTTCAGCCCGTCTAGAGGCACCACAGAAGAGAGGTCTGGTGATCCGCTTCTGCGAAGGTCACAGCCAAGAAACCCCACCGAGCATGGCACCTTCCTAACACAGGAGGCGGCCTGAGCTTGGTTTTCTGTTGGAGGGTTGTGTTGAATCACCCATTCATTCTTTTCACAAAGTTTTACTGAGCACCTACCATGCACCATGTAGTCAAAATTCCTCATATGCTTATTGAAAGGAAATGTATGTTTATCAGAAAACGTAAAAAGAGCACAAGATGCCATGCTTGATAAAGTGGAAGGGCAGCAAAACAGAGGAAGGTCCTCAGGGAGATGGATCTACAGCAATGGGCTCAGGCTCAGGCACAGTGTGCGCAGGGCGCAAGCCCGGGCAGTGCTTCCTTCTGCCGTGCAAGGGGTCGCTGTGGGCAGGAACTGACTTGATGGCCAGGGGTAAAGACAAACTGAGGGGTCTGATCGAGCGTTCTGAGGTGAGATGTCCCACAGGTTAGAGAGCTCAGGGACAACCTCCAAACTGGAGCTGGAAGTGGAGAGGAGGTATGAATGACAAAAGAGTCAGGCAAGGAGAGCTGGGCCAAGGGCATTCCAGGTCCAGGGAAAAGCAGGTGCCAAGACCCTGAGGCAGGAAAGAGTGTGGTGTGTTTGAGAAGCAGGAAATAGAAACAGACCTACAGGGTAGGAATACATTGGGAAGGTAATGAGGTATTTGGAAGACATGGAAGGGGTGGGGTGGGGATGAGGTCAGGATCAGATCAGGGAGAGACTGGTGGGCTCAGGTAAGCAGTATGGGGTTGTATATAGATAGGAAGTTCCCGGGCAGTGCTGCGTAGGCTGTGATGGGAAAGGATGGATATCTATCTATCTATCTATCTATCTATCTATCTATCTATCTATCTGTCTGTCTGTCTGTCTGTCTGTCTGTCTGTCTGTCTCTCTATCTCTCTATCTCTCTGTCTATCTGTCTATCTAGCTATCTAGCTAGCTATTCCTTCCTTCCTTCCTTCCTTCCTTCCTTCCTTCCTTCCTTCCTTCCTTGATGGTACTTGCCCCTGTGGTGCCAGACACTGAGCTGTGTACTGAGAACACAAAGGGAAGCAGAGATGCCCCCTGCCTCCCAGGTCTGCAGCCTCCTGGAATGACTGACAGCATCCCAATGTAAGGGCTGGTTTGCTGGGTTGCAGTTCAGGTGCTGGATCCCTCAGGTTCCTGGGGCCCTTTAGGACTGAGGGTGGCCCATGGCCCCACGCAGTCCCAGCTGGGAGCATGTTAGAGATGCCACCTGGGAGGGCCAGCCCCAGACCTACTGAGTCAGAATCTGCATTTTAAGAAAACCCCCAGTTGAGATTTTATTCATAAGATGGAGAATGCCTGGCCTGGAAGTTCACAAGTTCTGATGTGAAAACCTCACTGACCAAACCGAGACGCTGAGGCCAGCTTGGTTTATTCCAGGTCCCATGGAGTCGTGCCTGATTCATCGTGGCCCTAGAAATGTGTCAGAGGAGAACTGTGCTACAAAACAGGTCTTCCTTTTTAAAAATAAAATTCACTGCCCTTCTACTTTATCAGGCATGATGTCCTTTTTTAGGGACTGGTCACTCCTGATCACCTGTGTGAAGTCCGTAAGATGAAGCCTTGCCATTCGCACACTTGATTTCCACGAAAATCCTGATGTGAGATTTTTGTTCGTCTTACAGGGGTCAGGAAATGGGGACTGGAATTGGAGCTGGGTTGCTTTGGGCAGGCATCTCGCTTCATTTTCCTCTTCTTATAAATGAGGATGGTGAGGCAACTGCCGGCACTGGAGCGGGCTCGGGAGAGTAAGCAGAAACAGCCTGCCACATGCCTCACACAGCAAAGACTGTCCCTGGAAGCATTTTCATTTTCTGCGACTTCAGACCAAGTTTTCAGGCTCCAAAGCTGAGCCTCTCTCTGTGAGCTGAGAGGAGGCAACCAAGGGTCTGCTCAGCGAGAAGACGGGTTAGAACTGCACGGGGGTGGAAATATGTAGTAATGACTGGATATGGGCAGAGCTAGCCGGTGGGCTTTGGAGCAGGCGATCCACGGGAGCACCCTCCCTTCTTCATCAGACCACACCCGAGACAGGGGTACAGCTATTAGTCACCCCTTCCCTGCCCCCCTTCCCCCTCTAGACCACATGCAACACAATCTGTCCTGCCTATGGTCATGACAAAGAACATAGCATCCTGTCCATACAGACAAGGACTTATAGGAAATGCCCTAACTGACCTCAGGTGACACACTGCTTGTGACTAAAAGTGCAAGTCTCTCTGGCCGTCTCCATTGAGCCAATAGGCCATTTCTGAGCACAGGCCAGGCCTGCATTTCCCCACCTCTCAGCCCTGTGAGGAACTGAGCTTTCTGAAGACACTTCAAACCCGGGTTGGGGGTGGTGAGGGGTGGTGGGGGGCATATGCCGTTAGTTGTTCCTTCCTAAGAATAGTCCATGCAGCACTTAATAATTTATAAAGCATTTAATTTTATTTCACAACCTTGAAAAGGAAACAGAGCAGATATTATCTAATTGCAAATGAGAAACTGAAAGAGCGTAAGCCCCTCACTCTCTACCCTTCATTGAGTAATGGCCTGACAAGCTCAAGTTCACTTATTGCACCAGCATTTGTTAAGCCTACGGGAGGAACAGGCCCTGGGAAAACAGCAGATCCGGGCTCACCATGCTGGGGTCCGTCCACATGGAGTGAGGAAGACTGCCGTGAAGTGAATAGTGACGCAGAGCATGCAGCTCTGCCACTGCAGTCAGTGCAGTCCTGCGACGGGCGCCTGACAGGGGAGCTACGGCGTGAAAGGAGATGTGCCCACCGAGCCTGAGAAGGTCCCTGTCTCCATCCTAAGAAGACTGTGGAGTCACTGAAGGGACTGAGGAGGGGCTGCCTCCATTCGAGGTCTGTTTTGCGTAGAAATTCACTTGGCACCCTCCTCCTGTTGTTGGGTGTTTGGGTTAACTTTGACTCCGACCGCCTCCACAGGACAGAGGAGAACGGCCCCACCGGATCTCCCAGGTGGGTCAGCGGGCAAGCACTTGGCTGTCATTTCACCAGCAGCCCTGACGCTGTCTTTTGAAACATCCTTGCCTTGTTGTCCTATTTCCTTGGACTCTCCTTGATAGTGGAGAAGGGGTCTTTTGTAAAGTGGAATGAGATGCAAAGAGATTACATGAACCGGAGAACTCGTCGATCATGGCTGCCCATGCCATCCTAGAGAACCTCTGCAGAAGGTGGGCAGCAGGCCAGCGAGGGCAAAATGCCACCGTTCTCTCAGGCAGGTGTGGTGGATGATTTAGACTGCAGGCAAGGGAGCATATGCTAGGAAATGGGGACCACAAATGTCTGGAACCCTCCATCCCTCTCTGATGTGGAGCGAGGAAGCCCTCTGCAGTGATGGGATGGAAGGCAGTGTGGACATGGGCTCTGCCGTCAGATTACCTGGACGCAAAGTGGGGGCTACCGCTCAGCCCCTCCGGTCTCCTGTTAGACATGCATCTAAGACGTCATCTAGATGCCTGGTATGCAGTGCATGGGTTGGGCAGCCCCAATGAGTAGGAATTGGCTCCATGGCAGTGGGCTTTGTTTGGTTTCCCTGAGGCTGTTTGGTTAAGGCAGGTGTTGGTATAGATCCTGGGAAGCTCCACAATGTAATCCTGGTCTTGTGTAGGTTGGGGAACCCCTTGAACAGTTCAATTTGCTGCCTCTTCCAGGTTTAGTTAATAAGTGACCTTGGTGTTGTTCTAGAATAGTGGTTCTCAACCTTCCTAATGTTGTGACCTTTTAATACAGTTCCTCATGTTGTGGTGACCCCCCATCCATAAAATTATTTTCATTGCTACTTCATAACTGTCATTTTGCTACTGTTATGAATCGGGCGACCCCTGTGAAAGGATCACTCAACCCCCAAAGGGGTCTCGACCTACAGTTTGAGAACTGCTGCTCTAGAAGAAGGAGGAGGAGGAGGAGGAGCAGGAGGAAGAAGAGAGTGGCAGAGAGACTGAGGGAGAGAATTATTTAGCTTGGCAGCCAAAGAAGATCAGCGAAGGGGCCCTGCCTAATTTCTCAGCCTTAATTTGGATTTTACAGCTTTGAGCTTTAGTGCCTGCTCACCATTAATCCCCCTAACACTCTGGGCTGATGGGACATGCTCACTTGCATGTCACACCCCCTGAAGCCTTTTCTGACTTTACCATGTCCAATATGCACACTTACCCATTCATTCAACCATCGAGTATTTACTGTTGGCACATCTAATCCGTGACACACCTGGCCTAGGCACCGGGGATGCAGTCATGAAGCAACATCTGCAATACGCAAATAAAGAAACAGGGCAATGTTCAATGGGTCCCTAAGTGGTGCATTTGACCACAGACCAAAAGCCTGGTGGTCCAAACCCACCCAGCGTGCCTCAGAAGACAGGCCTGGTGATTTGCTTCTGGAAGGTTCCATTCTGCTCACCCGAGGTCACCAGGAGTCAAAATTGACTCCATGGGGACAAGCAACACCCCAAAGGCAAAACATGTTCCAGGGAAACATAGGAGAAATAACAGAGACATGGGGACATTCATGGGACGGCTATAGGAGATCACCGGGTGGTTGGGGGAGACCTCTGAGGAAGGTTTATAAGCAGAAGGGGACTGATGAGAAGGAGCCTGCTTGTCAGGTGAAGAGATGGAGAAGGGTCGTTCCAAGGACCAGAAGAGCAGCCAGGAGCAACGGAGAGCAGCGAGACCAAGGGAGGAAACAGGATGGGTCAGAGGCCAGCTGGAGATGCAAACGCAGGTGCCGGACACTAGACTGGGTGGCCTCTCTGTAATTTTCACAGGGCTTTGATAACAACTTGGTTGAAATCCTTTCCAGGTGAGATACCAGTTGGTATTTTTCATGACCGTAACCCCAGTGAAGTGATGGGTCCGCAGGCAAGACTCTAAATGTGCTGGTTGAATGAGGGCTAGTTTATAACGGTAGGGGGTTTGGGGATGGGAGCCTGGCGAGGCAGTCTTTGTTGAATCAGCACCGTCCATATACTTTCTAACTAATTCTGGCAGTTACTGAATTCAGCTTTCGAAAACAGCCCCCGAAGAAGTCCTGCCTGTGATGGAGATGACATACCCACTCAGAGCTGGCCAGGCCAGACAGGAGGGGTCCTGGACATGAGCAGCGAGGGACGGGTCAAGGCCTAATCAATTTCAAAATAGAAATGAGAGCAGAGGGTAATGACTCCGGGGGAGGAGGACGGAGGCGTGGCTTCCTCAGAAATTGGATCAGCGGGGAGGGCAATAACTGTTGGCCGAGGCCCCTGGCAGAGGACCTGTGACGGTTGAGAATGGTCCAGTGGAAAACAGTCAGACCCGACCAGGCCGAGGGAGCCTCCAGAAGCAGGGGTCTGAGTCACCACGCACGGAACACTCAGCCTTTCCTGCCCACCGAGTGCAAACCGTTTGCTCAAATCCTGTTCTATTTCAGGAAACGCCAGCTGCACCGTAGGAAGCCCTGCTCTTTCTGCACTTGACCCGAGCGTCATTTCTCATTGCTTCTGGGTGTTCACGCAGCCCAGCCCTGGAGGGCACAGGGCTATGTTGCTGCTCAAAGGAAGTTCAGGATGGTCTCACCTGGGAGGTCAAATGCACTTCCTTCTCTCGGGACATGAAGAACTGAGCCTCCAGCAAGGCTTCTGTAAGGCATGCCTCGCAGGCCCTCAGGGTTGTTCATGGAAACGTGGAAGATTTCAAGTCTGCCAGGAAGAAGGCCGGGGGTAGCCGGGGGCACAGCTCTCTTCTGACGTACAAAGGCCGCTGTCAGTCAAAATGGACGCCACAGAACCATTGCTTTATTTCAGCATTTTCATCCCTGTGGGAAGCCTAACAGTATTCCTTCAAAGGAAAAGCGGGTGGGATTTCATTGTCCCTGGAGTGGGACCCCAAGCCCTGACTTCACCTTCCCTGGAATGCACCCTCCTCCATCGCTTAGTGGCTCCTGTGTGCTCTCACATCCATTGCTCCCTGAACCTCTCTGGAAGATACTCCTGGAGGGGCTTAGGTCTGTCCAGCAAATCACAGGTGGTCTTCTTGGTGGGTGAGCGAGGGTTTCCCTTCCCGCCTCTGGTCTTGATTTAATGTGGTCTGGGCAATACGTGGTCAGGGTCCCTCACTGCCGGTGACATATGCTGAAGGTTTTATAAGGCAGAGAGACCTTATTCTGGGGAAGGGGTGGTGCTGAATTCTGCACACCACAGGTGTTGCAGGGATCTCATTTACATTTTGGCGTGTTCTGAAAGTCTCTACCAACTTTCTTGGTTCATTGGGAATCGCCGACTCGCTCCATTGTCAGGTTTTCTCTCTGAACGAGTGGATAGAGAAGATAAGTGAGGCAGCCCTGTCGAGAAGGTTCTGTCTTGATAATGAGCGGGAACCCCGCATGTGGTTGGTGAGAGAGCTTGGTTTCTTCCCATCCAAAGGCCAGCTGGATCAAGTTAGCGCTCCATGGTGGGGGGCAGTCATATCTTTAACCCTTTTCTACCACCCTCTGGTCTCACTTTCTTTCTAAATCATTTTATTAGGGGCTCATACAACTCTTATCACAATCCATCCATACATCATCGTGTAAAGCACATTTGTACATTCATTGCCCTCATCATTCTCAAAAAACATTTGCTCTCTATGTAAGCTCCTGGCATCAGCTCCTCATTCCCCCCGCCCCCCCCCATGAACCCTTGATAATTTATAAATTATTATTTCGTCATATCTTACACTGTTCGACGTCTCCCTTCACTGGTCTCACTTTCTAATGAAGCGTACAGGCCATTGTGTCCATCCATCTCTTTGAGGGCCTTTCTCATTTTCACGGTCACGCTGCTTTAGCAAGCATGCTGCCCTTCTCCAGGGACTGGTCTCTCCTGACAACAGGTCCAACGTACATGAGGTGAAGTCTTGCTGCTCTTGCCTCTGAGGAGCGTTCTGGGTGGTTCCGTCTGTGGTACCATTTCAGTACTGAGAGCACCATGGCATGTGGTTAGGCTTCAGCAAATGCTTCTGAGAGACTGAATGGAGGACGCAGGTGAAAATGACATGTGCTACTCCTCTCTGGGCACAAAAGGGCGGGGAAGCCCCTTGTGTTAGGCTGGGTTTTCTGGAGAAACAAAACCAGGACCCTTATGAATATATGTATAGGTTTATACAGCAAGGAGGAATATAACAGCTAACTAGCCCACACAGCATTACAGGGGGCACAGTTCAACTCACTTTCATGGAGTAGAGAAACAGTTAATATACTGGAAGTCCTTCAAATCACGTGGGCTGTCTGGTACAAAGTCAAAGAAGCAGACAGCTGAGTCCCCCCCTTGGGTAGGGCATGCAAAGTCTGCCTGCAGGCAGCAATCACCAGTGTGGGTCAGCAACAGTCAGTAGCCCTGAAGCTTAGTGAGGCAGGCCCGGATGGGTTATCGAACTCAACAATGCAAGGTGACAGGATCCACCAGCCTCAAGTTCCAGCGGTGTATCAGCAGCATGGTGAGGCAGGTCTCAAAAGAGCCTCAAGCTTTAGCAACACAATCCATAGGTTGGCTTGGCCCACAGGTAGTCTGGCACACAGGTTGAGGCAGAGAACTAGCTAAAACAGCAGTACCTTCCCTGGTCTGATCACCAGAGAGCAAGAGAGACAGGAATGGGTCTTACAGAGCCATTTATCTCTTTTCCCTCCAATCATTCTACAACCTGATTACCATAACCCCGTATATTCCTATTGGCCAGGTTGGCACAATAGACCTACCTATCAAATCCCTGAATTTCAAACCTGTGGAGTAATGCCAAAGTAAACACAAGTGTATACACACAGATACACACAAACGCACACACGTTGGCAAGGGCTCAGAACAGTCCGTGTGCTTCCACAACTGCTATGTGTGACCTTTGGAAGTGATAGCCTCTCTGGGCTTCAGTGAGCCCCTGAGTTAAATGGGAGGGGCTGAAGTGGACTATCCGTTTGGCCCATTCTAGCACTGAGGCATGATGGTGGCACATCCACTCCATACATCCACATCCACACCCTTTGTGTTTTGAATGTCAACCCAAGTCGAATAATTTTTATGATGTTGTTGACATTCACAGAAGATATGTAATACGTTTTTTTTACGGGAGGGGGAGGGCAGAATAATTTGGCTCTTGATTCTTTAGATCATCTCTAGGGGAAAAGAAAGAAAGGTTTAAAGAACAAAGAGAGATTGAACAAATAAAGGCCTCTACCTTTTAGTTTCAGTTTTCCTTCTTTCTAAATCTCATTGGCTCCCTGTTGGGTGTAATTTTAAATTGACTGGTTGTTTGGTTCAAATTACAATTTAAAAAAGTTTTGGCGCTGGCTCCAGTCCTGGTGTCCTTGTTGGTTTGGAGTTTGGGCGTGCCATCAAGCTGCCTTGGCTGGTTGACAGTTTAAACACAGCCAAACAGCTGGCTCTGCCTGGAGAATCATTGGTAGGAAGATTCCACTGGAAGAATATCCGGCTTCAAGCATCCCTACCACTCACTGCAAGGGGACCTGGGGGGCCAAATGGTCTCCTTGGGTCCAAGGGAGACTTCTGGGCTCAGGAGAGCCACTGCAGCCTCATCTGGATCCGCTTTGGGTCTCTTTCTCTCTCCCCAAGACTCTAACTTCCAGCAGTGGTTGGGAACTGCCTCCTCCAGAGCAGAGCAGGAGTTGGTGGAGCAGAGACAGAGCCTGGATCTTCTCAGCAGCCTTCCCTCCTAGTTCAAAATGAACTCCTGTCCCTGCACTGGAGAAGGAGAGGGGCTTGAGGCCACCTCAGACAGAGCTGTTTCTGTCCCCTTTCCCAAGGCCAGCCATTTGAATCCATTTATTATCCCACTTTCAGGGCAAGAGAATATCAAGGGCAAGTTCAACAGATGCAGAACTTGTGGAATGTAATGAAAACTTTCTAGCTGTGGAGTGGTATAATGGTCACTAAAAGAGGAAATGGACATATTCTTCGCTGGGCTCTTGTGATAAGGTGGGGCAGAGTGGATACAGCAGAGAGGCAGTGTTCCACCCACAGATGACATTCCACACATAACAGCTCCTTTTACGATCACCGCCCCTCCTTCTCTGTCAGTTGTTGCAGTCTGTTGCCTTGAGTGTGGTGGGTCAAATACCAGCAGAGCGCCCCCGCCCTGCATGGACAAATTTCAGTGGAGCTTTCAGACTAAGAAAGACAAGAAAACATAAAGACTAGTGATCTACTTCTGAAATTAGCCAGTGAACACTCCGTGGATCCCACAGAAACACGGATGAACACAGTTCTGGAAGATGAGTCTGTTAGAATGGAAAGCATCCAAAACATACAGTAACTGTAACAAAGGACTCAAGAAGGCCAACAATCACAAAACTGATGCAGGACTAGAAACCATCGCCTTTGTTGTCGATGGGAATCATGAATTCAGATGAATGTAAATGGTGCCATGAATTGGGGCAACTCAATGGCGGTTAACATCAACAACAACTTCTCTCATACTGACTGGATCCTAGCAGGATCTCCGTATATATTGGTTGAAGTAGAAAGGAATTGGAAAACAAAGGTTTGACTCTACGACCCACTGGTCCAATGGTCCCATCTTTCCGGCCAGGCAGACATCGACTAGATAGGCAACTACAGAATGACTTTCCATAAATTCTTCCCTTTATGAAGAATTAAGTTTTAAATTAGACCAAGGCTCAAATTAAGCAAACATAGTTTAAGGCCCCAGGTTTTGTAGCAGCCCTTTAATATGGAATAGTTGGGAACAACCAACCAAATGGCAGCCTCCTAGCCAGTGCAAGGTTTGGCACAAGGATCCCAGAAGCCTGCTCTAGTCCTAGGGGCTGATTAAGGAAGAGATAAGGTCTCTGTGATAGGTGGGTTTATTGTGCCAACCTGGTCAATAAACACATGTGGACTTAATAAGGTTGCAGTTTAATTGAAGGGCAAGGCTTGCCTTTCTGTCTCTTGCTCTCTGATGATCGGGCCAGTGTGTGGCTGCCTTAGGTAGTTCTCTGCCTCAACTAGTGAGCTACACTGCCTTTGGGACACCAAACCCGTGGACTGTGTCGCTATAGTTTGAGGTTCTTTCAAGACCTGCTTCGCCACACTACTGGTGTATACATCACTTGAGCTGGGGACTGTCAGACCCTGTCATCTGGCTGACTGTTGGTGACCTGCCCTGCTGTTTGCTTCCAGTGGCCGAACTGCTTGTATTGCTTTACGTAAGACTCAGCTGTCTGCTTCCTTGACTTGCACTTAGCAGCCCACGTGAATTGAAGGACTGCCAGTGTATTAACTGTCATGGAAGTGAGTTGAACTGAGCCCTCTGTACTGCTCTGTGGACTAATTAGCTGTTTATTTTGATGTTTTATCTATCTATCTATCTATCTATCTATCTATCTATCTATCTATCTATCTATCTATCTATCTATCATCTATATATCTGTATATCATCTAAAAGCATAAGTGTCCTGGTTTTATTTCTCTAGCGAACCCTGTCTAACACAGTCTCTAAGGCTGCATCTTCTGATAGGTTTCTGTAGATCTCCAGACTTAAGTGCCTGGACAAAGCTAAGCTAACAGAACCTAAAACTTACCGAGGATGACTAGATTAGAACAGAGGTAGTGGTAGTGGTGGTAGGTGGGTGGGCACATAGGACACTATTGAAATAGGGAAGAAATGAAAATCTATGTGGAATTATATTTCTGGACCTGGCTTGATCTCAGATATTGTTTGTGGGATGGCTGTAAATATGACTAATTAAGGATTTCCCTATGTTTTCCAGCCAAATATTTCCACCTTTATTTAAATGACCTTAAAGAAAATGAACCAAACTCACTGCCCCAGAGTTGATTCTGACTCAGAGTGACTTTGTAGGACAGGATAGAACTGCCCCTTTGGGTTTTTAAGACTTTAAATATTTACAGGAGTAGATATTTCTCTCATCTTTCTCCTGGGGAACTACTGGGGGTTCAAAGTGGCGACCTTGTGGTTAGCACCCATTATGCCAATAGGACAGGCTATGCATTTGAATTATGGCGCTGGTGAACAAAATTGAAGGCACCAAGGACTTTCACGAAAACAAACAGGTCTGTCTGGGAAGACACCCATCCAGAACACTCCTGGGAAAGGAGGATGCTGTGTGTTGACATGTTATCAGCAGAGACCGGTCCCTAGAAAAGGACATTGTGCTTGGCAAAGCAGAAGGGCAGCAAACACGAGGAAGACTGTCGTGGAGATGGGTTGGCATGGTGGCGGCAACAATGGGCAAAAAGATAATAACCACTGCCCAGGACCGGGCAGTGTTCCGTTCTGTTGGAGCCAACTGAATAGCACCCAAGAACAACCACAGCAGCAGAGGTCAGGGTGACTGAGAGCAATAGGACTCAGCTGGAGGCCCTTCCTTTGACAGGCGTGCTGTGGCAGGACCTAGCTCCAGGCATGGGGTTGTGGTACAGTTGAAGGCACTGATGTTCATGGAGGGCTTACTCTATGTCAGGGACCATCAAGGCACCTGGCTACTAGCCAGAACTTTAGTGGTTTGAGTCCACCGGCAGTAGCTTGGAAGAAAGGCCTGGCAACATCCTTCTAAACACGTAGCCCTTCAGAATGCTCTGGAGCTTCTTCTTTTTCTTTTTACCCTGTTCACAGGAAAAACAAAACAAAACTCAAGTGTCCTCCTGGCAATTAAACACATTTATACCACAACCCAGTCTAGGACAGATTGTAGGTGTCTGTTTTTGAAGCCCTCTGGATTGTGCCAGGGTCGACCAAGTTGGAAAACACTGCATTATGGAGTACAGCTTTCCTCTGGCACGCATGGTGCCAACCATGAGCCCACATTGGCTTCTTCTCAGCTGGCTAACTGGTCACTATAAGCCAGGCGCTATCCGTAGTAAGCCCTGTCTGTGGATTGTCTCTGCTAATGTTCTCTATAACCTTGGGTTACCTGTGGGACGTGTTGATGCCGGTCTGGGTCTTAGGACACGATGGTCGGGAAACTTCGACTCCCTGGAGGTTGGCTCTAAGTTTATTTTAGAGACCCGCTCTTCTTTCTTATGTGATACTTCACATCCTTCAATGAAGTGCTTTCATCTAGAGCAGCGGCTCTCAACCTGTGGGTCGCGACCCCTTTGGGGGTCGAACGACCCTTTCTCAGGGGTTGCTCAATTCATAACAGTAGCAAAATTACAGTTATGAAGTAGCAACAAAAATATTTTTATGATTTGGGGTCACCACAATATGAGGAACTGTATTAAAGGGTCACGGCATTCGGAAGGTTGAAAACCAACTGGTCTAGAGTCTTTGAGGGGTCCCGAGTTCTGGTTTATCTGATTGCAAAGCCTATGAAACAGAGGCTGGGATTCTCAACATCTGAGAATGTATAATCCTAAAATGATATGATTAATTCCTTTTCTATTCACCTGGAAATCACCCTCCCAAATTAGCTGTCCACTGAGCTGTCTGCTGAGTCAGAGGCAGGGTGGGTGAGGGTTTTAGACTTGAGCTCATGGGACAGAACAGGCACCTTTACTCACACCTGGCCTCTCCCGGCGGGCTCTGCCACACAGAGCCCTGGCCAGCCCCGTCAGCTTGCTCATCCCTAAGCCTGTCTGGGGCTAATGATACCACAGGAGACATCTGCAGGCACCCGGGGGAAAGATGAACTTGAGTGATGAGGTGAAGAAAGTAAGAGCGAGGACACCTCTCTATGCGCTTTTCCTCTGTTGACAATCCACTGGGTGGCCCTGATGAGCTGTCTACTAGGAACAGTTGAACAGGGCTTTAGATACTTTTGAAAAGCTCCACCATCGGATTTCAGAGCGAAAGATAAAAGATGCTCCTTCGTGTTACCGCTTGTAGACATTTGTTCTCGCTAGGTGCTGTCTGTTTGACTCCATCTCCTGAGACCCCGTGGACAGCTGCCTGGCCCTGTGCTGTTTTCAGGATGGGCGGTGTCTTCAGGCTCATGGTGGGTGCCGCTGTGCTTTGGAGTGTCTTTTAACCTAGGAACCTTATCTCCGGCACTCTTTCAGCGAACGGTCCATTGTGCACTCGAGGGTTTTCATGGCCTGATTTTCAGAAGTGGGCCACAGGTTCTTTTCCTTTGCTGTCTTCTTCTGGAAGCTCCACTGGCCCTTGTCCACCACGAGTGACCCTGCTGGTAGTTTGATCACTACCATAGCTGTGCCCAACCCCCACAGCACCATACGGACCCAGGGTGGGTGGGGGTAATCGACAGAAACAGATTTTAATATTTAAGTGGCTAAAAAGTATTATTACTTCCATGTCTGTCATTCAGCATCATAGAGAATTTCAATTGTGTGAACTTTTTCCTCCTTGTAGGCAAATTAGAGCTCTTTTTACTTGAACAGTGTAATTTTAGCTCATTTTTGCCTGAATTTCACCTCTTGCCAAAAATATTGCTCCTTAAGCTGTGCTGTTGGCCTCTGCAATGTGGAAGCTGGTAGCCGCAGCAACTGGCACAGTCGTTTATAAACTTTTATGTTAAAGAACGGAATCATTTCCGCCCCCCCAAATGATTTTATGAGGGTGCATCAGATACGGCAAGTAAAAGTGAATCAGCTCTGTTGAATTAACCGCTCACTTGCGACATCTCCTTTACTTCTTCGACTTGAGTCACTGAATTAGCTCCGAAGAATCCCAGGATTTGAAGAATCATACGAAAACCATTGACTCAGACCCAGTAAACCTCAACTTTGCCCTGTCCCCCCCAAAACACCAAGAAAAAAACAACACACCAGAGCTATTGTGTCGACTCCAACTCATATCATCTTCTAGGACAGAGTCAGACTGCTCCTGGGGCTCCTGAGACTACATCCGTGCTGGAGCAGATAGCCCTTTCAGCCTGGGGGAAGGTGGCAAGTTTAGACTGCCCATGCTGTGGTTATACCGAAAGCCTCACCCCCAGCACCACCCAAGCTCCTTAGAAGCCTGGGAGAACAGAACAGGTCTTCAGAACCAATTTGAAACGAATTGGACTCCGTAGATGTAAGGATGGAAAACAGCAGACCAGATCACTCTGTTCTCCCCAGACTTCGAAACGTTCTGCCTGCTACAGCCCCCCGCCGGGCGGCAGGCATCAAGAGGATGGTTCAGTGACCTCCAGGGACCGGGAGAACTGTGCTCTGTGAGCACTGTGGGCGGTAGCTAGGTGTCTGCACATGTGGCTTAGCCTTAGGGTCTTTGATGGAGGGAGGCACCCAACCAGCTCGTGAACGGTGAGGTCATTATGGTACCTTGGGAGTCGGGTACTGGAGAAACAAATCATAAGATGGAGAGGTGATGTTTGTTCGACCTCTCCCTCATGGTAATTTTTCTTGTCTAGCCAGAGGTCAGATAAAGCCACACTGTTTACTTGGTAGTTTTCTGGGGAAAATATGGGAAGTAGGGAAATAGAAACTTTGTAAGCCCACTTTCTTTCAGCCATTAAAATGTGATCTTTAGATGGGTTTAAGCCCCGTCTGCAAAGACAGCTATGCAAAGAAAGACATGTCCCACCCAGTGCTTTGGAGTACTCAGGAACCAATGGTCTTTGTCAGAAGCTGGACAAAATCTGGAACCATGAAGAAAACTCCTCTCTGGGACTGAATGTTAAAGGGACCCTGAGAGCAGGCTAAAATGCTTGCTA
>NW_022111372.1:84502247-84513989 GCF_000313985.2 Echinops telfairi
GGCTTTCCTCCTGCCGTTGGCATCGTTGTGTCTGTTTTGTGAGGTGGAGGAGGACTTTGTGGACTGATGCTGGACATATGGGTTAATGTTGGACTTGTGGGCTTGAGTAGCACTGGGTTGGGATATTTTTTGATGTGCAGTTAACCTTTACACAAAACTCTTGTACATGAGTTTCTGTGGATTTGTTTCTCTAAAGTACCCGGAGTAACACATCATGCATGCAGTAACCCTTAGAGGCCCAGTCAGGGGTCTGAAAATGGGGCATGCTGGGAGAGATCAGACAAGCAGGTGAGTGAAGCTTGGGCTCTAAGCAAGTAGCAGGGTGGAAGGTGGGAAGATGGTGAGTTGAGCAGGGCTGGGGGTGGGGGCTGGGGCGGAGGGGGAGTGGCGAGGCATAGGGAGCTCCAGGCAAGCATTCAGGGGCCGTGAGCAGAACAGAAGTTAGTGCACAGGTAAAGATGCAGCTAAAACACTGCCAAACATGGGATGTCATGGGCTGAGCTGTCAGCAGCCTGGGGCCTGGAGGTGGTGCCTGGGTTTTCTCAGAGTGATGTCACACAGCTTGCGGGCCTTTATCCCAGGAGGACATCTGGTTACTACTATTGTTTTTGTCTTGTGTCTGTCCTGCTTGCCATGCTGCTAAGGTTTCTTGGCCCTTCCCATGCCTTATTGGAGTCTCCATGGAAGAGTTTGGGGCTATGGAAGCGTGTGAAACCACTCAACTTGATCCCCATGTGCTTCCCAGCTTTCCAATTACCTTCACACGTATGAGCTAATTGCCCCTCTGAGGCGTATTAGGAAGGTCTACAGGGTGAGTATTAGGCAGCTCCTGCAGTGAGAGAAAGCAGACGGTGCCCTACCTTTTATAGAAACAGCCCATTGACAGCCCATTGAGGAGGCTGAAGAGAAATGCCGCCCAGTCCAGGCATGGTGTGGCTGAGCACATGGGATGCTAATTGCAGCCTTTATGTGAATGGCCTCCCAGCGATGCCTGACAGTGGCAGTTATGCATTCCATTAGCAATAGGTCAGCCCGGCTTTGTGCTAAGTTTCCTGAATCATGCCTTTCCAGTGTGCCTTGTGTACTTGGTTGTCATAGCATGCTGTTCAGGAAGGATGATTATTCTGGGTCAGAAGTCACGGACTGGCTGCCCCAAAGCCCAGCGGATCTCCAGTGCTTTGTGTTCAGTTGAACAATTTCAAATTAGTTGGCGGTATTTAAAATGTGGGCAGTGCCCCACCCATTACTGTATCTCTGAGTGTTCTTGGAAAATGAGAGAGCATGTCAATGTTGGTGTGTGTGTTGTTGGGTTGGGTGTTGATGCCCCCCCTTTCTCTGACTCATGTGCCCTCTACATTGCCAGAGTCCCCACCCTACCTGCTGCATCCATTGCTTGTTAACCCTGAGGGCTAGACAGTTAGAGAACTCTTGGCCTAGATCACTATCGTATGTACCTTGCCATCTAGAACAGGGTTTGGCAAACTATGGCCCCTGGACCCAAGACAGCACTTGGCCTCTTGTATTAAAATTTTGTTGGAACACAACCACATCCATTTATTCATTTGTTGACATATTTTCTATGTTTGCTTTTATACCATTCCAAGGAGTTCTGACCCAGACCATCTTAGCTGTAAAACCCCAAGCCAAACCCAACTTATAGCAACCCTGTAGGGCAAAGCGGAACTGCTCCATGGTGTTCCTGAGGCTGCAGATCTCCAGGGATCAGACAGCCTCAACCTTTTCCAGCAGAGCAGCTGCGGGGTTTGAACCACTAGCCTATTGGTTAGCAGCCCAACCCACTGTTCCACCAGCACTCCACTTTACAAAAATTTTTTGGCTGAACCCTGGTCTGGAACACACCCCAAAAGCTGATTTTTAACTACATTATGGTCCCCTTCAGAGGTTTTCTAAACAAGTTCTGTCCCCTCCGAGGGATCCTACCATTGTCTGTGAGTTACATTTCCCAGCTCCAGGCTTTATCTGTGATCTACCAAACTGATAGGTGAAGTAGGTGACCATTTATTCCTAGGCCTGTGTTATTATGAGGTAACATGTTATATTAATGGCCAAGAGCATGAGGTGTTTTGCTTCCATCCATTGTTTTCTCTTGCCTTCCACAGCCATGGGAAAGAGCGCAGCTGCCTGGAAGTGCTGACGATAGACATTTCTGCAGAATCTTCCTCCACCTCACAAGAACTGGCCTTGTTATTATTATCCATGAAGACAATATCTTACTTGATTAACTCTTTGTCTTCTATCTTAATTTCTTCTAAGACCACCCTGCAAGACAGGTTCATTGCCTACCCAATTCCCACCCTTCCTCCCATCTTCCTTGCGGCAGAACCTGCCTCTAGATCAGTGGTTCTCAACCGGTGGGTTACGACCCCTTTGGGGGTCAAATGACCCTTTCACAGGGGTTGCCCGATTCATAACAGTAGCAAAATGACAGTGATGAAGTAGCAACAAAAGTAATTTTGTGGCTTGGGGGTCATCACGACATGAGGAACTGTGTTAAAGGGTCGTGGCATGAGGAAGATTGAGAGCCACGGCTCTAGACTGTGGTTAGGTATCATCCTGTCGGTTCCAACTCATAGCAACCTTCCATGCAACAGAATGAAACCTTGCCCGGCCCGGCACCATTATCATAGTCATTACCATGTCCGAGCTCATCGTTGGAGCTCTGGTGTCAATACATTTTCTCTTTCTCTCCTTTACCAAGCATGATGTCTTTCTCCGGGGATTGGTTTCTCTTGATAGCACGTCTAAAGTAACTGACACTCCAAAGGAGGCAGCAGAAAAATTGATGTATTCAATTGTGATATTGATGAGGAATTTTGAAGATACCATGGACTGCTAATAGAATGAACAAACCAGTTTTGGAGGAAGTACAGCCAAAATGCTCCTTAAAAGATAGGATGGTGGGATTTTGCTTGCTTATTGTGAACTCATGAGGAGGGACCGATCGCTGGAGAAGGGCTCATGCTTGTTAAAGTAGACCAAAACCAAATTCACTGCGATGGAGTGGATGCTGACTCCTAACAACCCGATAGGACAGGGTAGAATCGTCCTTGTGAGTTTCAGAGACTGTAACTGTTAATGGGAGTAGAAAGCCCTGTCTTTTCCCCCAGGAGGGGCTGGTGGTTTCAACTGTGGACCTTGCAGATTGCAGCCCAATGCTACCCACCGGAAGATGGATTAACACAGTAACTTCAACATGGGCTCAAATATAACAATGATCAGAGAATCATGCAGGACCCTGCTGTACATAAAGAGTCAACTGTATGCCATGTAACAACAGTCACAACAATATGTTAGGCATTGTTTTGAATGTTTTGAATGAACATTAATTCATTTAGCTCTCATAATGACACTATGAAATAGTATTAGTCCCATTTTCAAATGTGGAAATTGATACCGAATAGATGCAGGTAGTACCACATCTGGCAAGAGGCAAAGCTACGAGTTAACTCCAAACTAGAGGCTGTGGGCTTAATTATTATACCTTGCCACTTCTTTTTCTTTTTTATAAATCATTTGATTAGGGGCTCTTACAGCTCTTATAACAATCTATACATCAATTGTATCAAGCACATTTGTACATATATTGCCATCATCATTTTCAAAACCTTTTCTTTCTACTTGAGCCCTTGGTATCAACTCCTCTTTCCCCCCCTCCCTCCTCACCCTCATGAACCCTTAATAAATGATAAATTATTATAGTTTCATATCTTACACCATCTGCTGTATACATCCATCATTGTGATCCATTCCCCCTTTCTCCGCCCACCTTGCCCCTACCCTCATGGTATTGCTACTCCCATTTTTGTTCCTGTGGGGCTTATCTGTCCTGGATTCCGTGTGTGGAACGCTCTCATCTGTACCAGTGGACATGCTCCTCTCCCCTGCCAGGAACATAGAGACTGCATCGGCCACCCCCTTTCCCCTCTGCTCAGCTCCCTGCCTGCCAGTGTGGGTAACAACAGATGATCAGACACTAATTTCATGTAATTGGAGAGTCCCTAGGATATTTACCCATGATAGAGTGTAGATATTTACCCATGGTAGAGCTTAGATACCTGGAGCACAGCCTGCAGATCCCTGGAGCACTGTCTGTAGAGCTTTGCAGGAGGGGGAGAACAGCCCGGCAATTCAGACCCAGTGTGTCCCAAACCCACTCAGCTAATCTGGTCCTCCTTCCCTGGGGTCAATGCAGCACAGCCCCCAACCAAGGCACCCTACAAGTCCATTATTAAAGCAAAAACAAAAACTTTAAACAATGTTTTTTATCTGAAGCTGTGTTCCTTTGTGTAACTTTGAATGTAAGCCACCAGAAACCTGGTCCATAAACATAACATAACAGGCAGGTAGCAGATCCCCTGAGCACAGTTTACAGCGCTTTAACATAACAAAACAGGAAAAGCCACTTATTGAGAATAGAGGAAATTATTTGAGGCATGTCATATGACACAAGTTGTCCTTTTTTTAATTTTAAAATTTTTTGTTGAAAATTAGATGAAGGTTTAGTTGGTAGATCATCAGTTTTAAATTCAGCAGTTCATACACCTTCTGTTTCAATTAATATATTGCAATTTCTCCAGTTGAAAATAATTTCTAATTGTGTTTCCTGTTTCCATTCCTCCTAATTTCCTAACCCTTGAACTTTGTTCTTAATGCTGCCTGTGGTAGTTACATAATTTCATGTCAACTTGATATATAAAAGTGTAGGGGTGGAGTCTAGATGGTACCTCTTTGTGGGCATGGCCTTTTCATAAGGAAGGCCCTGGAAACCCCCCTTCTCTCTCTGCCTTCACCTTCCTACTAGCGAGCCATTCTGAGACCCGCTAGAGCCCTGGAAATGCATCCACCTCCATGGGATCCACAAGAGTTTGCACTCACTGCCCTGTGATCTTCCGGTTTCTGCATCGTTGCATGTGGTTGTGTAAGTATGAAAAAGGACTTGTGGACTGGCATCAGGCTTATGGACTTGAGTTGGAGTGGGCTAGGATGTTTTATCGATGCATAATTACTCTGTAATATAAAGTTCTTTCTTTCACATAAATGAGTATCACTGAATTTATTTCTCTAGTCAACCTGCCTAACACACTGCCCTTTTGATCTCAAATGGTTGAATCTTCTAACGTGAGGGTGAGTTCCGTTCCAGACCTGAAGAGTTAGGGATTTGGAGGTGTCTCACCAATCTATCCGACCAGTGAGCCTGCTCTGTGTTATGCTTTTGAGTGTTGTTCCACATTTTTCTCCCTCTCTCTACCCTGGACCTTCAAATGTGATCTTTTCAGAGCAGTTGGTAGTGGTAGCTGGGTACCATCTAGTTCTTCTGATCTCAGAGTTAGGAAAACTCACATGTGCATAACTCATTAGTCCACTCAGCTGTTCTCATATGCCTTTTGGTTTTCATCAATCTTCTTTCCTGTTAGTAGCTTCACCTTAGAGGGCTGCTCATGAACTTTGAAGACCCCAGGCACTTCTACCCAAAGTAGGATGAAGAGTATTGTCTTTGTGAACTGTGTCATGCCAATTGACTGTGACACAAAGTTTTTTTATAGCTCCTGGTGTCACCCTTACAGGCTGTAGGGCGGCCTGTATGCTCATCTGTCTCCTTAAAAGACAGGGAGCTCTCCATCAACATTCATCTCCATCACCCCCTAAGCTTCCTCTATTCTTGGCTCATGGACTGAGGGGTGCCTCTTTGTTCCCCAGCTGCCTGTCTTTCTTCCCTCATCCTGGTTGTAGGCATCAAAACTTTGGCTGCCTAGGTGAACACACGAGAATATGGGAAGGCTGATCTCCTACCGCTTGTATCCCACTGAGGAGGATAATGTGTGGTGGTCACCTGTACTAGAGTGAGAATCAAGCAGCATTGAGTTAAATTGTGACTGTGAAATTTCTAGCTTTATTAGTTACCTCAGAAAATTCACTTCTTTTCTCTGAGCCTCAATGCCTTCTTCTGTACAAAGAGGTAATAATCACTTAAACAATGAGGTTGTTTTCAGCATTAAATTAGGTAATTCTTATAAAGTGCTCAAGACAAGAGCTGGCACTGAGTGGCCAGTCAATGAATAATATATCATGCTATGAGAAATGGTGTTTTCGTTATAAGGTCATTGAATTTGAGATGATCTGCAGGCTAATATGTCTCTATCTGAGGTGGACCTTGAATCCTGGCACATCCAGGAGTAAGAAAGGGCTAGTTAACTTTGAGACCTCTGTTTAGTGGCTTCTTTTCCCTAAATGGGATTCTGCTTCTCTGTCTGTTGGCTATGATGATTCCAGCTAGGAAAGGCCCCACTGTGAGATGCACTAAGCAGTTGGGCTCTCCATAGCTGAGGAATGGTTCAGCCTGAGGGCCTTGGTTCCGTTGTTTCTCCAAAATCAGCCAAGGATGCTCACGAATGCGCATCCCATCAGCCACCGGCATGTCCACTGGGGCTGGTCAATGATTCGGAGTAGCATGCACGTATGAGTACCATTGAGTGAGTGACATCCATAACCTCTGGAGTTTGGGTAGGTTTGGTTTCCTGTAGTATAAATATTTAGAATATGACCATGCTTCTAGTTTTTGGCAGTGGTGACTCCCTTACTCATGATGAAGGCCTTGAATCTCTCCAAACTCTGAGCCAGCCCCAGAATAAACTGTACTGAACCACTGGCTTCCAAGTCAAAGGGAAACTGAATTTCAATTGACCCATGAGCCAGACCTACTGTTCTTTCCACTCCTTTTTTATTAAAAAAAACACCTCAACAGTTAGTAAACCTGGTCAGACCATCTGTTTCCTTACAGTTTTTTTGTACAGCCCAAATTGGGATAAGACCCCAGACACTATTTTGGAGATCAATATAATCTTTTCTTATAATAATAAGAGTGCTAACTAACATTCAGGGCCACCACTTTGTTTTAAGTACATGACCTTGCTTACTCTTTAAATGAACCTAGGATGTTGGTCCCATGATCAGCCCCATTTTAGAAGGGAGTAAGGGAGATGCAGTCCCTGGGTAGCACAAATGGTTGGTGCTTGACTACTGATATACTCATCAAGCTTGGTGGTTTGAATCCACCCAGAGGTGCTACGGAGGAAGCCCTGGAAATCTGCTTCTATGATGAAAACCATATGGGATAGTTTTACTCTGTAATATATAAACTTGTCCTGGGTCAAAATGCTCTTGAAAGCAATGGATTTGCCCTTTAGTTTAAAGGTAGAGAAAGTGACTTGTGAAGCCACTTTGGCCAAAGGTGCATGGCCATGAGGGGCAGAGTGGACATGTGGACCCAGGCCTGCCTGACTCCCAAGCTGGCGCTCTCCACTCAGCTCCCCTGTGTCCTCTGCATGAGTGACAGCAGGGATTTGTGGAGCACTTGATGTGAGGCAGTTGCCAGGGTGAGCCTTTAACACGCATGAGCTCAGTTAATCACCATGAAGGCCCTACAAGGAGTGCACTGTGACTCGCTCCATTTCAGAGATGAAGAAAAAGAGCACTCGAGAGCTTACATAACCTATCTGAAATCATGAACAGAGCCAAGCTACTGCCGGTGACAGACCTCAGGAAGCTCCCCAGGGCAACAATGCAGGGGGCTCAGCCAAGGCCACCTGGTGGACCAGTGGTTGAATGGGGACGTGGCTTCATGGAGCGCTTCTATTCACTGATGGACAGTCTTGCAGCAGCAGTAGTAGGAGGGGACCTCTCAGAGGGCCAAGCTGTCTCAGCCCTTGACAGAGTGACAGCCAAGAAGGTGTCATGCATTTTCCCGGTTGTTTTTGGAATCTGATGAGCTGTATTCGCATCACAGCTCCAAAACAAACTTGCTGGGTGACCTTGGAGAAGTCTCTTCCTTGTCCTGAGCCTCTGTTCTCATCTGTAAAATGGGACCATGATCCTAGCTACCTCCTGGGCTTGTGGGAGAAGTCACTGGGAGAACACATATCGAACATCTGGAGCGATGACTGCCACACAGTAAACACTCCGTAGCTGTCACTACTGAAATGGCCTGTGATCTGAAATGGTGACATTTGTCGGGTAGCCATTGGACTTTTCACCTCAAGATTGGCAGTTCAAATCCTCCAGCCTTACCTTGGGAGAGAGAGGAGCCTTCTGCTCCTGTAAAGTTACAGCCCCGGAAACATTGGATAAGGTGCCTCTGAGCAGGAATTGGCTCAAAGGCAGTGGGCTCCATGAACCAGAAGTGGCTTGAGAAACCCTGAAGCTTTAAACATAACAAATTTGTTATCTTAAAAAATAAATCATTTTATCGGGGGCTCGTACAGCTCTTATCACAACCCACCCATCCATCCATGTGTCAAGCACATCTGTACATATGTTGCCATCATCATTTTCAAAACATTTTCTTTCTACTTGAGTCCTTGGTATCGGCTCATTTTCCCCCTCTCCCCCCCTCTCTCATGAACCCTTGATAATTTATTAATTATTATTATATTTTCATGTCTTGCACTGACCGATGTCTCCCTTTATCCACTTTTCCATTGTCCGTCCCCCTGGGAGAGGGCTATAGGTAGATCATTGGGATCTATTCCCTCTTTCTCCTCCCACCTTCCCTTCCTCTCTTGATATGGCTACTCTCAATACTGGTCCCAAGGGGTTTATCTGTCCTGGATTCCCTGTACCTGTGTATATGCTCTGGTCTAGCCAGATTTGTAAGGTAGAATTAGGGTCATGATAGTGGTGGTGGGGGGGGGGGCAGGGAGCATTAAGGAACTAGAGGAAAGCCATATGTTTCATCAGTGTTATACTGCAACCTGACTGGCCATCTCCTTCCTGAGACACTTCTGTAAGGGGATGTCCAATTGCCTACAGATGGGGCTTTAGGTTTCTACTCTGCACTCCCCACCCCATTCACATTGACATGATTTTTTGTTCTGAGTCTTTGATGCCTGATACCTGATCCTATTGACACCTCATGATCACGCAGGCTGGTGTGCTTTTTCCATGTGGACTTTGTTGCTTCTCAGCTAGATGGCCACATGTTTACCTTCAAGCCTTTAAGACCTCGGACACTATATCTTTTGATAGCCAGGCACCATCAGCTTTCTTCACCACACTTGCTTATGCACCTATTTTGTCTTCAGCAATCTTGTTGGGAAGGTGAGCATCTCAGAATGCTGGATTATTAGAACAACGTGTTATTGTGTTGAGGGAGTACCTGAGTAGAGGCCCAATGTCCATCTGCTTCCTTATTACTAAACCTATAAATATATGTACACAGATCTATTTCCCCTTCATCATTTATAAATATATTTACATATGTACATATCTGTATTTAGATCTCAACAAATGCCCTTTGCCTCTTAGATCTTTCCTCTATTTCCTTTTACTTTCCTCTTGTCCCACTTTCATGCTGAAGTCTGTTTCCTAATGACTGACTTGCTTTGCTGGGAAGGAGACTTTCACAAGAGTCTGTGACTCTGTAAGAAGCACACAAGCTCTTAAGACACACTCACACATACTTGTGGCACATATATGCTTAGTTGTATATACGAAAACACTCACATGCATGTATGCATGCATATTCACAGGCACATTGATGTATGAGTACATACAATTTGCATATGAGCATACACACACACACACACACACACACTGCACGCACACAGTATTAACACTTGTGTGCTCTCCCTCCCCTTCCTATCCTAGTTAACACCTACTCACCTTTCAGTTCTTAGCCCAAAGGTCACTCCTACAGGGTCGTCACCTTAGCTTCCCTGGTGAGGCCAGGCACACAGGCTCATACTTTTCCTCCTCAATTTGCGTTTTATGAAATTGTGTTTCTAGTCCCCTCAGTCTGCACTTCCGGCGAGAATGTTCGAATCATCTGGGCCAGGGCCGTGGCTGACTGTTCTCTGCTCTATCAAAAGTATCCAACACTGCCTGGCACACCACGTGCCCTCAGTGCTTCTACGTCATGGCCCCACACCACCACTGGGACCCCTTTGGGGTTTGCAAGCAGGGCAGTGTTGGATACAGTGACCTGATTCATTTGAGTTCTGCCCTGCATCTTAGCATCTTACGTGAGATCTTCCCACGCGGTCGGTCTCGGGTGGTTTGTAGGCTCATCCAGTGAGATCCAGGCTCTAGAATGCTGGGCAAGTTGGTCAGGAAAATACAACATCTAACTTTCAAATGTGTTTCCCGTCACCAGGGAGACAGTCATTGGTGGTGGAGAGAATGTCTAACGAGCCTGAAGCGCGGGCAACCCCTTCTTGGTTTTCACTCCTGGTTTTCCCCTGGGAGGTTAGGGGACACCGACAACTGCCACAAGTAATAGAGTTGATAAGGCACCTCCTGAGCCGGACGGGACTGCTTTATTTCCCCCAGGCCTGCTTACTGCAGCGAGTGCTCCCACGGCTGCTGGGCAAGGGAGGTGAGAAACTCAGCGGAGGGGCCGTGGAGCCTGAGACTTAGGCTAAAGTTGCTTCTTTTCATCCATTGCTTCATTTTGCAAATAGCTTTGGGACGCCTTCTACGTGCTAGCTGTTGGGGATCCAGGAGAAAGACAGGACACACTTCTTGATCTCTGAGTGCCCCATTCCAGCTGCAGATGGACCAGGAATAGGCCATCAAACGATAGTGTAGCCAGTGCTCCAGTGGGTAGGTACTGATGGAGGGGGGAGGGGGCCTCTGGGGAGCATCAGAACGACCTCCTCTGGGAGGAGCATGTGACGTTTAGGTCTGGGGGATGCATAGGAGTTTGCCAGGCGTGGTGGATATGGAAGAGCAGGCTGAGGGCAGAGGAGAGTACATGAACAGGCCCCACCAGGAGCTAAGGGACGTGGTGGGGATTCAGGGCGACAGTGCTGGGGTTGGGAGGGATGGAGGACAGATGCACTGGGAACTGGTGTTCGCGGAGTCCCAGTGGTCCTCAAAGGAGCTGGGGCTCTGTGTGAAGCTGGGGGAGTTGGAATAGAGGATCCCTGGGATCAGCAAGGGGGACCTAGCCACTGCTGACTCAGAAGGATGTGGGACGTTGGAGAAGGAGTTTTGTCCCCCAGGGGCTCTGTGATCTCTCTTCCTCTGGGCATCGCTCATCTGTCAAATGGACAGGGAGGTCCAGGTGACCTCCTAAGCAACTCCCAGCAGCTGCCTGCTTCACTCTTGTCAGGCGGGATGAGCTAGCTGTGTGGTTCCCTTTCCCTCCAGGGCCACTCTTGGGCCCCCTCCCCTCCCCCGGACCCCTCCCATCCCGCTGTGTGCACCATGGTCACCGTGGGCCTCATTTTCCCTATCACCATCCAGGTAGCACTATGAACAGCTCATGCAACATCTCTGGGCCTCAGCTTCCACAGCAGTGGGAAGTTGCTGGGGGATTAATAATCCTCTCATCTTCTTCAGTTTCATCTTGGACCACTCCACCACAGGCATTTGATTACCCAGGAACCAAGGTGAGCACAGGTTTACTGAGCTGACTTACTCAACTGTAGTGAAAATTTGCATATTCTCACCACAGCAAAGATTTTGATTTTAGGTGTGACTAGCATCTGTCACTCCCTGAATCCCACAGCCCCTTCCGACAGAATCAAAGTCTCTTTTCAAATTTACTCTCCCTGACAGAGATGCAGCACCCAGCAAGTAAAGTAAGCACAGACTTGCTTGTGTCTACTTACTGATGTGTAGTAGACTCACAGACTGCCCACATCCAGTCATCTGTGGAGCTTGTTAAATATCCAGATTGTGTTAGTCTGGCTAGACTAGAGAAACAAATCATAGACACTCATA
>NW_022111372.1:84514872-84550929 GCF_000313985.2 Echinops telfairi
GTGGGCCACCTACTATGAATGAGGCAAATATGAGCGTCCCGATGGTGTACAGTGGTTCCCTGCCGGGCTGCTAACAGCAAAGGCAGCCGTTTGAAACCACCAGCTGCTCTGCGGGCACAAAGATGAGGATTCTATTTCCATAAAGAGTCTTGGAACTTGACAAGGGAGGGTTGACCCTATCCGATAGAGTTGTTAGGAGTAGGAACTGACTGGATGGCTGCGAGTTTTGGTGGTGTTCTTGACTGCTAATGGAAAGTTTGTCTGTTTGAATCCCCTTCATGGCTTCATGGGAGATAGATCTGGCGATCGATTTCCATAAATACTCACATGGGGTCACTTCAATTTGGCATTATACCCAACACCAGCAACAAGGTGAATATTTTTGAACAAATAGAAGATTTCATGAATGAACTTAATAGTCTATAGGTTTTTAAGTTATTAATTGTACTCAAGCGAAGCAGATTTGAATTACATTTACAAAGAACATCACACACTATTATAGTGCAGTAAATGATTTAATATAGTTCTTCTAGTCATAGTATTTATAAAACCCACTTTTTTCCTAATTGGCTTGGGTAAGAGAAGGTGGGGAAGACACACTGAGAAAATTTAGTTGTGAGTGATTGTTAGCAGGATTGATTGTGAGATCTATCCTGTTGGGTATAATAAACTGAGCCGCTCAGAAGCCATAAAGGAAGGGGAATCTCACTAACTTCAAGACAGAAGAACCAGGAGGGAATGGAGTGCATCCTGAGAGGCCTGCACTCTGAACCTCCTTGATCCAGGACACAGCTGTCACACCAGAGGAGAAACAAAGGACTGAGTGGCCTAGGAGCAGCAGCAGCAGAACCAAGAGTCAGAGCCCAAGAGAGAGCACAGGACTTCCAAACCCTCAGAGCAAATAATGCTGACTGCCTTTGGGCAGGAGGCAGGCTTGTGGAGTGGGATGCCTTCGAGTGCCTAATTGGGGGAGCTAGGATTGCTGAGCCACAGAGCTAGTGCTGAATGCCTTCAAGCTGAGGATTGTGGTGCAGTGTTGTGCCTTTTCGGCATTTATTTGCACCCCTGAAAAGACCTTTGCAACATTGCATGTACAATGCAGAGGCCAATGGACCATGTGGTCAAGAGGCAAAGATAAGATAGAGACCTGCCTGTGGGCACTACACGGAGAAGCTGTCCTGTTGGAATAATGATACCCTGAATATTTGTAACCTGTTAACTTACTTAATAAACCCCACGATGGTGAGTGTTTTCTGTGAATTCTGTGTCACGAATGCAACGAGTTATAAAAACCATCCAAAGAGTAGAGAGGGCTTTGGGGAGAGAGAGTTGCTGTCAGAACTGGTAAGGGAGTTTGGAAGGGAATGGCATGTCTGACCTCATCCTCCTAGGACATAGCCTTCGGCAACGGATGCAGGTGATGGTGACTCTTCTCTTCCTCCCACCTTGGGTAACCAGAGGAACACAGGTGCTACTCTCCCATCATTGTTTTCGCCTTCCACCTGACCCTTAGAGGGTGAGTGAAACCACCAAGCTGGGTGATTTCAGGGATGCCCCCAACCCCTTTTTGAGAGATGGAATCAGTCACCTGTTGTTCTAGGCAAGTCCTACAATCATGCACAAACTGTAAAAGAACAGAGGTGGCACACTGGAAGACTCGCAAGGCTCGTTCAGCACATTTAGACAAGGGGGAGGGCGCCCCCAGCTGCTCACCAAAAAGTCAGCAGTTTGAACCCATGGGAGCAAGATGTGGTTGGTTCTGTAAAGTCTGCATCTTCAGAAAGTCCATGGGGCAGCTCTACTCTGTGCCCTACGGTCACTCTGAGTGGGAATTGTGCTCTACACACTGTGGGTGGGAATTGAGTTGATGGCAGTGGGTCTGGTGTGGGGAGTTACACTGTGACCAGAAAGGAAATGACCTTCTGTTTCCTTCAGTCTTCATGCCACAGAGCAGTCCCCAGCTTTGGGGAAACTCCTCCCTTTTTTGATATTTCTACTATCTGTAATGCAAGTGAGGCCCTTGTGACGCCTGTCTGTCCTTCCATCTGTTCATCCATTCAGTGTGCATTTACCGACTTTCTCCTGAGAGCCAGACGCTGTGTTAGGTACTAGGGATTCTGGTGCACAAAGTAGGCCTGTGGCTTAACAAGTTATGTGGTTAGAAGAAGAACTCAAAAAACAGTCTTAGTTACCAACTGCGATTCATGTGAAGGAGAAAGGCCGAGCCTGGTGCAGAATAAACCAAGGAGATACAATTAATTCTGTAGCTCATTCTCGCAGGAAGGATTATTAAGACCCAGAGATTGAGAAGATATTGACAGAAGGACCCTCTGGCCCAAGTGTGCATTTGGCTTTCCAAGTACTTTTTTGGGAGTGCAAGTTCTTTCCCTCCATGCACACACATTTCAAGACTGAGTGTTTGATTAGAGAACTTTCATCTTAGATACCTGGAGCTGTTGGAATGTTTGGGGCATGTAGTTGGTGGTACAGGAGCCTGGGGTCCCTCAGGTGGATGGCCTCACAAGAGCATTGGACTGGGTGCTAAACCTCCAGGCTTTACGAAGTTGTGGGAAAGCGTTCTTACAACCATAGGAATACTCTCGATTTAAGGCCTAGTTCATTTAAATTGTGGTGCTGATGAAGATTATTGAATGTACCATGGACTTCTAAAAGGAGACACTGATCTGTTTTGGAAGACGTCAGTAGGACCAGAGAAAGAGAGGAAGAACCTCAAGGGGGTGGGTTGACACCGTGGCTGTAGCAATGGGCTCAAGCATAGGAACCACTGTCCGGATGGCGCAGGACTGGGCAGTGTTTTACTCTGTTGTGTGTAGATTCGCTGTAGGTCAGAACCGACTTGGTGGCACCCCCACCCCCACCAACAGAATTTCCAGTGTGTGGCTCATGGACTGCTCTGTCCAATCAACCGGGGAGTTTATTAATTATGCAGATTATTGTGTCTGCTCCACTCCAGGACAATAATAAAATATATCTGAATGAATGGCCCAGGAGTCAGCATTTTAATGAGCTCTCTAGGCAATTCCAATGCACATTAATTCCTGGAACCATTGTCATAGGTCTTTCTATAAAAAATGATTGATAGGCCTCAGGCCTATACTTGGTCTTAGTTAATGGTTTATGTATCTTCTAGCAAGGTAGAGGCCAAGCTGATTTTTTTAAAAAAGTTTAATTCAAATCATATCCCACATGCACTTAAATTCCCTATCGACCTTAGAGTAACCAAACCCAAACCAAACTCATTGCCATCCACTCTATGCTGACTCATAGTGACTGTGAAGGACAGGGCTGGACTTCTTCTGTGAGTTTCTGAGACTATAGCTCTTAATGGATGTAGAAAAACCCACCTTTCTCTCTTGTGGCTACTGGTTTCAAACTACTGTGCTTGAAGTTTGTACACCACCATGTAACCACTATGCCGTGAGGGCTCTTTAAATACACTCCAGGATTCATATGAAAGAGTTCTCACTCCATTGGAAATGAAGAGCATGCCTAACGATTTGTGTGTAAAAACACAGAGTTTGATTTTGTGGAAGATCTGTTGTCTTAATTTCCAGCATGTAGGGAGAGTGGGAGGTTTTATGGTGGGAAGCATAAAGAATTAAATTTCAAATCCTAGAGATAAGCTCCTCTATGTTCAGGTATTTATTTATTGCCAGATTTATAATCACTAACCACCTGGGACAGGTGTGCGTTGCTTGGTCCAGTGTTTCCTGAATGCAGCTGAAAGACCAAACCATATCGATGCCCTTGAATATGCTGTTGCCTTCAGGGATTCCTAATTTTTTCAATTTACAACCACTTTTCCCCGATGAAATTTGCTATGTGGGTGTGACTGTTAGGTTTTATGTCAACTTGGGTGGGCCAGGGGAGAAAAATGAGGATTTCTACTCCCATAAAGATTTGCAGCCTCAGAAATTCACAGGGGCATTTCCACTCTGTCTCTAACAGGTCCTATGAGTTGGAATAAACTCAATGGCAGGGAGTTTGAATAGGCCAACATTCTCCCATCTGGAGGTGGCATTTGAAGGGGAGGCTGAGAAGCCAATGAAAAAGCAGGGACAGGTGGCAGGTGTTAGGAATAGCTTGTGGAAGGGAAGAGGGAACAAAAAGTTATTCATGCTACTGAGAGGCATTTTAAAAAAAATATTTTTTTATATGGCTGCATTGAGGCTTTTATTCTTCTTGTGTACAATGACAACTTGATAGTTGAACTTCAACTTGGTGTTAGGATGCTGGAAAGTTTGACATCTGAACATATTTTTCTGATAAGAAGTAATGGAAAACAAAATAATTGGTTCTGAGCCCCCCAAATAACACTATGAATTTGTTTTTCCAAGACTTCAAATCACTATGAAGCCTTTAGCCTTCTCACACGTCACTGTCGCCAATGCACTGTCACCATCAAGTTGTTCCTGATTTATCCAAATTTGTAGAAATTTTTCAACCTCTTTGATGGTCTGGGCTCTTTGTTTCCTGGTTAACGATTTCACGTCTTTTGCGACATTAGCCACTTTAATCACATTCCCTCACCCCCTCACCCCCATCCACCGCACCCCACAAAATGTTGATAATGTCCACTTCGCCATGTTGTATTCAGCTGCTACGTCAGAAAAACAGCAACCTGATTCAAATTTTGCCGAGATTTCTTTCTTTAACGTTACTGTGCTTCTCACGGTTTTTCTCTCCGCTTCACTGCTGGTATCACACATTCTCTCTGGAGCCATGGTTACAATAATGCTTTATGCAAATAAAGCACATTTGAAATAGCACAGGGAAAAATGTTTTAATGCACTAACACGAGCTCTGTACATTCTCTGAACGAGAGCGCCTCTTAGGCTGAAGCATCATGGTGTCTGTGTCCATGGTGAGACGCAACGGGAGGCAGGACGCAATCTTGGCTCAGATGTTTTTCACGTAGGATTTTTGGTTCGACTATTGAGGAAGTTACGAACACCTTGCGGATTGTTGTAGAACTTTGCTGTTGGAGTAGGGAAAGTCCGTGCTTGGAGCTGGTCAACAACCAAGTCATCACTGTCTGTGTAATTTTGACCATTTTTACGCGGACAGTTTACTGACATGTCTTACATTCGCCCTGTTGGTGCACATTCATTTGGATGATATGTGCACCTCATGCACTGTCTCTTCTTTGAACTGGAAGTCAGGGTTGCCAGTCCCCTGCCTTATCATCACTATGAACCAGATGGCCCTTTCTGCATTACCATGGAGACGACTGAGGCCCAGGATGTAGTGGCACGATCAGGACAAAGTCTGAATCTCCACAGTTGATGGTCAACATCACCCTTTCCTTGAGACACAAGAGAATCCAGTTTGAAACTCAGTCAACTTGCACTGATGACTAGACCACAGTCAACGCCATCCTCAAGGAAGAAAGAGAGAATGTTTTTCTTCTAAGATCAGGAACAAGTCAAGGATGCCTGCTTTCACCACTGTGCTGAAGGTTTTAGCCAAAGCAATTTGATAAGAAAAAGAAATAAAAGACATCCAAATTGGAACAAAGAGAGTAAAACTATCTCTATTCGAAGATGAAGTATATAGAAAATCCCAAAGAGAACTCTCTCTCTGTCTCTCTCAACAAAAGCTAATAAATGGATTCAGCCAAATTGCAGAGTATAAGACCAATACACAAGAATCAAATTTGTTTCCATATACTATCAAAATCTACAAAAGAAACTAAGGAAAACCACTTATAACAGCATTGAAAAAAAAACCCACACCCAAATACTTCAGCACAAATTTAACGAAAAAGGTGGAAAAGTGACAGGTTTGTAAACTGAAAGATACAAATCATTGCTGAAGGAAATTTACAGCCAAAAAACTGGAAGGACATCATTTGATTATTAATTGGAAACCTTAATATTATTAAGATGGCAATACTACCCAAAACTATCTATGATGATATCACAATGCAATATTTATCAAAATGCCAGCATTCTTTTTTTTGCAAAAATAGAGAAGGTGGCCCTCAAATTTGTATGGAATTTCAAGGGTCCCAAGAGAGTCAAACCAATCTTGATGAAAACAAAATTTAAAACATTTTTTTCTCAATTTTAAAATGTGGTATTAGCATAGGAACAGAAATCTGCATCAATGGAATAAAATTGAGAGTCCAAAATAAGCTCATGTATCTACAGCCAATTGAATTTTTAAAATGGTACAAGGCTGTTTAATGGGGAAAAGGATAGTCACTTTATCAAGAAGTTGTTGAGATAACTCAATCTCCAAATATAAATGAATGAATTGGACTCCTACCTTATATGTTCAAATGAACTCAAAATGGATCAACAACATAAATGTAAGAGTAAAACTAGAAAACTCTTAGAAAAAAATGGTAGGGATAAACCTTCATATCCTTGCCTTAGACCATGGATTCTTAGATGCAATACCCAAAGCAAAAGCAACAAAAGAAAAACATAGATCCATTTAACTTCATCGAAATGAACAGCTTTGGACATAAAAGAACCCATGAGAGTAAGAAGACAGTTTACTGAATGGGAGGACGTATTTGCAAATCTAATGAATGTCTACAAGATACATAAAGAACTCTTATGAGTCAACCATAAAAGACAACATAATTTAAAAATCGGCAAATGACTTAGGTGTCTACTTTCTCTAAGGATACACAAATGGCCAAGGGGTCCATGAAAAGATGTCCAACATCATTAGTCATTAGGCAAATGCAAATTTGAGATGGTTCTGAGATGCTGCCTAACCTCCGCTAGGATGGCTATGATCACTGAAATGGAAAAAAACAAATTTGGGTGAGAATATAGAGGTTAGAGGCCTTTTACCATGCTGGTGGTAATATAATAAGATGCACCACCATGAAAAAGCAGTTTGACAGCTCCTCAAAGAGTCAAGCATGGAATCATTACATCATCTGACAATTGTACGCATAGATGTATAGCTCCCCAAACTGGAAGCAGGTTCAGACCAATCTTGTACATGACTGTTCATAGCAGCACTGTCTATGTTAGTGCTATTCACCGTAGCCCCAACGTGGAAGCAGCACACATATCCCTCAGTCTATAAATGGAATAAACAAAATGTGGCATATCCATAAATAAATAAAAATAAAATCTCATTCACCTACAAGAAACCTGATGCATGCTACAGCAAGGATGAACTTGAAAATCTCCTAAATGTAAGAAGTTGGGCACAAAAGCACACACTGTATGGTTGCATGTATAGAAGTATCCAGAAGCTAAATGCATATAAAAACAAAGCAGCTATGTTGTTGCCAGGAGTTAGGGGAGCAGGGGGAGGGGAGTGGTTGACAGCGGGCATGGACTTTCTTTTGGGTTGATACAAACACTGGAACTAAATTGAGGGGGTATTGACACAACATAGTGACTATACTAATGCCTGTGAATTGTCCCTTTCAAGAGAGTTCATTCTCTGTTATATGCATTTATCCTTAAAAATCATAACAAAGAAGTGTGTCCTAAGAAAAAAGTCACCATGTTTGCTAGTGCCTTATAGCATCGGTCACCCAGAATCTCTTCTGCTCCTTGGCTGGGAAGGCGACAGGATGAAAGAGAGGCTCTGAGCACTTTAATCTCACGAGGGCGCAGGAAGGAAGGGAGAGGAAAAGATAGGAGGAGGGAGGCTCAAAAGGAAGCTGCTGAGAAGATAAAGCATGCCTTGAAGCTGTCTTATCATGGATCACATTAAGAAAAAAGAAGACTCACATTCAGTTGGTCATGGGACAAGCAGCAGAGACCCCGGAGGAGAGTCAGGAACTCAGGTAGGACTGAGGAGTGGTGCTCTCTTGGAGCCATGTGACCTTGTCCACAAATGCCCTGGTGTTGGGGATAAGTGTATGGGTGCTGGCACCAGAGAAACTTGAGTTCCAGCCTCTGCTGTGCCCCTTGCTGATTGTGTCCTTGGCTAAGACATGCATGCTCACTGAACCTTAGTTTCTTTCTATGGAAGGTCAGGATAATGGTTGGGAGGATTAAGCGACATCATCCTTTTGAAAAGTATGTAGCACAATAGTAAACGTCAAAGGTCACTTGTGGCCATTGTATTGAACATCGCAAATGGAATGATTTTCCTTTTGCTTGTAAGCATGCCCCGATCTCCTCCAATTAAAAAATTCCTCCTTGAACCCACCTGGGGGCCACCATTTTGTGTTTCTTCTGCCTTTCCCACCTGAATTTCTCCCCAGCACCCCACCCCGCCCTTTAGATTCCATTCGTGCACTGTCAAGCAAAAAACAAAAAGCCCATTTTGTAGATCAAGAAACGGAGTCTTGGAGATATGAAATAACTTTATTTAGCAATTTGACCGAGAAAATATAGCTAATCCATACCAGTCCTGGAACCTCAAGGGGCTGAAAAGGGAGACAATACTCGCAGCCACTGCCTTTTAGAACAGCACACAGGGTGTCCTGTGATGACAAAGTAGCACAGTGCACACCTCAAGACCGGCGAATCCGAAGAAAGTAGCCACACGTAGCCAACCAGTTGTGTCTCATGGACTTCAGATGGGCTCCAGTGCATCATGGATCTGTTCACTATACAGTTTTCAGCAATTGCTCTTTCAGAAATAGATCACCAGATTTCTTTGAATGGACTTGAACCATCAACCTTTAGATCAGCAGGTGAATGAATGAATGTGTTAACTGTTTGCATCACCCCAAACTCCGGCTCCAATGTAAGGATTCAGAAGGATTAATGGACCATGCAAATCACACCTGAGACCACAATCCTGAGGTGACAAGAACTAGATGGTGCCTGCCTACTAATGCCTACATACAATTAAAAGGGACTATGAGGGGAGGTCTTGGAGAGACTGGGAGAAAGGTGTAGAACAAAATAATAAAAAAGACAAGGCTTACATGTGGGACCCCGAGAGTACAGCCCTGAGTCACCCTTCAACCTTTAGAGCCAGCCCTGTGTCTCAGTTTCCAGCCAAACAATCGACAGGCCTATAAGGCAGACAATAGCACCAGAGGGTGCACATTCCCTGTCATAAATGAGATCAAAGGGCACCTCTTGCCCAGGGGTAAAGCCCCAAGGCAGGGTGTGGTGAGGAAGAAAGATCAAGGGGAAAGGGCCAGTAAGGGCAGGGAGGAAATGGGAAGAAGACTGTTCTATTGTGAGAATTACAATCAGTGTCACCAACTGAGAATATACATTGTTGAAAGGAAAACCAACCTACCTTGTAAACTTTCGCTGTAAAATTACACAGGGCACAGAATGGGTGTGAATCCGAAATGCATCCTCAGAGGTAGCCCAACTGCAAGGGGGGAACATTTTCCATGGCAGTGTGCTAGGGAGGGATCGTCTAGGCCAGTGTTTCCCAAAGACGGTGTGGGAGACGACCTTAGGCAAGTGAGGATTTTTTGTACCTTCATAATTATGTAGTCATTATATATTACAAATACAAGAGGCTCCATTTCTACAACTATGGGGTGCTACAGAACTTCCTTTCCCAATGACTTCAGTCTCACAAAAAACAGACAGAGCAACGTTAGGCAAGCAATGCAGCCATGGTACCTCTGGCAACTCTCATAACTGCAGTCGCCTAAGGTCTGATTTCATACAAGTCTGTTGTTTCTATAAAGGAGAAAATGGACACTCGGAGATATTAAATGGGTTGCTAGTGCCACAAAATGCGTGAGTGGCCAAGTGCAATCGTATGGAAGTACAGTTCATTTTCCCCTAATTCTAAGATAATAGCAAAAGCAATGCCTCATGTCTGAGCACGAGACATTTGATAAATGACTGGTGGTTATGCTGGCAGCTCAATGCTCTGATTAGAATCTTGGTGATGCTTTCTCTACTCGTCCGAAATTCATTTCTCTTCCTAATCTTCATCTGTCTCTTAGATGCCCTGTCCTGGTGTGGGGAACTGGGCCTTGGAGGGAGGACTGGGGCCTGATGTCTTTGTTCTTCTTGCCCTGGAGAAGAAGGTTGCTGGATAGAAAGGTCCAGATAGGGTAGGGGGTCCAGCTATGCCTCTCTCTGTTGTGTGACCACAAGTAACCCCTTATTCCCTGTGCCACCCACCTCACAGGGCCATTGTTATTCTTGGCATTGAGTCAGGCCCCAAACTCAGCAACCTGAGCAAAATGGAACAAAGTGCTCTCCAATCCTGTTTCATCCCACGATGGGTTGCAAATCTGAGGGTTGTGTTCCAGGGGGTTTTCACGGGCTGATTTCCAGAAGTTCCCCAGGCCTTTCTTCCGAGCCACGTTAGTCTGAGAGCTCAGCTGAAAGCTGTTTAGCATCGTAGCATCACACCAGCCTCCAGTGACAGACAGGTGGTAGTTGTACCAGTCCATGAGGTACAACAGCAAGGCTAGAACCCAGGTCTCTTGTTTGGAAGGTCAGCATTTCACCACTTTGCCTCACCCTGGAGTCATTAAAACAAAGAAACAACAACAAAACCAACCAACCCACTGCCATCAAGTTGATTGCAATTCCTAAGTCAATTCTGACCCAAAGTGACCCTACCAGACAGAGTAGACCTGCTCCCTAGGGTTTCCAAGACTACAAAGATGGAGGGATGCAGACAGCCTCATCTTCCTCCCCCAGAGCCCCTAGGTGCTGCAAGTGGCTGGTCTCGCCTTTAGCAGTCCAAGGCCTAACTCACAGCCCGCAGTGCCACCAAGGCTCCACACAGGGTGGTGAGGAAGTCAGGACAGGACGTGTTGCATGTTTTGATGCCGGACAGACTTCCATTGAAGGGGTTGTTATTCTCAGATGAATGCCCTCCCTGTCAGCAGTGAGGAGGCACATAAGCAGTGACCACAAACCATCCTGGCTGAGTCCAGAGGGCTACCCAGGGCTGCCCATGCTCTGACCTTGAGCTCAGAAGGTACACACATTTACTCAACAGGCTGACTGCCCTGCCTTAGGATAAAAGACTGCGGCTCAACAACAATATCTCATAGAGGATTCTATTTTGATCTTGACAATGACCACTGGAGGAATTGTCATCATTACTATTCAGGTAAAGAGAAACTGAAGTCTGGTCTAGTGAAAGAGATGTATTTGTCTGGGTCACCAACCAGGGGTGGGGACCTGGGTGGTGGGGGCTGTCTCGTGGGATTTCAAGGCTACCAGCAACACCTTCCCTGCCATCTCTTATCCGGTCCTCCGTTAAGCAGACGATGGACTATGAAGACCCTCTGTCATGGACTGCCTCATTCACCCCTGTGTTTGTGGTGAGCTGCCCTGTGGTTCTCATTTGGTGGGTGGGAAAAGAAGATTCGGGAGGAGAAGAAAATGAGCAGAACTAGGACTAGAATTTGAGTCTTCTAATCAGCTTAGGAAACCCATCTCTTTTTATAAGAGTACAGATGTTTATGACAGACATGAGCTTCATCCTTCAGATTTCTAGAATAATTCAGGAAGTTTGCATTCTTTGCCTCTCATACAGATGCAATTATGTTATTCTTATTACAAATGCACATTTAGGATTCTCTGGGTGATGCAAATGGTGACACCTGTTTGAGTTCATCTAAAGGGTCTTCAAAGCAAAACAGGGAAAAATAAGCCTGCTCTGCTCTGACGTGCATGAGGTCATGATCAGCATCAAGTCCATGACGAATGATTCTCCCTGCTTGCCTGTCTGTCAGGGGTACAATGTTAACTTGCACGTTGCTATGGTGCTAGAAGCTATGCCACTGGTGTTTCAAACAGCAGGAGGGTCATCATGTGGTACAGGTTTCAGTAGAGCTTCCAGATTAAGAAAGACTCAAAAGAAAGACTTGGTGGCAGTTACATAATCTCCTGTTATCTTGAGCAAAGGGGTGGAGTCTAGTCTGTCAATCAGGTCATAGCCAATGATGGATGCCTCTGTGTGGGCATGGCCTTCTCCTGAGGATTCTGGGAATTCCTGTCTTCCTCCCTGGAGGCGGGACACACATCTCTCTCTGCTTCACATTCGGTTGACCAGCCACATGAAGCTATGCTGATGGAGCCAGAAGCCGTGGGGCTCGAGGAGGCACACGGAGAGCTGTGCCAGTGCTGAGATGCTGCGTGTGGCATCACCGCATGTGCTGCATGAGTCTGTAGAAGAATTTGTGGACTAGTATCAGACAAATGAGCTAATCTTGGATTTATGGGCTAATATGGAATTTATGGGTTTGATCTGGATTGGTCCAGGATGTTTTCTTAATGTACAATTACTCTCGGATATAAAAATCTCTCTTACACACCACGAGTATCTCTGGATTTGTTTCTCTTAGGCCACCTGGCCAGTCCCGGACCTGCTGATCTACTTCTCAGAATCAGCCAGTGAGAACTTTATTGATCACAATAAAATATAGTCCTATATATATAGTAAAAAACTTTTTTTAACACATGAATGCTAACTGCAAGGTCGGTTGTTCAAACCTGCAGCTGCTTTATGGGAGCGTGCTGACACAATCATGGTCTGCAAAGACGTATAGCCGCAGAAACTCTGTGGAGCGGTTCTACTCTGTCCTTCCAGGTGGTTAGGAGTCAGAATTGACTCAGTGGCACTAAGTCTGTATGTTATCTCGTTGTGACCACAGCTATGCAAACAGAAGGAAACACTGCCCAGTTCTGCCTTATCCTCACACTTGTTCTTATGTTTAAAGCCATGGTTGCAGCGACTGTGCCAATCCACCCCGCGGGTGCTTTCCCCAGCATGGTGGCCTTTGACAGGGACCGGTCTCTCCTGACATCATAGCTAAAGAGAGTGAAGTGAAGTCCCATCACCCTGGCCTCCGAGGAGGATTCTGGCTGTACTTTTTCTGGATAGAGCGGTTTGTTCTTTAAACAGTTCATAGTATTTTCAGTATTTTTTTTGCCAGGACTATGTTTCAAATGAATCCATTTTTTCTTGGGTCTTCCTTATTCAATATCCAACTTTCACATGCATCTGAGGGAATTGAAAATATCATGGCTTGGATCAGGGGCATCTTAGTCCTCAAAGTCACATCTTGGCTTTTCAACACTTTGAAGAGTTCTCGTGCCCAATTTATCCAATGCCATGTCATTTCATCTCTTGACTGCTGCTTCCATGAGAATTGATCTTTGACAACTTTAATCTTTTCTTCATTTATCATGATGTTACCTATTGGTCCAGTTCCGAGGATTTTGCGCTTCTCGATATTGGTTCTTATCTTTGATCTTCATCAGCACGTGCTTTAAGTCCTCCTCACTTTCAGCAAGCAAGGTTGTGTCTTCTGCATGTTGCAGGTTGTTAACAAGCCTTCCTCCAATCTTGATGCCGCATCCTTCTTCATATAATCCAGCCTCTCTGATGATTTGCTCAGCACACAGATTGAACAAGTAAAGTGAGAAAATACAATCTTGACACACATCATTCTTGATTTAAAAAAAATCATTTTATTGGGGGCTGGTACAATTCTTATGAAAACCCATCCATCCATCCATTGTGTCAAGCGCATTTGTACATTTTTAGTCATCATAATTCTCAAAACATTTGCTTTGTACTTGAGCCCTTAATATCAGCTCATTTTCCCCCTCCCTCCCCACGTCCCCTTCCCTCTCATTCTTGATTTTAAACCATTCAGTATTCCCTTGTTCTGTTTGCACAACTCCCTTTTGATCCATGTACAGGTTCTACATGAGCACAAGGAAGTGCCCTGGAATTCCCATAATTCTCAAGATTGCTCACAGCTCGTTGTGGTCCACACAGGTGTCTGCCTCATCGAGCCAATAAAGCACAAGTAAACATGTTTTTGAGAGTCTTTCCTTTGAGCCAAGATCCGTCTGACAGCAGCAATGGTTTCCCTTTTCCCACATCCTCTTCTGAATCCAGTCTGACTATCTGGCAGCTCCCTGTCAATGTGCTGAAATCTTTGTTGGAGGATCTTTAGCACATTTTTACTGACATATGATATCAATGATATTGTTCTATAGTTTGAGCATTCTATTGGGTCCCCTTTCTTTGGAACGGGTACAAATATGGATCTGTTCCAGTCAATTGGCCAAGTAGCTGTCTTCCAAATGTCCTGGCAGAGACAAGTGAATGTTCCCCGTGCTTCATCAGGTGGTTGAAACATTTCAAATGCTATTCTGTCAGTTCCTAGAGCCTTGTTTTTGGCCAGTGCTTCCAGTTGTAGCCTGGGCTCCTTTCTTCAGTCCTGTTGGTCTCCATCGTGTACTGCCTCTTGAAATGTCTGTATGTTGACTAGCTCTTTGGGGTATGGCAGCTCTTTCCATTTTCTTTTGATGTTGGAATTGACTCAGTGGCAGTGAGTTTTTGAGTTTGCTCTCTTCAATATTCTGCCCACAGAATCTTTTAATATTGCAACAGGAGGCTTGAAATTTTTCGGTTTAAGATATGCTTAGAGTGTTCTTCCTCTTTGGCTTTCTAACTATGTTGGAAAGGATAGGGGAGTATAATTTACTGAGCATTTATTATGGACCAAGCATTATTATCTCCTGGAATAAGTTCTTATAATGTTAATACCGTACTAACTCCATATACTAAGGAAACATATGGGACTACTTTGTGATTTAAAATTTAGAAGGCAATTCAGGGCAAAGGTGGCAGGGATTTGGCATCTGGCTGACTGGAATTTAAATCCCAACAATGTCCATTTCTTACCTGGGCTCATGTCTCTGTTCCTCTATTTGTCAAATGGAATAAAAGTAGTTTTTGCGTCATTAACATTGTGGGCTCTGGGCAAAGATGTATTGACCTACGTACCATGAAGAAGCCTGCAGGGCTGCTGTGAGAACCAATTGACTGGAAGCTCCTTGCAGGGTTCCTGGCCCATGATAAAATCTTGACTATTAAACCCCACCAATTAATGAACCAAACAAATTAACCAAATAAGTCAATTCTAATACATGATGACCTGGGTGTCAGAGTAGAACTGAGTTCTAGGTTTTTCTAGTCTGCTATGTTTACAGCAGCAGACCAATGGGCTTTTCTTCTGTGGAGTTGCTGGGTGGGTTTGAACCACCAGCCTTTAGGTTAATAGTCCAGTGCCCATTGCTGGAGCCACCCAGGGAGCTTAGTGAATATCCTCTGCCTTCATATTGGGGTTATTTTCCCTCTGGACATTTGCACACCCTGTCACAGCTCTCTAACAGAGATGAGCATGAGGTGTGGTTTCCAGGAACATCTTGCCTCTAAAGGCCAGGAGAGAGGAGAGAGCTTCCCTCCCGAGTTAGAGACTGGTTTCTCTTACTTCCTTGGCAGCTTCCTCCAGTCAGTCAGTTCTCGGCTGCTCCCTGCGCTCCATTCTAGGTGCCCTGGCTGTGACTGGACTTGGCAGGGACTACGTTCAAGCTGGGGTGAGTTTCCCACATCTCTGCCAGCACCCTCTGCTCCTCATCGGTAACCCTGCCATCAGCCTAATTACACAAGGCCTGATTTACCCCTCACTGTGAAAAGCAGCTGCCTACATCTCCCAAGAACTCTGTTCTCTTCACAGACACTCCATCAATCAAGCCGATCATTTCCAACTCACAGTTGGAAATGCCTGAGGCACAAGGACATCAGGAATACCACACAAACTAGCAGTGTGTTTATTAATGCATCCTTCAATGAACTATTTATGGAAGGTCAAGTCCAAGCTCTAACATGTTTTAGCTGTGTGACCTTGGTCAAGTTTCTTAATCTCTCTTATGGCTCCATGTCTTTATCTGTAACATGAAGACAGTATTAATTCCCACTGAAAAGGGGGATTTCACCGCTCTTCTGCTGGTTTGTTGTAACATGGGGACTTGCGTGTCACAGTGCTTCTGGAAGTGATGCCACTGGTATGTCAAATACCAGCAGGGTCATCCAGGGTACACAGGGGTCAGTGGAGCTTCCAGGTTAAGACAGACTAGGAAGAAGGGCCTGTGTTTTACTTCCAAAAATTAGTCGATGAATGCCTGATGGGTCACGAAAGAACATTGTATGATACAATGATGGAAGATGAGCCCGCTGGGCAGGAAGGTGCTCACAATGTGTGCACAGAACAGCCCTTTCCTGTTCTATATGTGGTTACCTGTAACCAGGGGGGCTTGCACGCCCCCTAAGTATATATAAGCTGTGATTGGAAATATACTCTCTCTCTCTCTGCATGGACCCGGCTGCTGAGATCACAGCTGTCCCGGAGCCACTCTGTCAATCCATCTCACTGAGGATCTCCTTGTGGCTGCCCCTCTCCTTCACCGAGCATGACACCCTTTTTCAGGGATTGGCCTTTCCTGATAACACTGCCAAGTTATGCCATCATCCCTTGTGCCGTCCCAGTTCTGAGTCGCAGGGACCCTATGGACAGCAGAATGAAACACTGCTGGTCCTGCATCATCCGCACAATTGTTGTTATGCTTGAACTCATTGTTGCAGCCACTGCCTCAATGTCATTGAAGGTCATCTTTTTTCCTGCCTTTCCACTTGACCAAGCATGCTGTCCTTTTCCAGAGAATGGCCTCGCCTAATAACATGTCTGAAGTACATGAGACAGTCCTGTCATTGTCGCTTCTAAGGAGTATTATGAATGTGCCTCTCCTAGTAGTACAGATGTGTTGGTTCTCCTGGCAGTCTGAAATTATAGTAGTCAGATTTATGTCAACTTGCTCTTCTGGAGGGGTGGGGGTCCAACCTGTCAATCAGTTCACAGCCTGATGTTGCCTCCTGGGAGGTGTGGCTCTTTTTAAAGAGAGAAACTTGGAACTAACTTCCACTCTCTCTTGCCCCTCACCTTCATCCTGGCTGAGATTCTTCTGTATCTGCTCCAGGGGTGACCTTGAGAGCTGTCAGCATCCTGCCATGTTTCCAATGACCTTGGATCCATTCAACTGGGATCATGGGCCTGGGATCTCCCGGCTACCTGCTGCACCTTTTGACCTCATGGACCAGCATCTACATGAGTGTGAAAAGGGGCCCGGCTAGCAGAGCATCTGACTGATGGCGCTGAGATGGACTGAGCTGGGGCAACACGGCCTAACACAGTGGTCTTTCAATATTTGTCATCAGCACCATAATTCAAATGCATTGATTTTTATTTATTTATCACATTGTATATGTGCAGGGCTCTTTACCGACACTTTTTATTCATTTATTTTATACAAGGAGGCCTCAAAAAGGTCATGGAAACTGGGGTGAAAACATTTCCTGCACTTTTTTCGTGCACTTTTTGAAGCCTCCTTGCAGAGCATCTTTATGAGCGGGGAATGATCCATCTATTTCACAAGTGAAAGACTTGAGACTCAACGACAGAAAGTAATACCCTAGTAACTGGTAGAGATGGGATATTACGTAGGAGTTGTTGAATTGGGGAAGACTTTGTGTAGATTTTGCCACTATTAAAAAATACATGAACAACAATGAGTACAAAGAAGAAAATGTTCAAAAGTTGTGCTTATGATTATACAACTCTTCTCAATATGATTGACCTATTGAATTGTCTGATATGTAGATGAAGTGCCAATAAAACTGTTAAAGTAAAAGAAATAAAATGTATGCACAATTACAGATTTGACCTGATCAGCAGTCACAGAACTGGTTCAAGGTGGGCACCATTCTATTCGGTGTACATCAATGTAGTTGCCATTAGTTGTACATGATTTAATGGCAACTAATCACAACAACAAGATTTTTAAGAAGTTTGAATGAGCTTATATATATATATGGTTCTTAAAAATATTCCTGGCACCCAGTAAATATTCAGTACATAGTAGTGTCTGCTAATATTGCTATTCTAACTTCTACTTCTGCCTCTACTTCTTGTTGAGAACCCCACCGAGGACTAGGGAAGCAGGTCCATGTGTCTCCTCCTCAGGGATATCTCGCAGGCAGGGAGCTTGGCCAGCTGAGACAAAGAACGAGCTAAGACAGCCGCACACTGGTCTGACCATCAGAGAACAAGAGACCAGAGAGCAAGAAAGGCGAGGCTCACTGAGCCATTTATCTCTCTATCTTTCAATTGATCCCACATGTGCTTATCAGCCAGGTTGGCACAATAAACATTAACTATCACAGTGGAGAAGGAAGAATATGAATAGGCACATTTTTAAAAGTCACAAGCAAGGGAAGGCACTGGGAGGTGTATAAGTTTTAAAGGCAACAACTACAAATACACAATCTTGAACAACAACAAGAATAATAAAATCCATTTTCCAATAAACAAAACAAAACAAAAACAACCCCAAAACTCAGGCTTTATTTTAGTTTTTGAAAATGCTCATGACTATGTCAATTATTAGGGGCGTTCACAGGTTCCAATTCAGGTGAGAACGAGTAACAACCTCAGAACGATGAGTTCAGTGGAATCCTGGAAGGTGGAAAGGGAGGAAATGAAGGAATGATAGAAGAGGGACTGCCACCTATAAATGGCACTCAGGAGACCCTTATTCAGTCAGGACAGTTCCTTCCCTTCTGTGTCTGCTGGCAGGCCGCCCTCTTACCTCAACCCTTGGCCTGGCCTCTGCACTGCTTGAACAATGTTACAAGGCTCTTTCTTGTAAGGCTGGCCAATAAGTGCCCAAAGGGTATAACACTGCTGTAAGCTCTTGGAGATACTCAGGCACAACTCCAGGGGTCAACTAACCCAATGATTCCCCAATTCAGTGCCTAGAGGCATCCCACTCCACAAGCCAGATTGCTGCCTCAGCGCACTCAGCTTTCCTTGCTCTGTGGGCGGGTAGGTCCACCGCTCTGTGTTGCGATCTGGCTCTGCTGTTGTTGCTTCTCTGCCACTCTGGTGTCAAAGCTGTCTCCTTGACCAAAGCGGTTCAATGTGCAGAGATCTTGGGGTCCAGGTGACACGCCCACTCCTGGCTCTTCTCTCTTGTTGGTCATGAGATTCCCTCTTCTTGCTTCTGAGATGGCTCACTTTAGACCTAGCAGAATGGTAATCACAATGAATACTGCTAACAATCATTCACAGCAAAGTCCTATCTGTATCTCCCCCACCTTCTCTTATTCAGACCCATCAGGAAAAGATTGTTTAGTGCGTGTTACCAAGACTCTGGCTAAAAGAACTACCTTAAGTAATTCACTGCACCGCATGTGCACTTATGAAAAAGCATCGGTTACCATAAGGATAGATGGTGAGGGAATAGTCAAAGTCCCATACTCTCTGTTGTTGGCCTCTATTTTTAGGTGTTTGTCCTTGAGCTTGAGAGAGAGAGCTGGTGGCACACTGGGTTGAGTGCTGGACCCGAAAGGCTAGTAGTTCAAACCTACCAGTCACTTCGTGGGAGAAAGGTAAGACAGTCTGTGTCTGCAAAGATTAACAACCTCACAAACCCCATGGAGCAGTTCTTCTCTGCCCAGTGGGAGCTCTATGAGTCAGGGGTGACTTGACAGCATTGGTGTCGGGGGTTATCTTTGGCCTGGGATTTGTTTCCCGGGTTTATTTCCATCTTTTGATCTCTTGTTCTCTCACTACCATCTTCTCTGCCAATGAGATCTTTGTTTCGTTTCTATGCATGCCAATGCCTGCACTGGGTCAATCCTTTGTTGCTGTCGCTATCTCACTGTCTTCATCTAGCTGCTGTCTCTGATGCGCACCACCCTCACCCATCTTGATCTCCTTGATCTGCAGCCCAGGCTTAATTTTAAATGGTGGCAAGTGATCTGCAGGAAGCCAGCAGCCTGCTTTGACGGAGAAGCACTCAGTGGCTGGGAGCTCTTCAGAGGAAGAGGCCTGGGAAGGAAGCCTGGAGCTCTTCCATGACCAATTTTTAAAAATTATTTCTAAGATTTTGTAGGTCATTTTTTCCCACTAGTGCAATGCATGCTGACCCATTGAACATTGTATAATTTCAGTTAGATATGATGGATTCTGATAAACATTATAGGGAACACCTGCCCTGCAGTTTTAGGATAGTGGGATAAGGAATGGAAAAAAAATATTGACTTGAATATTACTTAATCAATCTCAAGCACCTCACCTTCCCAATAGCACACAGAAAACGAGAAATACACTTATGAGCCGTATCTTGCTGCCTCATTTATGCCCAGAGAGATAAAAGTTTGGCACAATCATTCCTTCAGATATCATCACTCGACACAGCACTATGGTACTGATGAACTTCCTCTTTCACTTGTAAGTCTCTGCTCTGACACTAACTTGGACTGCACAGAGGGAAAATGCCTCCCAAGAAACCCAGGAGTGGAAAATGTAGGTGGTACTTATGTGCACCCTGGGTAATAAATGAGTTAAGTTGAACGATGGAGGGTGAGAAAGGGAGGAAATAATAGAAGGAATAACAGGAGAGGGAATGGCCCCTATAAAAACATTGAGGCCCAAAGGGCTAGCCATAGCCGTGTACATGGAGTTGGGGCAAGGTTGATATGATTGTGGTGGTTAGTGAAGTCAATAAAAGCGATTGAAAAACTTACAACGTACTTATTCTGTGCTAGCCATTATTATGGGCATCTGTCTTAAGCTGGGTACTCTGGAGAAGCAAAACTAGTAATGCGTGTACACACACACACACACACACACACATATATATACATATAAATAAATATCCACAAATACAGTAGGTAGGTATAGATAAATGTAATTTATCTCAAGGAAATGACTCACCTGGTTATGAATGAACAACACCATTAATAGCACATGCAAGTAAAATTTGCTGAAGGTCATTCAGTACATTAGCAGGGAGCTGCTAAACATTCAAGTTGGTTTCCGACAAGGACATTAAAAGCCAGGCCCAAACCCAGTGCTGTGTAATCAATGGCAACTGTTGTTATTTGGTGACTTGGCCATGCGAAGGGCACATCATTGAACATCTCTGCCTTTCTTCTTGTAGGAGGAAGAAGTATCGGAAAGAGTCCCAGTTGTAATAGAATGTGCTGGCCTGGGGGGACATATCACTTCCTCCCACCATTCATTGACCAGAATCACTCTCAAAGCCCCATCCTTTTGCAAGGCAATGTGGGGGATGGGGATTGGGAGGTATAAGAATTACCATCCCCTCATGTGTCTGGAAAGAGAAGGGGATGAGAAAAGACTGAGCACTAGACATCTCTAAGAAGCCCTGGTGATGCTGTAGGGTAATTATTGATCTGCTAACCACATGGTTGGCAGTTCAAACCCATCAGCCCTTCCATGGGGGAAACATGAGGTTATCTGTTCCTGCAAAGATTTACAGTCTCAGAAATCCTAGATAGGGCTGTTATGAGTTGGAATCAACTCAAGTCAGTGAGTTTGGGGTTAAGAAGTCTCTAGTACTGGTAGAGATATTTTTTAAAAGCCAAAGAATTGAAACTAAATTTCTTGAAGGAACAAGTGGAGTCATTTATAGAAAGAAAAATTTAGGGCAAAGAATGCACATAGCGAAAATAGAGAAGGTGGTATCAGAATGAACTTTCCAGCTTGAGCGGTGTGTCCTCCTGTGCTCCATTGAGTTACCGGGTTTAGGGCTCAATGCTACACTCATAGGACTCTTGCTGCAGGGCTCCTGCTAGGCTCCGCCAACCTCGTTTTCCAGCAGGTCCAGCCTGGAAGAACACTCACTCCATGGACCCTCACCTTCTCTGCTCAGAAACCTCAGTTGCCCGGGCCTCTCTGTAGCCCTCTGCTAGCTGTCCATCCCACAACTGTGAAGACAGCACCAACGACGAGTAAATACATTTTTGATTTTTGCCACAGCCTCCTTACCTGGTTGGCTTCTTCCCACCTGTCTCTCGCAGCTCTTGAAATATGCCTGGACAATACTTTGGACTGAAGAGGCTCCTCCATTGTTTGGAGAAGGTGGATCTGGTTCAGGATGTTTTGGAAGGCTACCAGAATGTGGAGCAGATGCTGGAGAGAGAGACAGAGAGCAGGGAGGGATTCCTGCCTCTGGCTCTCAGTTTCTTTCCTTCATGTTTCTTTCCATTTTGCGTATTTAAAAAATAAATGACCCCCTTGAATCAATGTCTGTTTTTCAGCCTGAAAAAGCAGCTTTGCAGGCACTAACAGAATTGCTGGCTGCCCATCTGTTATTGGCTCCAGACCCACTGAGTCTCCATCCATCTGAGGAGAGGGGTTTGGAGGAGTTGTCTGCTTGCTGGGGGAGCTGGGGTATGGGAGGAAGCAGTTTCATTTGGGGAGCATAGGCGTGAGGCTGAGACTCTGGCTCCGGGCTGGTTCTCTGTTTACATTCCAGGAACAAGTACCATTTTGTCATTTATTGACATGCTCCTTCCAACACTTTATAAGGAACCATTTATTAGGACAGAATACAGACTCAAGGATCACAGAGGTGGCAGAGACTTTAGCAATCAGAGTTGGATCCCACCCCTCTAATTTACAAGCAGGGGCATGGTGTGTTAATATTCTATCGTGGCTGTAACAAATGACTACAGATTTAGTGTCTTGAAACAACAACAAAATGTCTTATAGCTCTGTCGCTTTGAAGGCCAACACACATCTCATTGGGCTAAAAGCAGAAGCCAACTAGCTGCAACCTTTCTACAGGCCACCTGTGTCCCTTGTCTCTCGTCTCTTTGTTTTTTCTAAGTCAACATTAAGGCTTTCAGGGCGAGTCCTCACAGGGCGCCACTTGGACTTCCGCTCAGCGATTCCATTATGAGGAACTCTTTTGATTACATTGGGCCCACCCAGATCCCAAGCTTAATCTCCCTATTACTAGGTCAGCTAATTGGTTGCCTTCAGTCTACCTGGCAAACTTCATCCCTTTTTGCCATGACTGCTACGAGTTCATAGATTCTGGGCAATAGGATGAGGGTATTATTCTGTTTACTACACCCGGGGTTCCAACGAGAATTACTCATCAAGGCCAAGCTAGAAATGCATTTAGAACTTTGCTTTCTTTTTATGCTGCCACACCATTTTCAGTAACATACGACACACAGAAGGATGGTCAAAACCACTGGTTGTGGGTTCAGATGCATCTGGGACCTGGGTTCAGGGTCTAGCCTTATCCTTATGAGCTGTGTGAATCTAGGAAAACTACTTAACCTCTGAGAGCCAGCAGCCTCCATCCCTGTGAAATGGAGTTCTTAATAACAGTACCAACTGCATCCATGAAAGATGAAGGGTTAAAATGTATTTGCCATGTTATTGTTTTTCATACCCAGCACCCAACAAATTATATCCCTTGCCATGATTTCTAATAAGGCATTTACTGGATTCTCTTAAGATCCCTTGTGAGGACAGCAAATCGGGCATTAGCATAGCCATTTTCTTAGATGTCATCAGCACAACAAACATCGTTGTGGAAACTGAGGCTGAGAGAGTAAAGATGACTGGAGTGAGGTCATTTAGCCAAATGGGATCCGAAACAAGGTCTGTGGACTTCCCAGCCAATGTACTTTAAGCCTGACTCCCTACTGTTTTGTTTACCTTCCAGTAAATGATCCCAGAAAGATGCTCATATAGGTTTTTGTTCACTGCCATCTGAGGAAGAGCCCTTAATCTCTCTATCAGGTACTCCAGTGTCCTGTCGTGTACAAACTCAAAACATCCAGCTGACTTCCCAAAGCCAAACACTCAAGGGTAGCTTCACAGGCATGTGGTTGACCACCAAGGAAATATTCTTTCATGAGGTTCAGAGCAGACATACTATCTCGCTGAGCCTTCTGCCCACAGAATTCCATACGTACTCATAATTCCTGTTGCTGAGAGTAGGTCTTTTAGATAGAAACGCACATATCTGTTTCTCCACTTATTCATCAATAACTACTAATAGTCTTCAAATGCTTAGAAATGACTATGTCAGGCCATTTGCAGTGATCGGATTGTGCCTAGTAGGTATTGTTATTGCTAGATACCATTGAGCCCATCCCGACTCATAGCGGCCCCGTACGGTTTTCTGGGCTGTCATCCTTATGAGAACAAGTCTTTATTCCCGAGGAGCTGCAGGTGGGTTCAAACATTGACTTGTGGGTTAGGAGCAGAGGCTTCACGGTGGTGTCACCAGGGTTCCTTAGTGGGGTTCATAGCCCCTTAAGTCCAAACCAAAACCAAACTTGCTGCCATCAAATTGATGCCAACTCATGATCCTTCAGGACAAGGTGGAAGGGCTCCTGTGAGTGTCCGAGACTGTTGCTCTTACAGCACCAGGCAGCCCCATCTTTCTCGCTCCGAGCGGCTGGTGGTTTCCAATCTCAGCCCAATGCGTCACCACGAAGCCAGGTGCAGACACAATCCTGATTCCACAAGTATGCAGGAATCCCCAAACCTGCATTTCTAATAAAGTTCAACGTGATACTGATTCTGCTGGTCCCAGGAGCAAAGCCTTACATCACACTCACTTTCATGGTCATTGCTAAGTGTCCTTGAGTAGGTTCTGACTCATAGTGACCCCTCTGTACAACGGAAAGAAACACACAACACAGCCAGGGCCTATGTCATCCTCTCAAATGTTGTTATGTGTGGCCCTATTATAGCAGCCACTGTGCCAATCCATTTCCTTGAGGGTCTTCCTATTTTCTGGTGACCCTGTACTTTACCCAGCATGATGTCCCTTTGCAGGGACTGGTCTTTCCTGACAGCATGCCCAAAGCACGCGAGGCAGAGTCTCGCCATCCTCACTTCTAGGGAGCATCCTGGCTGTACCGCCACCAAGACAGCTTTGTTTGTTTTCCTGGCCATCCTTGGGAGAGGGCTCAAAAATAACATCCCTCTTCCCCGACTGAATTCAGACAAGTTGAAGTGCAGAGGGAGTCAGATAAAGGTAAAATAGAGTCTTACTATTCATTAAAGCTACACCACAGCCGTGGTTTGGCTGTGTTGTTAACCAAGTTTGCAAGCCTTTCCTTCCCAGTCCCTGGCAGGGCAGGCCCGCCATGGGCTCCCCTCCCATGAAACTTCATATCTACCCTGAGCACAGAGCACAGAGCAGAGGGTGGTCAGGGGGCCACCACAAGAGAGACATGAAGTCAGCTCCCCAAGCCTTTTCGAAAATGGTCAGCCGGGAATGGTTGATTTTCCAGTTGGTAGCCCAATGCAGAACCACTCCATCACCAGGGTCCGCCTAAACCAATCCAGTTGTGCTCACATCACCTGTGACCCCATACGTATGTGTCAGAGTCCAGCTGTGCTCCGTAATGTTGTCAACAATTGACTCTTTGTTTGTTTGAAGCAGACCTTTAGGCCTTCCTACTTGAGAGGCCTCTGGGTGAGCATGAACTGCCACTACCAGAGAGTCCACATGGACACATGAGACAGGAGAGAGAGGATTTCCACTCCAACAGTAAGAATGGAGTGAAAGAACAGATAACTTGCTACAGTCAGCTCTCTGGGAGTTGTTCACAGCCCCTGGCTTGGGTAGCTCCTGTCTATGAGGTATGTTAGAATCTGGGTGAACCTACGTCGGGGATTTGTGTGTGTGTGGCAAAGAGAAAATGGATCGAACATTGCCTATTGTGTACTATCCAAGTCAGCCTTGGGGTTGGTGCTTCGGATATAGGCGCTCAGGTGTTGGGATGTGAAAAGGTTTATGACATACGGAGAGGCTCATCACTGGAAAAGGACGTCATGTTTGGTAGAGAGCTCGCCAAAAACAAGGAGTGCCCTCTATGAGCTGCATTGCCACAGTGGCTGCGACAATGGACTCCCACATACCACAGTCACGAAGCTGGAACAGAACAGACAGTGCTGCACCATTGCCCTGAGGGTCCAAGTCCAACGGACTCAAGGCCATGGCAACAGCAGTAACAGCAACAGAACATCTCCTGGGTGGGCCGGGTCAGGGGTGAAGTCAAAGCAGGTCTGACAAAATAACCTCTGGGGAACTCGGGAGCAAGGACTGCCATTTCAGTCTCATCCCACGGTGAGCCAGGTCACCAGGCCCCCACAAGGTCATTTCCCTCAGTCTGCAGTGACAGCAGACCCTGGGCGAGTGAGCCGCTGGCCAGCAGCAGCTGGGTAGTTCACCTCCAGATCTCGCACACAGACCCTTTGTGATCTGGCCGCTGACTGCATCTGCTGTATCATCACGGCCACTTCCTACTTTTCCTTTCCATCTGAGTCATGTTGAAGGAATTGCCTCTCCTTCTGAGCACATCTCCTGCCTTTCCGTGTGTGTTAACCCAAGCTCATTTTTCATGACTCAGCTCAGGCATTATCTCCTATAGGAAGGTCTCCGCAAACCCCAGGCTGTGCTGAAACCTGCCTCCCTGTACACACTATCTCTTGCACTTAATGAACACTACTAAATGTTTTGCCTGTCTTCAGGGTTGTGTCTGGTTCACCATTGTACCTAGAGTGCCCGAAAGGTCCTAGCACGTAGCAGATGTTCAGCAGATGTCTGTTCTCTCGTTGCTCCAATTAGAGCCATTCACTAAACATGTGCGCAGCGCTGTAGTGCAGGTACCACAGCAAACTCAGAGGAGGGGGCCTTGTCTGTGTTCACACCCACCAAAGTGCCTAGAACAGAGCCTTGAGCACGATGGTTTCTTGGGAAATACGGTTTGTTTGCTTACTTATTTATTTATTTATGGTGAAAATCGGGCCATATCTTCTCTTGCTGGATTTGCTCTGATCTTGGATCCCGAAGCAGTGAGGTTCTTAGGCAGGTATCTGCTAGGAGACCATGATTCCAAGGCACAAAATCTTGGATGGCATTTGGAATCATGTCATAGGAGGTGAATTTCTAAGACAGATGCTCTGTTGATTGGCTTTTATGTTTCCCATGGTCTTAAGGTTTTGCCTTAATCCACTGGGTTCTCTGGAGAAGTTTCTATATGTATATAAATGTTGTTGTTGTTAGGTGTTATTGGGTCGCTTCTGACCCATAGAAACCCTCTATGTGCAACAGAACAACGTACCAGTGTCCTCACAAGGGTTCTTGTGTTTGAGCCCATTTGGGGGCCACTGTGAAGTCCATCTCGTCAAGGACCTTCTTCTTTGTCACTGCCCCTCTGCTTTGCCCAGCATGCTGTCCTTCTCCACGGACTCATCTCTCTTGATAACATGTTCAAAGCACGTGAGACAATGTCTCGTCACCTTGGCCTCTAAGGAGCACTCTGATTGTGTTTCTCCAAGACAGATGTTTGTTCTTTTGACAGCCCTGGTACTTTCCATATATTTTTACCAACACCATGGTTTGAACACATTGATTCTTCTTCAGTTTTCCTTATGTAATGCAACTTTCACATGCATATGAGGCAATTGAAAAGACCTGGCTTGGGTCAGGTGCACCTTAGTCTTCAAAGTAAATTCCTTACTTTTCAATACTATAAAGAGGTCTTGTGCGAGTCCTACTACAGGCAGCTTCCATGTCCATGGGCCAGCTGTTAGGCTGGAGGCTTTTGCTGACCCTCATAGCTGATGAGTCAAAGATTGCCAGGAAGACCCAAGTCTGATGGCTACAGATAGGAATGAACCCGAGCTCAGCAGGTCAGATGGCAGGCTGCTGCTGATCCCCAGGATTTTCAGGCAATATGGCAGGCTGCTGGCTCAAGAACTGGAGTTTGGTGAGCCAGACGCAGGATTCTGACTCAGACACACACACACACACACACACACAAATCAGAGAAAAAAGTTTTAATATCACCCACTTATATTGGAAGCAGGTCACACCCTGCTGATCCTTCATCTGCATTGGGGCTGTGGCCTGAGTCAAGGTGTTGCCTCTCACCCTAATCTTCTTGCAACTGATTGCTTACAGCAGATCCCCTTAAGGAGGTGATTGTGTTAGGTCACATCATAGGGGGGTTAATGAGTCTTAACTGCCAAACCACTGAAATTCTTGGCCCAGCCAAATTGACACAAAACCTAAGGTGCACACCCATGAATGGATTCTTCCAGGCTGCAAAAAAAATACAGGTATCAGAGGCTATTAGATCTGAATGGAATTTGGGGGTCGTGAAGGAGAGTGGATTGGGTGGACAGAGGATGCCCAGGAACACACAGTCCCAAGAAAGAAGCTGGAGACATTTGGCACTCGTTTCCCTGCAGCCCAGATCTGTGTACCTGATGCTTGTTCCACGAAATAGTCAAAGAGGACCAGAGGCCAACAGTGTCCACCTGCCTGCCTGGGGAATCCAAAGGCAAGTGCCTCCTCTGTTGCCTGAGCTGCCAAGGCTACGCAGAGTGAGATCTGACAGGCCAAAGCGAATCAGGGGCTTCAAACCAGCCAAACGGAAAAGGAAAGGCCCCTTCAATTGTTTAAGGGAGAAGAGGAAGACCAAAGGCAATATTATCTTTCAACAGCCACTCCCTACTGCGGAATGAGCTTTCAGAAAAGCACAACCTTCCCTTAACGAGCCAGGGAGGAGCCTCCTTTTGCTTTACCAAAACTGTCTAATTCTAATCAGATGTGGAATCAACCAAGAGTGGGGCCACCTGGGGTCAAGTCAGCCATTGACTCGCACTGATTGTCTTCCCCATCCTGTCCGTGTGTGCAGAGTTCTTGGGTTTATGCTGCAGAGACTCATCAGGCTTGTAATGAGTCCTGGCTTCTTTGCTGTGAGCTGGGAACATGTGCTTAAAAGCCAATTTCTATCCCCCAGGGGCCAGAGGCCACTGAAAGCGACAGACATATAATAATAATGGTATCACTATATTATCAGATCATCACTATATTATCAAGGGCTTACTATAGACTGGCTGCTACACTAACACCACCATGAACTAGCACTGAACACCCGGCAGATTACCTAGAGCTACCACTGCCATCAGTTAATATCAACTCATAGCTACGCTCCAGGGTTTCTGAGGCTGTACATCTTCATGAGAGCTGACAGCCTCATCTTTCTCCTATGGAGCAGCTGATGGCTTTAAACTGCTAACCTTTTAGTTAGCCGTCCAATGCATACCTGACAGCAGCAGAAGGACTTTACTCTTGCTTATTAGCTATCTGTAGTGAACAATTTCAATTGTTTCCCCCACATCAAAGATTCTGCTGGTAGGCCTGGCTGGCATTTGTCTCTCTCCCACCCCCACAGCACTTTCCTGCAGAATCAAAACCTCTGTTCAAATTTATACTCCTAGACAGTGGGGGTGCACCCAGTGAGCAAAATAAGCGTGCACTTACTTGTGCTTACATATTATTACTATTAGTAAGGTAAGTCCACACTTACCTTGCTTATGGGATAAGCTGCACCTTCTGATACCACCCCATTCCACCCAGGAGGAAACTGAAGTTCAGAGAGGCAGTCACCAGTCCAAAGTCACCGTAAGCAAGTGTAGAGGGTGAGACTCGTCTGCGCGGCTCAGCCTCTCAGCCAGTGGGTCTTCCTCTCGCCTTCTCCCCAGAAGATATATTTTTTATTGTGTAAAAATACATGCGTATATATTATGAAATTGGCCATTTTCAGCATACATATCTGTGGTATTAGTTACTTTCACAATGTTGTGCAACCACCAACCACTATTTATTTCCCAAACATTTTATCACCCTGAACAGAAACGCTATACCCCCAGAGCAATTATTTGGCAATAAGTCCTCTTTCCCCTCTTGCCTCAGTTCCTGGCAACCACTAAACTATTTTTGTCTCTCTGAATTTGCTCGTTCTAAATATTTTATGTAAGAGGGATCATACTATACGAGTGTCTTTGTGTCTGGCTAACTTCCCTCCGCATAATGTTTTCCAGGTTCATCCATGTCGTGTTATCTGCCAGAACTTCGCTTTGCTTTGTGACTAAGTACTGCTCCATTGTATGTACATGCCACGTTTTGATTGTCCATCCATCTGTTGATGGACACTTGGGTTGTCCCCACCTTTTGAAAAGTGCTGCAGTGAACGCTGGTCAGCGCCTATGGCTCTGCCTGAGTTCTTGCTTTCTGTTCTCTGGGGCATATAGCTCAGAGTAGAAGCACTGGGTCCTACATATTTTTACCTTTTTGAGAAACTGCAAGTTGTTTCTTCACAGAGCCGAATCATCTGGCCTTCTCACCAGCACTGGGGGAGCGTGGCAGTTACAGAATTTCCTGTCAACTTGAGCGAAGGGGTGGAGTCTAGCCTGTGCATCAGGGCATAGCCAATGAGGCCTCATTGTGGGCATGGCCTTCTGAGGATTCTGGGAACTCCTGTCTTCCTCCCTGGAGGTGGGACACACACACTCTCTCTGCTTCACATTCCTGTTGACAAGCCACATGAAGTTATGTTGATGGAGCAAGAGCCTTGGAGCTGGAGGAGTCACATGGAGACCCACCCCAGTGCTGAGATGCTTCCACCTCCACTGGATCCACAAGACTTTCTTTCCATCCACTGGCCTGTGATCTTCCTGCACTCGACATCATTGTATGTGTTGCGTGAGCCTGAAGAGGAACTTATAGACTGGTATCAGACATGTGGGCTAATATTGGACTTATGGACTTGATCTGAACTGGACTGCGATGTTTTCTTAATATACAATCACTCTTTAGATAAAGCTCTTTCTTATACACATATGCGTGTCTATGAATTTGTTTCTTTACCAGGACTAACACAAAGAGGGTTCTAATGTCTCCATTCTTCCTTTGGTGGCATTTTTAATCGTCACAACCGAAGAAGCTGTGCTACCGGCACCTGGTAAGTAGAGACCAAGGATAAGCAACATGCAATGCCCAGGACATCTTGGTCCCCACACAAAAGAGAAAGGAAGCATCTGATGGGAAAAAGCAGTCCCTCTGAGGTTGAGAAACCTGCTCTAAGCCTTTTCTGTTGACTGTATTAGACTAAATCTCTACTTTGCCCTGCTCTTGTGATAGTTTAGATTAGCTCCTTAATGCTTCATTCACAACATTCATCACAATGTATTCATTTTCACTGATTCATTCTTATGATTTCTGTAGTACTGAAGGACATGTCTGCATTATTCACCTCTCTATCTCAAGCACGGTGCATGACGCCTTGAACTAGTAGATGCTCAATTAATAATACTTATTGAGTGAGTGATGAGGCAAGTGCACCTAGAGCAAGTCCACAATGTGTGCAAGGCCGTAAGAACAAAGTGGGGGACAGAGCCCTAGGTCAGACTCAATCCAGATGCTATGCTCCTAACCTAACCCCACTCAAGGGTGTAGGCCATTCAGTGTACTCTGCAGAGGTGCATACCAGGTGGCAGAGGATTGCCAGCAGGTACCTCTCTGTGTCCTCCAGGAGCACAGAGTTCAGCAGTGGAGAGAGATAAAGAAGTAGATGTCAAAGAGTGATTCCAAATTCCAACTGGCGAAGAAATGGGGATTGAAGCAGGAAGATGGGAAGAACCTCAGGACCCAGCCGAGAGTCCTGGTGCTCCCAGATTGAGAGTGGACTCCGTGGAGAGTTTCCCAGATATTAAAAGAACAGCTTAAAATGGCCAGAATCAATCTTCGTCCCCTCTTAGCAAAGATGGCCATCCAACATCTATCCTTTCCAAGTCCGTAGGGATTTGGGGCCTCTGACAGTTCCCTAAAATAGAGGGTAAAGGCTCTACAGATGCACATTCAAGCCCTAGAAGTGCCCTAAGGTCAAGTACTAAGTGGGCTGTGTCTGGCCAACCCTGGCCCTGGCAGCAGTGTTGTCCTGCCGCAGGCCCTCTATCTGCTTTTGCAGTCTGCAGTGGGAGCTTCGGGGGAATGGCAGGGACTGAACTCCATGGCTTCTAGGAGCTGTTGGGGTGTAGCGAGGCAGGGGCTGAGGTGGATGTTGAAGGCAGAAGGAAGGAGAAGAATGGAAGAGCGGGAGTTTGTGACGGGAGAGGGAAGAGGACACCGGAGAAGGAGGGCAAAGCGTGGGAGTGGAGGAGGAAGGGAGAAAGGAAGGGGAAATAAGGAGGAGAATGTGGGGGTGGTAATACCGATGGCATTCAGCAGGATGGGAAGAGCCTCTGGACCCAGCCAAGAGTCCTGCTGATCACAGATGGGGCGAGCACTTGGTGGAGAGTTTCTCAGGAGGAAGATTTGCAAGGAAATGCCTCAAATGACACAGCATCCTGAAAACACCTTGTGGGCAGTGGCCAGCAAGTTGATCGCAATTCAGGGCAACTCCATGAGTTCAGAGTAGAATTGCTTCCGGGATTTTCAAAGATTTGATCTTTTAGAAACAGCTGGCTGCAAAGGCACCTTGGGGGTGGGGGTGGAGTGTGGTGGTGGGGGGTGTTTGAATCATCAACCTTTCCACTAGTCATCCAGTGCACTGCCCTTGGCACTACTGAGGGTAGAATGCACAGTCACCTGCAATCCTATAAGTAATCCTCTGGGATCAGTGCTTTTATTATGATCCTTTTATTGATGGGGAAACTGAGGCACAGAGTTCTTAATCAACCTCAGGATACACAGAAAACAAGGGGTAGATTCAGGTGTGAAAAAATAGTAGAGGCAACTGGCATGATGTGTGTGTATATCTGTGTGTGTGTGGTGAGGGTGGGGTGTGAATGAGGGGGCAGTGAGCAGAGGGGGGTCTCAAGGAATAAGCACCGTGTGTGTGTGTGTGTGTGTGTGTGTGTGTGTGTGTGTGTGTGAAGGCAAAAGTGTGTTGAAAGCTGGCTCTCTCTGCATGACTCTGTAAACAGGTGCTGCCTGAGCCCCCAAGGAGTTGTTAAGACACTGTCAGACATCAGCCTTCCTTCACAAAACAAAAGGTTTCTACAAAAGGATCCAACCATCTCATTAAGCTTCTGGGGAAAGAAAGACAAAGGAACAAAGTGGGAAGGTAGTGAAATAATATAAAAACGCACTCAATGCCATTGAGTCCATGCCGACTCACAGCAACCCTATGGTAGCTATGACCAGGTAGAAGCACCCCTGTGAATTTCCTAGACTGTAACTGTTTGCAGGAGGAGAAAGGCCTGTCTGTTTCCCTTGGAGCAGTGGGTGATTTTGAACTGTTGAGCTTGTGGTTAGGAGCCCTGTGTGTAACAACTATGCTGCTGGGCTCCTTAAAATAAGTATGCATGACTTTTATGTGCTTTCCTGTCTATAGGTGATTTTCACATCGGTTCTCTCAAGAGATAGTCCTGCTTTGTGCTGGGGGACACTGTCCCCCAAGACGAGCCAGCAGTTCAGGACATATTGGGGTTACAGTGGGCATCTCTCCACTGTAAGAAGCCAGGCTCCTTCCTGTGCATGATGTTGAATCAGTCATGCCCAGTCTCCTTCAAAGGAAATGAATTTCTTTAAACTGACTTCCCAGAACGAGGTCTGTGAGGCCAGGCTCAGACCTATTCATCATGAAGAGAAGACGAATGCTGGCAGCAGCTTATTAAATTCATGTTGCTTATGTCAAATGTCCCTGCAGTAATTGTTTATAAGAGTGCCTGTTTTTTTTAAATGTTGGTTCCCAAAAAAAGTATCATGTATCCTCCAAGGAACAAATTAATAGAAGCAAACAGTTATGTTCTTGGAAATCCCTTGGATAAATAATTTTGTACATACTGCTCCCTTGAGCCCTGCCTTACCTGAAGCTACACCCCTGTGCTTCTCGTGAATCTGGTTGCATGGTCTCTAGTTTCCGGTCACCTTTCTTTCTCACAATCTCAGTTCCCACGGCTTTGTCTTCCTCTGTAATTCCTGTAGCCCGTTCCTACTGGGGGAGGAGGCATCAAAACCAAAGTGAAACCCGTAGAGTTCAATTCTGATTCCTAGCGACCTTGCGTAGAGTGTCTGGGCTGCAAATGTTGGTGGGGGCAGATGGACGCATCTGTCTCCAGTGAAGCCGCTGACCTGTGGTTACCAGGCCAATGCTAACCGGACAGGACATTGTGGCTCCAGGCCTTCCTTGTGTTTCTTTAGGTGCCATCCAGTCGATTGTGGATCGTATCCACCCGTTGGACAGCCCTTCCCATTCCACTCTCAAAGGTAAGCAACATAGGCCTCTAAACCTCAACTCACTGCTACCGAGTTGATTCTGACTTATAGCACCCTTATAGGACAGGCTAGAGCTGCCCCTGTGGGTTTCTAAGACTGTCCATTTTGGGGGGAGCTGAAGGGCCTCATCTTTCTCCCAAGAAGTAGCTGGTGGTTTTGAACTGCTGGCCTTGTGGTTAGCAGCTTAACACAATGCACTATAACACTAGGTCGGAGGCTCTGGCTGTTATCAGCATAGCTCCATGTGGCTTGTCAACAGGAATGTCTCAAGGAAAGAGCCTGTATTTGGCCTCCAGTGAGCTATTTATTTCCATTGCACCTCCAAATGAGGTCATCAAGCTGCAACCTGATTGGCAGGCTAAACTCCACTCCTTCACTCTTAATAGTCTCAAGTTGACACCATATTATGTAACTCTCACACCTTGGACTCTGTTGTTGTTAAGTACCATTAAGTAGACATCTACTTAGAGACCCCATGTGGCGGAGTTGTGCTGTCCCACAACTAGGCTGTGAGCTATTGGGGAGCACATGGTCTGGTCTTTTCTTCCTCAGAGTCCTGGGTGGGTTTAAGACATCAGTGTTTTTGTTAGCAGCCAGGGGCTTAAATAGTCACTTCTTTAATGTTTACAGTTAACCCTGTAGGTACTCTAAAACACACACACACACATCAAGTCAATTCACAGAGACCCTACAGGACAGCATGGAACTGTCTCTGTGGGTTCCTAAAACGAAGTCCTGATGGAATTGAAGAGCCACAACCTCCTCCTGTGAAGCGGCAGGTGGTTTCCAACTGCTGACCTTGTGGTCCGCAACCTCCTGTGTAACCCATTCAACAGATGAAGAGATTAGGTTCACCAGAACTCTACCAAACTCTGCGTGTGTGAGTGTGTGTGTGTGTGTGCAGGTTCTAGACTGCTGTGGGGATTGGGAGAATGAAGAAGACTTACTGAAGGGAAGGTAGGCTGGTCATCAAGACTCTTTCCTCTTCCTTGTGTATAAATAAGCCAACAAACCTACGTCCGTGGAGTTAATTCTGACTCATAGTGTCCTTGTATAAGGTTTCAGAGAGTCTAACCCTTGATGAGAGCAGATAGTAACATCTTTCCCTATTCCTCTCCAAGAGTAGTCATCCTGTTCAGTGTTTTACATGCTAGACTTCTACAAAAAGCTTTCGTAGAAGGAATGGGTTATATTTAGCTTACATGTAAATATAGGTGCTTTTTGTCTCATAGTCAGGAAGACTAAGATTTCCAAGGATGTTCGATCTTTTTGCAATCATTATCATCATGAAAATCGAACCCTCATAGTCCTGGTACCTATTTTTCATGTCCAGATGTCTGTCCTTGAGTTCACCTCAGTCATTGCTAAGGGGTTTCTTTGTCCAGGACTCTTGTTTCCAGGAGTATGATCTGAACAAAATGAAGGAAAAAAGCAAACCAGACTTAATGTGATGGAGTTGATACTGACTCATAGCAATGCTATAGGACAGAGTAGAACTGCCCCTGTGGGTTACCAAGACTATAATTTTTGAAGAAAAGCCTCATCTTTCTTCCACAGAGCAGCTGGTGGTTTTGAACTGCCTACCTCAAGGTTAACAGCTCAATACATGTACCACTATGCTACAAGGGCTCCATACGAAGTAAAGAGAGGTAAATTATAAGAAGAATTTAGAAATATTTGTCTCACGGAATTTTTAGAGGGGGGAAAAAAACAGGAAGAATCTAGCAAAAGTTTAAAAATGCAGGAAACAGAGTGTGTGTGTGTGTGTGTGTGTGTGTGTGTTGTTTTAGAGTACCGAGACCCCGATCCCAAAAATAATTTAAGGAGAATATTTGTTAAACCTTAAAAGGGACAACGCTAACATAGGGACATCATCCAGGTAAGAGACGCTATTAGCATGAGGTCAGATGGTGTCTGAGGATATTAGTTAAATAGGCATGGGACAAAGGAAGTCACAAATTCATGATTGGTGGCAGATCAATACATCACAGCGACAAGTGAGACAACAGAAGTAGGATCAGGGCCATGATTGGGACATTTGTGTTACGTTGTATAGAAGGACTTGCAAAACTGGTCCAAGGCCTTCCAACCAAGTCAGTCAGGGAGAGACTGATAGTGCATGCTTCAGATCATGGACCCCGCACTGTTGCCAGTAGAGTGACCTCCATCAAGGGCACAGCCAGCCAAGCCCCTAAGAGACTGACCCTCCCTAGGCTGGCTGGAGATATTGTTGCTGTTAAGGGCCACCCAGTCAGTTCTGACCCATAATGACGCTGGCCACAACTGCCGGGTCCTGTACCATCCTCTCAGTGGTTCCTAGGCTGAACCCATTGTTGTAGGCATTGTGTCAGCCTTCCTGTACCATCCTCTCAGTGGTTCCTAGGCT
>NW_022111372.1:84551205-84558085 GCF_000313985.2 Echinops telfairi
TCCTGTACCATCCTCTCAGTGGTTCCTAGGCTGAACCCATTGTTGTAGGCATTGTGTCAGCCTTCCTGTACCATCCTCTCAGTGGTTCCTAGGCTTGAACCCATTGTTGTAGGCATTGCATCAGCCTATCTTGTTGAGGGCCTTCCTCTTTTTGGCTGCCTTCGACTTTACCAAACATGATGTCCTTCTCCAAGGATTGAGTTCTTCTGACAGCATGTCCAAAGTATGTAAAATGAAATGTTACCATCCTGGCCTCTAAGGGGCACTATGGCTGTACTTTTTCCATGGCAGACTTGTTTGTCCTTTCAGCAGTCCATGGTACTTTCAATATTCTTCTCCAGCACCACAAGTCATATGCATCAATTCTTCATTGACATTCTTTGTTCAGTGTCCAACTTTCACGTGCATAGGAGACAATGGAAAATACCAAGGCTTGGGTCAGGCGTACATCTTAGTCCTCAAAGTAACATCTTTGCTTTTCAATACTCTAAAGGTCTTGTGCAGCAGCTTGACCTACTGCAACTCTTGCTTTTGATCTCTTGCTTGCTGCTTCCATGAGCACTGATTGTGGATCCAAGCAAGACAAAATCCTTGACAACTTCATTTTTTCATTTATCATGCTGCTACCTACTGGTCCAGCTGTGAGGATTTGGTTTTCTTTACATTGATTTGTAATCCATATTGAAGGCTGCAATCCTTGATCTTCATCAGCATGTCCTCAGCAGCCTGATTGAGTAAGTATGGAAAGAAGATATAACCCTGACACATACCTTTCATGACTTTAAACCTTTTCAATGATATCCATAGTTTGTTGTGATCCACACAGTCAAATGCTTTGGTGTAGTCAGTACAACACATGTAAACACCTTTCTGTTATTCTCTGCTTCCAGGCTAGATCCATCTGACATCAGCAGTGATATCGGTTATTCCACATCATCTTCTGAACCCAGTGTGAACCTTTGGCAGCTCCCTGTCAATGTACTGCTGCAATTGATGTTGGCTGACTTTAAGCACAATTTTACTGACATGTGATATCAGTGATATTGTTCTATAGTTGGTGGTGGATATGAGTGGAGGTAATCTACTTCCCAAGGCACTCTGCCTGAGGGCAAGATCATCTCCATCCTTGGTTAATGATCAGAAAGAATTCCAAGAAGGTTTAATCTGTGTGGGGATTCGGCAAATGGATTTGGATTTTCACTGCCATCTCTAGCCTTTTGCAAGTGAGGGTGATCAGAATTTAAGTTCTAATACAGTGTGTGTGTGTGTGTGTGTGTGTACAGATTAAGCCAATGTAGGCAGGCTTTGGGCCCTGGAATAAAATGACAGTAAGAATGTGCTAACCTTTCTCAAATGCTTACATGTGGCATATGCCTAGTGCTTTATATATACATCACTTCTGACATTGAAGTTGGTCGTGCTCCCTCCATTTCTAGGAGAGGCAATATTGGCAGAGAGTTGCTCATCTGAGGCTTGCCTGGCATCAAAGTAGGTCCTCTGAACCCCTCAGTGGCATTACCACGTGAAGGCACTCAGGGTCACACTCTCACCAGCTGCAGTTCTGGGACAAGGTCTGCCTTAACCCCCACTTTAGGACCAACTGCATCAGTCAAGGGGATTGTACCACCTGTTTCTCAGATACCTGAGAGTCCTTGATTTGGGGAACAACTTTCCATGCTGCAGGCAGAGAGAAAATGCTGATTCTCTAGCTGGCCATCGGAGAAACCCTTAGTGGTGAGTTATAGTCAGTGACCAAGCCTGAAACAATGGCTACAAGTATTTCTTACATTTGCATAGCCCCTTATCATTTTCAAAATGCTTCCTCCTCTGGATTTTCCCCCAGGACATTAAACCAGGTGCTGTGGAGATGATTCCAACTCACAGCGACCCCCCCCTCCCCGACCCCCGTGTCCACCGTGGACCTGCACTCCAGAGCGCCAGCATGGCTGTGGCTGAGAGCAGCACGTCTTACTTCTGAGGTTGCTCTGGATGGGTTTGAACCACCAACCAGCCAAGTGGCCTCCTGGATATTAGAACAGTTGTTCTAACCTCTAACGATGTAGTCAGAACTCAGGTACTCCACGTGGCTTAAGCCTTCATCAATTCCTTCATTAACATAAGAGCAGTCTTGCCCTCAGGCAGACTGCATTAGAGAGTGGATGACTTTCACCTCTATCCAGCCAGCCCAGGGAGGGGCACTCTCTTAGAGTGGGCCTTTGATGGAGATCACCACATGAGGGTCACCTAGTGACGAGTCATGCCCTATGAGTCATGTCCTATGATTGGTACCCTGACTGCCTTGGTTGGCAGGTCGGGCCAATTTGTAAGCCCTAACAATGCCCCAGTCATGGTTCCATTCTGCTGCTGCCATCCTCCCTGTGGCTGTGCATGGATCTGACACCAATCGAGTGTCCTTACTCTCCACGTTCTAGTTAAGTGGTGGTGTGGCTAGGAATCCTTGGATGCTCTTGTGCTAAAGTTTCCCCTCATCTGTACTCGATCTTTGTCTAAGACTTGATGAATGTTCTCCTGAAATGACAAAAAACAAAACCCAAACCCTCCAGCATCGCTCGGATAAAGACTTCACGCATCTCAAGAGGTCCCACCTGGCAGAAATGGTTAAACAAGCACCAGCCGATGAGTTTCTGATTCAATCCCACGCAGAAGGTCCTCAGAAGACAAAAGTCCCACTGCCGCTGACTCCAACTCAGAAGGGGCCTCTAGGGCAGAATAGAACTGCTCCTTTTTGCTCCGAGACTTCAGTTCTTTACGCTTGTAGACAGCTTCCTCTTTCCATTTGCTTCCGAAAGGTCATGGACTTGAAAAGCCAATGGAGCCGGTGCTTCCTCTGCACAGGAGGGTCACCTTGCATTGGCATCAGCTCCATGACAATGAACTACAACATACACACATCTCAGAGGTAGCAGAACTAGAAGCCAAACTTCGGTCTTCTCAGTGGTTTCTGGGAAACTCATGGGGGTAGTTCTACTTCCACACACTGGTCTCTATGAGCTGAAATGGACTTGGGGGCACCTAACGAGAAAAACGGGCACTCGGACACCCGAAGGGAGTAGTCGTTATTGTTGTTAAGTGTCATCAAGGCAGTGAAGAGATGCAGAGATCCCGTGTGATGGAGGAGAAACTGCTCCCAGAGTTTTCTTGCCTGCGACATAGCCGAGAGCCCTGGTGACATAGAAGTTATGTAGGAGGCTGCTCACTGCAAGGCCAGCAGTTCAAAGCTACCAGCTGCTCCGAGGGAAAAAAGTCAGATCTTTCTACTACCATAAAAAGTTACCATTTGGGAAGTCCGTAGGGGCAGTTTTACAGTGTCCTATGGGGTCATGATGGGTCGGCATCGACTCCATGGTGGTGAGTTTGGTATTTTTTGGTTTTGGTTTTGACCCTTTTGGAAACAGATCTCCTGGACTTTATTCGCGGTGTTTCTGGGTAAGTTTGAACTGCCAACCCTAGAGAAATTCAACCTCAGACTCCTTAGTGGGCCGCGTGTGCCCCGCTGGTCACCAGCTGGCCATTTTTCTCGATGGCTGGGCAGAGGCCTGGAGGAACTGTGCCTGGAAGTATTTTTGTCTTGTTGCTTCAACGCTGGCAGCTCCACTTGGAATGATTTATGATGATTGTGTGGGTTTGTTTTGTAAACACAGCCGACTCACGGGAGGGAGTGACATTCCCAGGGTCTTCTCGAATGGAGGTACTGGGCTAAAATTACTTTGCTCCGGGCTGGTGCCACAGCCCGAGCCTCTCAATTGTTAACCTACAACAAATAGTGAGAGCCCTCAGAGGTTGCGCAGCTTTTCTGCTTCATTTTATGGCTGGTGAAATTCTGTTCTAGAGACGTGTGGGGTGGGGGAGTGGGGGTAGGGGTGTGGCCTGAGGCCCACCGCTCACGAGAGCCAGACTCTATATGATCCTCAGAGAGTTCTTCCACCTTTACTCCAGGGCTGATATGCACATGCTGCCTTCCTGGAGTTTAGACCGTGGCAGGAACACTCGAGTTTAAACAAATCATGAGACTTGTGCTGATTGTGAGGCGCTTGGCGAGTTTGTAACAAGAGAGAGTAACTGGGCTAGGATTGAAGGACGGCTTCCCTGGGGGTGAGAGACTCCAGAGAAAACTCCGCGGAGTTGGACCTGTGGTCAGTGAGCAAGAGTACATGCATTCTGGACCGGGGGACCCGCTGCCCCCGAGGCAGGCAGGAGCGAGAGTTTGAGTCCCTGAACACTGGCTGGTGCAGCAGCAAGGAGGCAGGAGGCAAGACTGGGGAAAGCAGTGAGCAGGAATCCCATAGCCCTGCAGGCTCCAGTGGGAGTTTGGAAGTTCCAAGCAGAACTGGAAAGTGGGGGAGATCCTGTTTGCTTTTCCAGTAATATGGCTCGGAGTGCATTCAGGGATGAGTTGGGAGACTCAGGTATGTGGAAGTTGGTAGACTCCGAGTCATGCCCAGTCCTCGCCGCTGTGACTCAGTGGACCTGCAAGCACACACATACTTGCAGGATGGGAACTTTGCCCTAGAGCGAGAGTCAAACGCAAACCTGGGCACAAACACACACCCTATAAAGCCCTCCTGGTCACACGCGGGGCACAAGCTGGACAGCTGGCGTTCACGGTGTTTATGGTGCTCATGTTTACGAGGAGAGCTGGCTGCACCTGGAAGGGATGTCTGGGGTGGCGGTGAAGGCACTGCGGGGCCCAGGGACATTGTGGCTGGGTCTCTTTGACTTGGATGGGGAAAAGCTGAGCTTGCCAACCTGCAGCAGAGAAAGAGGAGAGCATCTTCCAGTATCTGTGAGGTGCCAACATTGTGAAAACTCAGCCCTAAACAGTGTCTGCATGGCAACTGGCAGCAAGGAATATCAGCATCTGGAGTTTTCACTTCGCTTCCTCCTTTAGGAAACCTGGGCATGACTGGTTCAGAGGGCGCCCTTCTTTCCCACAGGGCACACTGCTTCCATGAATAAGGGATCTTACGCTTCAGGATGGGTTACCACTCAACACTAAAAGAACCCCCAAACCCCCACAACTGGCCCAGCAGGGAACATTGTGATATACAGAGAACAGATGGGCGTTGTCAAGGATTTTGTCTTGCTTGGATCCACAATCAGTGATCACAGAAATAGCAGTCAAGAGGTCAAAGGCCACATTGCAGTGAGAAGATCGGCAGTGCAAGGACCTCTTTACAGTGTTGAGAAGCAAGGATGCCACTGGGAGGACCCAAGTGTGCCTGACAGAGTCAGGGTACTTTTAACCACCTCCTATGCATGTGAACGTTGGACATGGAATAAGCAAGACCAAAGAAAACTCGATGTATTTGAGTTATTGTGTTGGGGAAGACTATGGAAAGTACCATGGACAGCCCAAAGAAGGAAGAGATGCGTCTTAGAAGAAGTACAACCGGAATGCTCCTTAGAGGCAAGGATGGTGAGACTTTAGACATGCTCCCGGGAGAGACCAGTTCCTGGGGAAGGACAGCATGCTTGGTAAAGTCGAAGGAAGCTCCTCGACTAGAGGGCTTGACACTGGCGCCAAAGATGGGCTTCCACATAAGAACGTTGGCGAGGAGGGCGCAGGCCTGGGGGTGCTTGGTTCTGTTGCACACAGGGTCTCTGTAATAACCAGTTTGACACCACCTGTCTGCAACAATCACGGCTCAGAGGACTGTTTTACATGTTTCAGTTCCAGTGCTTTGTTTTGCCTCTTTTGCCCTCCTCTCTGCCTGCCTGTCCCTCCGGAGGTCGAAGGACTCATCTGAAGGAATGGGTTTTAGGGAAAGGGAGGTGTGGGTTTGAATCATGCATGTTCCACTGACTAGCTGACTCAGTTGGGCATGCTTCCTCACCTTTTGGATTTTCAGCTTTCTGAAAATGGGTATACGAATACATTAATCACGGTGTTGTAAGGCTTGAGTAAGGGACTATGTGTAATGCACTTGGCATCCCTGTGCAGCCCAGTTATGTGCTTGACTGTGAACTGACAGCGGAGATACAGGCTCATCAAAAAATGCTGCCGAAGAAAGACTTGGCAATCGACTTAAAAATAAAATGAGTCATAAGGACTCTGTGGACCAGCTCTGCTCAGATCCACCTGGAGTGGGGGATGGGGTGTCTCATCTCCATGGATCAGAATCCACTTGACAGTAATTGATTTGGGTACTGGAGACCTAACAAGTTGACACAGAGCGGGGGCACAATGAGCTACTATGGCTTGTTTATCTGGTAGGTGCTGTGGACCAGACCCTGGACTAGGCACTGGGTCATCATGGCGATCCCAAACATCTCTTCCGAGTCTTCGGCAGAGATCATCATCTCTGCAGCATGTAGGGAAATGGGTCTTCCCGACCCATGCAGAGCCTCATCTAAGTAATGCTTCAAGGACCAAGGCTCTCACCTTTTGTCATATTTTCCTCTTACAGTTTCTTTCTTCAGTTTTTTAAGTTTTTTATTCAGTTTTAATTCAAATACTCACACCACACCAACAGTCTACTGGAAGTGGTATGCCAGGCCTTGCTGAGTATCTTGGCAGTCTTGCCTAGTCTGGTAATGGTGATAGGACAGTGACTAGGAGAGTGCTGGGAACAAAACTTGCACTCTACCCAGAGTCTGCAGGAAGCATGGCTCAGAGGAAATATATCCAGTGAGTCTTCTACTTTCTGAAGCTCAAGTCAGCAGTTCGAAACCGCCAGTCGCTCTGTAAGAGAAAGATGAGACTTTCTATTCCTGTAAAGAGTTATAGTCATGCCCCTGCCCTGAGAAGAATTTATCTCAAAGGATGGCACTGAATCTGCAGCTTCGGGAGAAGGATATATCTGACCAGAGCACACAGGAGCAGATGATGGGGGAGGAGGAGAGACTGGAGCACATCCTG
>NW_022111372.1:84559993-84567306 GCF_000313985.2 Echinops telfairi
GTACAAATGTGCTTTACACAATTGATGTGTGTATGGATTGGGATAACAGTTGTATGAGCCCCTAACAAAATGTTAAAAAAAAAAAAAAAAGAGTTGTAGTCGCAGAAACCCAAAGGGGGAAGTTCTACCCTCCCTATAGGGTCCCTTATGACTCAGCATTACTCATGACAGTGAGTGTGATTATTTGGCTGAAAGTTGAACCCATGGGTGAGCCTAAGGTCCATAGTCTTGGGCATTCCATCAGACCAGCATGGCTTCTTTTTCTTTTTTAAAGGTGATTCACATTTTTCTTTCCCTCTGTCCAAGAACTTCTATTGTGATCCTTTTCAGAGCACTTTACAGCAGTAGCTAGGCACCACTTAGTTCTGGTCTCAGAGTCATGGAGGCTGAGGTTGAGATGCCTCATTCATTCATGTACTTTTTGGTTTTCTTCACTCGTCTTTGATTCAGACAAGAGGAGGCCAATAGTTGTAGCAACAGATAGCCACTCTCAAGCTATTAAGACTCCAGCCCATACTCAAGAAAGTAGGATGTAGAGCACTGTCTTGGCAGACTATGTCATTAGGTTACAGTCTTTAGAAGAGAAGACTCCCAGGTCTTTTGCTCGTGGAACTGCTGAGTGGTTTTGAACTGCTACCTTGAGATTAGGAGCTAAGTACTTAGTCATTACACTACCAGAGCTCTAAACCTGAAAAGCAAGCCCATTGTCATTGCGTTGATTTCAACTCATATCTAACAGACTAGGCTTATACCATGGAGGTTTCCAAGGCTGCAAATCTTTACAAAAACAAATGGCCATATCTTTATCCTGTGGAACAGCTAGTGGGTTTGAACTGCCCACTGTTAGCAGCCAAGCAGTCAACCACTTCCCACTAGGAATCCTTATCAGGGGTACAGAGGTTATACAACCCAATTCATCTTTTTTACTGCTAAGGAAGCTGAGGCTTATTTGGTCACAGAGCTAAGAAGAAAATCCAAGAGTCTCTTCTCTTGTCTGATGCCTTTTCATTCATTATGATTTTCCTGTGAGTTAGGTGTTGGGCTGCTAACCACAAGGCTGTGGTTTCAAATGCAACACTCACTCCACAGGAGATAGATGAGGCTGTTTGGTTTTGTAAAGAGTTAAAGTCTCAGAGACCCTATGTTGGGTCAAGATGAGATGGAATCACTTCGATGCCAGTGAGTTTTGTTTTTAATGAGTTTTAAGAGTTGCCTTGTATTTCTGGTAAGTTGCTTTAAAAAATAACAGATGCACGCATGCAATTAAATACACATGATCTTTCAAATAGATTTATTACGTAAATAATTAAAAACTGAACATGGGATTATCTAGTCTTTGTGTTTTGGATGACTTTGGTCATTAGCTTCAGGGACCAGTAGCCCCACCTGCCTCCCCACCCAGCCATCTGTGCATCCTAGTTGGCTCCTGCAATACTAGTTCTGGGGCCAGGGCTTTCAGCTTCTGTGGTTCAAACCATTTACAGATGTGCTGCCAATAGGTGTAAACTCGACTTCCCCTGTAGATAACACCAGAGCAATGAGGCCACCGGAAAGAACCCTGAGCTGAGTAGACCACGTGCTGTTGTGTAGGATGGGATCAATGCTGAGGCATGATCGAGGGGGAAGAGATTTTTTTCTGAAATATGTGGCTACGTGATTTGGGATGTTTAGAGAAACGATGTTCATGGTGGAGCTGAGTTCAAGTCAGCCTTCAACTGAGGTCTGAAAGACACTGAGTGAATTCTGTAGGTCTGGTGGTCCTGTGGGAGACCTTGTTAAAGGGCAGCAGCCCCAAGGCCACTGTCCTGAACACATTGCATGTATTGCTAATTTCAAGTGTGCCTCCCCAGATCCTAGCATTTTAAAGTATATTGTGAACAAGAACTTCTGAGAGCCATTGTCCTAAGTGTTACACGGAACAAAGTGTTCTCTGGTGACATAATTTTGGGAACTTCTGGGTTATACAAAGTTCAACCTGTCTCCTCACTGTAGACTTTCTCATGCACTTCAATGTGCTAACGCATGCACAAGGGGTGATTTAGAATACAACATTTGTCAAGACTGACCACCCACCACCAAACCAAACTGACTACAATTGAGTCAATGGCAACTCCCAGGGACTCTTTTTTTTAATGTATGGTGAAATATTTATTTCTAATTACAAATAAATTAAATTTTTTAAAAAACATTTTATTAGGGGCTCATAGAACTGTTATTGCAATCCATACACACATCAATTGTGTAAAGTACATTTGTACATCATTCTCAAAACATTTTCTCTCCACTTAAACCCCCAACATTAGGTCCCCAGAAAACCTCATTTTTCTCACTAGTTGCAGCTGGTAGTTTTGAACTGCTGACCTTGTGGCTGGCAGCTCGACAAGTACTACCACTACCCAGGGCTCCTACTAGGGGAATAGTGTTCTGAAGAGATGCTTTAGCAAATACTGTTGCAGAAGAAATGCTGCAACCTTTCTTTCTTTGTTAGAGGAAAGTTCCGAGGCTGTTATGCACAGGTTCACAGTCCCAGGTCCCTAATAGTTAACTCAGCCACCCTTCCTGACACCTAATCCTATTTAAGGTGTTTTCTGAACAAATCTGAGAAGACTCAAAGGGCTGTTCCCTCCTCTTGGGAAGAGAGAGGGGGCATTTGTGAGTGTTGTAAAAGATGAAAATCTCATAATTGTACACTCTATCTTGGGAATAGGGCATCTTTGGGCGATTCAGCTTCCTTTGCCAGTTCCTCTTATAAATCTCATTTGTTTATAAGAAGAGTTCCTAGTGTGGCTGCCAGGCTGCCCCTGCACAGGAGGAAGTTCATGCTAGAGCCAATTTCTCTGCATCTCACAGTAAACGAGAGCAAGTCTTCATGTTTTGGCCTGAACGTTACAGACTTGAGTTGAGCTTTGTGCAGGCAGCATTTTGTGAGTCTGAAGGATTTAGGAGCTAGAGATGTCTCTTCACGTTTTTAAACTCGTTTCTTCCCACTGGTGAAATGAGGTCGACTAGACTCAACAAACACTCACTACGATTTAGTAATCCTCCCCTGTGGTAGGTGCTGTGCTAGGCATTGGCAATTCAACACTGGATAAAATGTGCTGCTTGTGATAAGTGCATGGCGATTAATTATAAGACAGTTTTCCAACTACAGGAGTACGGAGAGAGAAAGAAGGGATGAATCCTTTCTGGACCGTCTGTAAGATTCCTTCCAGCTATGCCATTCTTAGCTATTAGGTTTGAGTGCCTTTATTGCTGTGGTGGTTGGCCCAGAACCCTCTGATACTCCAGCAGCAGTAGACAGGGTCCAGCACTGCTCTTCTTGGGAACGAGCCAGCTGACTGTCAGCTCATGTCCTCTTGTGTGGACTTCATCTGGAAGCCCCCTCTTTGTCCAGATCAGCAGGGCTATCTTGTTCCAGTCCCCAAACAGTAGTGTATCCAAACCAGATCACACTCACTGCCAGTGAGTCCATTCGGACCCCTAGGGGCCCTGTGGGTCAGAGTAGAGCGGTCCCTGCGGCTTTCTGAGACTGTAGCTCTTGATGGGAGGAGACAGACTCACCTTCTTGAATTCACGTCTAGGTTTCCATTAGCCGTGGGTAGGAAGTGTGTGTGCGTGTCAGGATCTTCCTGAGCCAGGCTTCAAGGATGAGAGGAAGAGGGCAAGCCTCCCCAGCAGCAGAAATCCCAACCTCCTGCCTCTTCTCATAGCCCTTCCGGGTCTAAAGAAAAGAAATCAAAGTGTTCACTTTCTGTCCCAAGCATTCCAGTTTTTAAAGCCCTGGGAGGCACATTTGGTTCCATTACTCGCTCTCTTCATTTCCTTCCAAGAGTCAGAGACTCGCTGGTACCAACTTCTTTTCTCTTCTCATTTCTCTCTCCCTCCTCTCCTCTTCTTCCTCTTCCTTCTTTGCAAGTATTGCTTGCAAAGGACGATTTCATCAGTATCGAAATCATCATTACTCATGAGTTGCTGGTTGTTATTTCAGTCAGAAAAATCAAGACCCTTGGTCTGACACTCTCCAGCTGACCCAGGGTGTGAGGAAAGGGTTTGACTCTGAGGACCTTTCAGCACTTCTAACATGCTCCAGAGAGCCTTGCCCATTCTCCCCACCCCCCCTTAAAAAAATCCTATTCCACTAGGGACAAAATGCCCGGAAGTAGCATTGTTAGTAGCTGTAACCACAGGCCACCCACCCTCTGGCCCTTCCTCACCTTCACATCCCCAGGGATGCTATAGCAAACAAAGGTTGTGGCCAGAGAGGGTCAAGGGTGAGTTGGCACACAGAAACCTGGAAACCTGGAATGGGGAGTCCAGGAATGGGAGCCCTTGTTGATTCTGTCAGATGGAAGGACTTTAGCTTGGGATTAGTACATTGCAGGAACTCCTCCACCCTTTCTAAGTACAATCAGAAATCAAGCTTTCTAATCTCCTCCAGTGTGCAACGCAAACTCACCCCCAACCCCACTCCACCTCAACTAATCTCAGGAAAACACCTCCTGCCCACTCTTCTAAATCTGAAGTTACACACAATTTTCTCAGTTGTCTTCTTTCCATCCTCCCTCCTACCCTTGCTCTCTCCATTTTTTCCTTCCATCCTTCTTGCCTACCTGCCTCCCAGCCTGACTTCCTTCCTGTATCAATATTATTCTACCCAATCTCTTCTGGATCCAGGTATCCCAGCACCTCCACTTCTTCACTTCTCTAACTCCTTTTCCTCCATCTAACACATAGGCAAAGGAGAACTTATCTTTAGTGATTGTGTTTTCATTTCACCCTTTTGCTTACCTCTCTGTTACCTAAACTTTATAGGTAACCATCTTAGGCTGGAGTCTCCTAGAAAAACGAATGAAGTTTATATATGTATACATAGATATATCTCAAGGAAATGGCTCTCACGGTTGTTGATGCCGGTGAGTTCTAAATCTGTGGGTCAGATGTTAGGCTGGAAGCTTCCTTCTGGCTCATGTAACTGCAGGGACTGACAAACTGAAGATGGCTTAATCAGACAGTGGGCTTCCGGCTATGAAAGCAGATAAATTAAAGCTCGACAGGTAAGGCTGCAGTGTCACAGGCTACAGAGGTTGATTACTCTCAGGATCAGCAGGCAATATGATATGCTTCTGGCTCAAGTTCAAAGACCTGGAGGTCAGATGACAAGCCAGATGCAAGACCTAGATCCAGCAATGAGCAAGACAGTGATGGGAGAGTGTTGGCATACAGTAGAACCAGGCTACACCCCTGAGGAATTTCCCTTTCAACTGATCGACTGCTCATAACAGATCTCCTCAAGGAAGTGTTTAGATACATTGTATCAGGCCTCATCATGGAGGATAACTACAGTGTAACTGCCGAATCACAGTGAATCATAGCCCCATCAAGTTAACATACAACCTTGCAGTAGCCAATGCTCCCAAAATAGCTTCTCCTTTTCTTATCCTATTCAACTACTTTGGGGCATTAGTTTTTAATTAAAACACATTATAAAAATCATTGTCCAAAATGTTTTTAGTATTTTAACAATGTAAACATTGAGAAAGTCCATAGGATAAAAATGAGACATATCCCTGCCCCAATTCCATTCACCAAAGGTAACTATTATAAGCATCTTGATAAAAATTATTTTATATTGTTGCTTATTAAATTTGAAATCACTTTAACATAACCTTTTAAAATTGCTTTGTTTTTGTTTTTAATGCAATGCTATGGGTGTTTTGCATATCTACATAGATTTACTGCTCATTCTTCCTCCTCACTCAAGCCTTGTGTACAGTCAGCTCTCACAGGCCTTTTTAATGGTTTGATTCACCATGTGCTAATCTAGGACCCCTGGACAAGTAGTAGTGGGTTACATGCTGGTTAGTAGTAGGGCTGGTGTAGTAGTGGGTTACATGCTGGTTAGTAGTAGGGCTGGTGTAGTAGTGGGTTACATGCTGCTAACCACAAAGTCAGTAACTCAAATCTACCAGCTTCTCTGCAGAAGACAGTTGGGGTTCTCTGCTCCTGTAAATAGTTACAGCCTCAGAAACCATCGGGAGCAGTTCTACTCAGACCTAGAGGGTTGCTTTGAGTTGGAAATGACTCCAGGAACTCCAGCAGTGAAATGGTTAAGCACTTGGCTGCTAACCACAAAACTGGGAGTTTGTAGGAGTCAAAGGGCATTTATAGAGGTCTATGTACAGGCATGTACATATGTAAATATATTTATATATGATGATGGGGAAATAGATCTATGTGCACATATCTATAGGTTTAGTATTAAGGTAGCAGATGGACATTGGGCCTCCACTCAAGTACTCCCTCAATGTAAGAACACTTTGTTCTATTAAACCAGCATTCTGTGATGTCACCTTCCCGACACGATCACTGAAGACAAAGCAGGTGCATAAGCAAATGTGGTGAAGAAAGCTGATGGTGCCCAGATATCAAAAGATATAGCATCTGGGGTCTTAAAGGCTTGAAGATAAATAAGTGGCCATCTAGCTCAGAAGCAAAAAAGCCCACATGGAAGAAGCACACCAGCCTGTATGATCACAAGGTATTAATGGGATCAGCTATCCAGCATCAAAGAACAAAAAATCATATCATTGTGAATGAGGGTGAGTGGGGAGTGGAGACCCAAAGCCCATCTGTAGGCAACTGGACATCCTCTTACAGAAGGGTCATGGGCAGGAGATGACCAGTCAGGGTGCAGTATAGCACTGATAAAACATACAACTTTCTCTAGTTCTTTAATGTTTCCTCCTCCACACTATCATGACCCCAATTCTACCTTACAAATTCAGCTAGACCAGAGGATGCACATGGGTACAGTTAACAACTGGAAACACAGAGAATCCAGGACAGATAAGCCCCTCAGGACAAACAATGAGAGTAGCAATGCGAGGAGGGTAAGAGGAAGGTGGGGGGAACGAGGGGGAACCGATCACAAGGATCTACATATAACCCCCTCCTTGGGGGATGGACAACAGAAAAGTGGGTGAAGGGAGACATCAGATAGTGCAAGACATGAAAAAAATAATCATAATTTATAAATTATCAAAGGTTTGTGAGGGAAGGGGGCCAGAGAGGGAGGGGGGAAATGAGGAGCTGATACCAAGGGCTCAGGTAGAGAGAAAATGTTTTGAGAATGATGATGGCCACAAATGTACAAATGTGCTCGACAGAATGGATGGATATATGGATTGTGATAAGAGTTGTACGAGCCCCCGGTAAAATGATTTAAAAAGGAAAAAAAATGTTTTGAGAATGATGATGGCAGCAGATATACAAATGTGCTTGACACAAAGGATGGATGTATGGATTGTAATAAG
>NW_022111372.1:84567406-84580634 GCF_000313985.2 Echinops telfairi
GCTTTACACAATTGATGTGTGTATGGATTGTGATAAGAGTTGTATGAGCCCCTAATAAAATGATTTTTAAAAAATGAAAAAAGAAAAGTGCTCTTTGAATTAAATCCTTGTACCTATGTACAAAAAAATTATAGAAAACAATAAAACTGGAGATGGTGATGAGAAAAAAAATAAATGGTTTTTAAAAGAAACAAAACAAAACAAAAAACTGGTAGTTTGAACGCATCCAGCGACTGCATGGGAGAAAGAGCTGGCAACCAGGTGCCACAGAGAACCAGGCAGTTCTTGTTACATAGGGTTGCTGTGCATCACAGCTGACTCGCTGACACCCAGCAACCACGATGTGCTGGAGCATCCCTGGAAAGATCTTTTTAAGAGCGAGGTCTGACCTATCTTGCTGTTAGCATTGATAAAAACCGAAGCTCAGAAAGTTACCCAGCTAGTTGACTGGAGGAGTCCAGGTATAATCGGAAGGCCTTTCTTCTCACAGGATCCTGAGCTTCAATAAGCACCATACGACTTGCCCCTTCTCCTTCAGTTCTCCTGGGGCCTTGAACACGCATCTACCCCTGTACCTACTCAACTGGACGGTGCGATGTGGTTTCTGTGTGCTGTTCACTCAGTCCTGCCTTGCCTTTCTCTCCACTGGCGCATTGGGACCACCGACTAACCTTGCTTTTAGCAGCCCAACACGTAGTTACTTTGCCATCAGGGCTACAGTGGTGACTTCTTAATAAGTCCTTCCAGTCTTGTGCTCCTGTTGCCCCACCAGTAAAATGTAGCTATGGATAGTTACGTGCTCCTTGGGTTACGATGGGAATTCCATGAACTAGTACTGGGAGGTACCTGGCATCGTCCCTAGCACACAGTGGACTCTCAACAACTGTCTGTTGCATTATTAAGATCAGTATTTCAGGCGAGTTTAGATCAGCCATTCATTTTCTTCACCGCGCTCCAATTCTTGATTCCTTTTTCAAGTTTCAATTTCCACACAAAGTTCTCTTTATGGCCCTTATTTGTGAGGCAAACATTTATAAAATGCTTTCTCTGTACCAGGCCCTTTCCTGACAGGGCCTTGTTGGTCCCTCGCTTGTGAGGGTGGGTTGGTCAATAGTAGCAAACTCACTGCCAATTCCAACTCTTTAGCAGCCCTATAGTGCAGGCTAGAACTGCCCCTGTGCATTTCCTAGACTGGAGCTCTTTACTGGAGTGGAAAGCCTCATCTTTCTCCTGTGGAGCAGCTGGCGGTTTCAAACCATTGACCTTGCATTTAGCAGGCAAGGGTAAAATGTTCTTACCTTTTGCACTTTAGAACATTACTTTAGTCTTCAGGAAAATGTATTTCTCTTTTTCTTTTGAAAATGCAGTGAGCTCTTTGAAATTTTTGTTCACATGGAAGCCTGTAGGTTTTACCTGAGGGTCACCTGAGTCTAGTCTAGAGGTACTTGTTAGATTGTGCTACCTCTGATCTTTGAAGCAAAATGTGTTCTTGCATCCAGCAACTCCTGGAGGTGATGTGGATGAAGCAGCATTTGCTTTGCTCTTCTGCACACGGCTCTTATCCATTTCCAGCGTTGCGGGGTGGGTTCTTATGGTTTTGTGGAATTCTTACGTGGTGAAGTCCAAGGGTGCAGACCCCTTGGAAGAAAGGCTAGGGGATTGACTCCAGGATCTTCCTCAATGAAAGCACTGTGGAGCAGAGTCTACTTGGACACACGTGGGCTTGCTCTGAGCTGGAATTGCCTAGAAGGCAACTTGTTGTTGTTGTTTTTTCTGAGGACCAGAAGGTTGTTGGTGTTCTGTTTGTGCTTCACTTGGCCCTTCCAAGGACTGTGTTGGGGCAGCTTTCCACTCCTGACAGCCCAAAGCAAAGCAAACAAAAGAGCAAAATGTCCTTCAGCCCCAAACTCAAATCTCCACAAAAGCAAATCACTCGGTATGAGCAATAATCTATAGATGATTTGATTCCTGCGTTTGTCTGGTGTTACTGCAGCACGACCTGGAAGGTGGGAGGGTTGAACCCATTCAACAGCTCAATGGCAAAGATCTCTTTGCCTAGAGACCACAGCATAGAGCATCCTCCTGACCACTCTGCTCTGTCACATGGGTCACTGTGAACCAGGACCAGATTGAAGGCCTTCAGGGAGAACAGCATGTTCCCAGAGAGAACGCTGTGTGCCTCAGGGAACCCTGTCTGCCATTTTTATGAAATTAGCTCAACAGAAGGAAGTTCTTTAGTAACCTTTGGTTAGCAAACAAGCACTTCACCATTGGCTCCGCACAGGGACTGCTTTGTGGTCCTCCTTCTCAGCCTCTGCCATTGACCAAACGGGATAACAAGTTGCACATTGCTTTCAAGAATCTCAGCATACACCCCTAGATGTTCTGAGCTCTGTGCTCACCCAATGGAGCTCAAAGAGGCCTGGAACTTTCTATTTCGTACTTGGCACTCCCGGCAGCCTCATCCAGAGATGCCACAGTCCAGGTCATGGGCTAGCACAATGGCTGCAAGTCTGACAGGTGGGCCCCCCCTGTGGAGGCTGGATGTGACATTCCTGAATGGATTCCCACCAGAGAAGAGAGAAAACTGGTCAACAGGGGTCCTGGGGTTAAGAGGGATGGAAAGAGGCGCTGTGGTTTTCTTTAAGGGAGTGTCTGTTCATTACCTCTATTTTATCTTCCCTATGGAAACTCACCTCTCCACATGCCTGCAGGCTGCCTTGCGTGTGTGTGTGTGTGTGTGTGTGTGTGTGTGTAGGTGGGGGGCCTTCAAGTTCTCAGACCACGAGTCCAAAAGCACGGTTGTGGTAGTTACATAATTTCATGGCAACTTGATAAAGATTATAGGGGTGGAGTCTAGCCTGCCAATCCAGCCTGATTGATGCCTCCTTGTGGGCGTGGCCTTCTCCTGAGGATTCTGGGAGTTTTCCTCTCTTTCTCCCTGGAAGCTGGACACACACTTTCTCTGCTACACTTCTACTACACTACCTGTCAACAAGCCACACGGAGCCACGATGATGGCAGCCAGAGCCCTAGAGATGTGTCCACCACCATTGGATCCACAGAGCTTTCCACCCACCGTCCTGTGATCTTCCTGCATTTGGATCATTGCATGTGCCGCGTGAGTCTCAAGAGAAATTTATGGACTAGTATTGGACATGTGGGCTAATATTGGACTTATGGACTTGATCTGGACTGGGCTGGGATGTTTTCTCAATATACAATTGCTCTTTGATATAAAGCACTTTCCTATACATATATGAGTCTCCCTGGATTTGTTTCTCTAGTCCACCCGTTCTAACATGCCTGGGCTTCTTGCTGGCTTACCCTGGTCCTCTATGGAATGAGCTAAAGAGCCATCTCCCAGTAAGTGGAGGTACTTGTTACCCATCAGCCGCTCCTCAGGAGGAAGAGGAGGCTATCTGATCCCCTAAAGGTCATAGCCCCTGCAGCCCTGGAGAGGGTTGCAGTACATGTGAATGGACGCCGTGGTTCAGGGTTATTTTTGAACATCTGCCCTTTCCTTGCCCAGTCCTGCGCAGGGGCCACGCAAAGAGCATGTCGTCCTCTCAGAGCTTTGATTGGAGTCACTGGGTGCTGTACTTGCTTAACATGCTTGGCTGCCAACGGAAAAGTTGCATGTTCAGGTCTACCCAGAGGCACCTCAGAAGAAAGTCCTGGCACTTTAACTCCAAACTGTCAGTCACTGAAAATTCTACAGAGCAGAGTTCTTCCCTGGCACCGTGGGGGTCACTATGGATGAGTTGGCCGACTCCATGAGAGCTGGTGGTGGTGCTGGGAGAACTTTGAGTCTACGCTTCTGGCCTAATGGACATGAAAGCAGTAAACCCGCTGGTCTAGGGTTGGAACGAGCGTATTCCTCCACTTCAACAGAACACAAAGCTTGATAAACTTGTATCTAACTCAAAACAGAAGATTTTTGTTTTTGTTTTTAAGCAAATTAAAGTGTTTCTGAAGGCAGTGGGGGCACTGAGCTCTGAGCTGGCCAGGAAGGACTATGGTAAAGAACACTACGAGTGCTCTTTTAAAGAGCAGTGGTTCTCAACCTTTCTAGTGACGCGGCCCTTTCATGCAGTTCCCCATGTGGTGGTGACCCCCCCAACCATAAAATTATTTTCGTTGCTACTTCATCACTGTCATTTTGCTACTGTTATGAATCGGACGACCCCTGTGAAAGGGTCATTTGACCCCAAAGGGGTCACAACCCACAGGTTGAGAACTGCTCGTTTACATGTTTCTAGTAGGGACCTTAACATCTTTCATGTCTAAGGACTACCAGTTAATTCACTGCTGGGTAACCCTTTGTTTGGAGTTTTACCAAATTAGCAGCCATTGTCGTAGAAAGGAGTCCCTGGGTGGACGTGGTTGTTGGACTCTTCCCAATTGGCTCTCACTCACAGTGACCTTGTATACAAAAAACTAGACACCATCCGGTCCTGCACCATCTTCCCACTTATTACTGTGTTTGAGCCCATTGTTGCAGCCACTTTGTCAATCCATCTTGGGGGGGGGTGTCACTTTTTCCCCCCAGCTTCCCCACTTTACCAAGCATGATGTCCTTTTCTAGGGACTGGTCTCTCCTGACAACATGTCCACAGTATGAGAGATGAAGAGATGAAGTCTTGCTATCCTTGCTTCTAAGGAACATTCTGGGTGTGATTCGTCCAGGACATTTTTTTCTTTTTCTTTTGGCAGTGCGGGATACCTCAATATTCCTCTCCAGTCCCATAAATTGAAATGCATCACTTTTCCCCCGTCTTCTTCATTCAGTGTCCAACTTGCACATGTGTATGACGTAATTGAAAATATCATAATTTGGGTCCGGTGCACCTTAGTCCTCAAAGTGACATCCTTGCTTTTCAACACGTTAAAGAGTTCTTGGGCAGCAGATTGGCCCAATGCTATGTGTCGTTCAATCTGTTGATTGCTGCTTCTGTGATGAATGATTATGGATCCAAGTAAGATGAAATTCTGATGGCTTTTCTTCATTTCTCATGATGTTGCCTGTGGGAAACAGATTTCTCCCGTCTCCCCCAAATATATGTTAGACTTAGCACACTGCTTGCAGCTAATAGTAAATGATTGTCAGTTACGCCCCTGAAGGCAGTGGGCCAGACAACTGTCTGTGCCCACCATAGGTGGAGCCCACACCCTGTTGTTAAGGACAATGGGCTACTTCTCCCTAAAGGCTTGTGGTCAGTTTGGATCCTGTAGGTGGGGTTTGCACTGTACTGATAATGGTTTCTATAGTGAGCCAGAGAACAGGTCAAACTGGCTCAGTGACATGCAAAGTTAGGCTGCCATCCTGAATCTAGGATCCGCCTCTCTTGTCACATGTGTACCCCCATTACCTCCCCTTCCTATTGCGTGGATACCCCTAGATCACCCCCCTCCCATTACTGTATTACCTATAGTACAACCCCTTCCTGTGACATATGTCTTCACCTGTAATTAGGGGGTTTGCACGTCCCCAGAGAATATAAAAGCCTTGGTTAACAATAAAAGTCTCTCTCTCTCTCTCCATGTGGACCACCAAGCGAGGCTGAAGTGAACATGCTACTATGAAATGTGTCTGACTTCATTATTTCAATCTCTTCTATCTCTCATGCTCTCCATGACTTTACTATAATCTATACTTATTATCGCTGTACAATTGCCCCTATTGGACCCGTGATGATGCGTTAGGGGCTGGTCTACCCTGACAGTTACCCATTAGTCCAGATGTGAAGATTTTGGCTTTCTTAACATTGAGTTATGATCCACATTGAAGGCTATAATCCTTGATCTTCATCAGTAGGTCTTCCAATCTTCCTGACTCTCAACAAGCAAAGTTGGGTCATATGCAAATTTCAGGTTGTTAGTTCAATCCAAATGCCACATCATTCTTCATATAGTCCAGATTCTCTGATCATTTGCTCACTATAAGGTCTGAATAAGTATGGTGATCATACACAACCCTGATGCACCTTTTTTTCCTGATTTTAAACCATGCAGTATTTCCTTGCTCTGTTCACACAACTGCCTCTTGGTCCATGTACTGCTTCCAGACATGAACACAGTAAAGTATTCTGGAATTCCTATTCTTCACAGTGCTACCCAATAGTATATTATGATCCATACTATGTTTTTGCATAGTCAATGAAAACCAAGTAAACCTCTTTCCGATAGTCTCTGCTTTCAGCCAAGATCTATTAAGACTTTCCTTGTTCTACATCCTCTTCTGAATCTGGCCTAAACCTCTGAGAACTCCTTGCCAGTGTACTGTTTCAACCTTTATTGGATAATCTTCAGTAACATTTTACTTGATGTGATATTAGTGATATTGTTCTATAATTTGCACATTCTGCCGGGTCACCTTTCGGTGAAATGAGTACAAATGTGGATCTCTTCCAGGTAGTTAGCTAGGTAGGTGCTGTCCAAATCTTGGCATAGAAGAGTGAGTGTTTCCAGTGCTTCATCAGCTTCTTGAGACATTTCAATTGGTATTCCATCACTTCCTAGGGCCTTGGTTTTTCGCTAATGCTTTCAGTGTAGCTTGGACTTTTTGCCTTCAGCTCCATTGGCTATGGCTCATCTACATCTTCAAATGGTTGAATATTGACTAGTTCTTTTTGGTTACAGCGATTTGGGGTATTTTTTTCATTTTCTTTTGATGTTTTCTGCGTTATTTAATATTTTGCCCATAGACTCTATCAATATTGCAACCCAAGGCTTGAATTTTTTATTGATTTCTTTCTGTTTAAGATATGCAGACCTTGTTCTTAATTTTGGTTTTCTAACTCTAAATCATTGCACATTTCATTATAGCATTTTACCTTGTCTTCTTGAGTTGCAATTTAAAATTTTCTGCCCACCACTTTTGCTTCATTCATTATTCCGTTTGCCTTTGATTGAGAACAAGTTTCTGTGTCTCCTCGGACCCCCACTTTGATCTTTCCTTTCTTTTAAATGACCTTGTCCTTTTCTTCATGCATGATTGTATCGATGCCATCCCACAGCCCTTCTGTCTTCTGTCATTAGTGTTCAGTCCATCACATCTGTTCTTGAGATGTTCTCAAAATTCAGGTGGGGTATATTCAAGGTTGTATTTTGGCTCTTATGGATGACTTGTCATGTCTTCAACTTCAACTTGAACTTACCTATGAGTGACTCATGGTCTGTTACACAGCTTGCCCCTGGCCTCATTTTATCTGTTGATATTAAGCTTTATCATTGTCTCTTCCCACAGATGCAGTTTTATTTCTGTGAATTCCACCAGGAGAACTTCATGTGTGTAGTCACTGATGGAAAAGGTATTTGAGATAATTAAGCTGTTGGTCTTATAAAACTTCGTCATGTGAGATCCACGTTCATTTCTATCATCAAGCTCATATTTCCAATTACTGTTCCTGCCTCTTTCCCCACCCCAACTTTTGCATTTCAATCTCCAGTCATTATCAGAGTATCTAGAATGCATGTGTGATCCATTTCAGACTGAAGATGTTTGAAAAACTGTTTAAGTATTTCAATACTAGCTTTAGTGGTTGGTGCATACATTTGAATAATCCTTGTGCTGAATGGGTTTCCTTGTATGTGGCTGGATATCATCCTATTACAGACAGCATTGTACTTCAAGACAGATCTTGAAGTCTCCTTTGCATGTGATACCGTTCCTCTTGAACTTGCTACTCCAGGCATAATAAACCATATGGACTGTTGGATCCCAAAGGGCTAATACCAGTCCACCTCAACTCCCGAATGCCCCAGGATATCTGTCTTTATGTGGTCCATTTCATTTTGATGACTTCCATTTTTTTTTAGTTTCATACTTAATACCCTTCAAATTCTAATTATTAATAGATGTTTATAGCGATTTCTTCTCATTTTGAGTTGAGTCAGGCACCAGCAAATGGTGGTCCCGGGGGCTTTTACCCCACCGAGGGCATGATGACAGGACTCTGCTTTGTGACCACACTTCCAAACATCATAGACTGAGCGCTTTCTGACCTGAGGGCTCATCTCTGACAGGGTAGCTGGCCACGTTCTGCTGCTGTTCATGATGTTTTCAGTTTTCCACAATGTCTGCTTTGTAAGGTTTGCCGTGGCTAATTTCTCAGTGTGGACAGCCTATTCCTTCTTTCTACTCTGTTCTTAGTTCTGGAAACTCTGCTGAAGCCTCTTCACATTGGTGACTGTGTTGGTATTTGGAATGTCTGTGGCGTGGCTTACAATATGTCAGCAACATACATGCCACTGCAGCCTGAAGAGCTGACAGAAAAGTGGGTGTATAGGTATCCTGCAAGGATCACACACAATCAATGTGTCTGATTGCTGGCCCCAAAAGTTGGCGGTTTGAGTCCACTCAGAGGAGCTTTGGAAGAACATTCTGACGATCTGAAAACCAGCTGCTGCGAACTCTATGGAAGACAGTGGTGCCTTGGCACACATGGGCTTGCCATGAGTCAGGTCAACATGACAGCGACAGGTACTGCTATAGTACTGGTAGCCATAGAAACAAAGAGGTGCATGTCCTGAGGGTGCAGAAAGAAAAGGCAATCATGCAAATGCCATTGTGGGGTGGGGGCGGGGGTGGGGTCAGGGACCCAGGCTCAATCTCAGCACTGCCACTTGCTTCTTCGCAAATCGGGCAGCTCCCTGGGCCTCTCTGAGCCTGTTTTAGGAAAGAGAGGACTGAGCAATCATCTCTAAGAGGACCTCCCAACCCAATTTTTGCAGAACTTTCGCAGCTTTAGCACTGGAGGTGTTGAGTCCTGGGGAAACCTTCCTCCGACTGAAAACTGTCCTGATGGTTCTACTAACTCTTTTCTTTGGGGGTTACAGAAGCTTCTTCTCCAGTTCGGCAAAGCCAAACAGATGAGAACATGACGGCGATATTTCCTTCAGCTCAGAGGTGGTAAGCATTTTCCATGCTGGCGAGGGCAGAGGAGCCCCGGCCGTGCTGTCAGGGAAACGTTGGCAGCTAGCTTCAAGACTGACAGTTCAAACCCATCAATCACTCTGCAGGAAAATGATGACACTGTCTGCACTCCTATCAATTTACAAAGCCTCCAAAACTCTACATAGGCATCGGCTTTGGGTTTCGGGATGGCAAGGGCAGAGCCCCTGGGTGGTGCACATCGTGAAACAATGGAATTCGGATTGGAAGTTTGGCAAACTGACCTCACACAGAGACGCCTTGAAAGGCAGTCTTGGAAATCTGCTTCGGGAAGCTCACAGCCTTGAACCCCAGGGAAGAGTTCTATTTTGTGATGCTCGAGGTGGCAATTTCTTTGGTTAACTTTTTAAATAAAAATCCCCCCCTCCCCGCCCCCCCCAGGTATGACAAAGGCACCAGCCCATCGGAAGGGTAGGGTTTGTGAACTCAAATCTGTGCCGACTGCCTCTTCCCTGCCTCTGGTGTACAGAATCTCATTAAAATTGGGATTTAGTCTCCGGGGCTCTGATGTTCCACCTCTCTTGTAGTAGTCCATGGCTTCAGCACCAGTAAATTGGAAGGATTGCCGATTCTTGTGGATTGACTAGTATCCTCCCCAAATGTATGTGGAACCGAGAACCTGCGGGGAGCCCGACTGGCATAGTGGTTGTGCGTTGGGCTGCTCTCTGCAAGGTCAGCAGTTTGTAACCCCAGCCACTCATCCAGAGAAAGTCAGGGCTTTCTACTCCCACAAAGAGTTACAGTCTCAGAAACCCACAGGGGCTGTTTTACCCTGTCTGGTCGGGTCACTCTGAGTCGGCATTTACTCGATGGCAGTGAGTTTGGTTTTGGTGAAGCCGTGCATGTGACCCTGTTTGGAAACAAGGTTTTCTTTTGTTATGTGAACGAGGCCATACCAGTGAAGTTCAGGTGTTAAGTCTAATCACTTCTGATTGGAGTGTTATGAAAAGAGCAGAATCGATTCAGACACTGACTGGGGAAAGACAGATGCCACGTGAGGACCTGTCTGCCAGCAGAGGATGCCAAGGATTGCCAACAAAATCAGAATCTAGGACAGAGGCCCACAGAAGGACTGGCACAGGCTAGACCCTGATTTTCCTGCTGGGCAACCATTACTTTGTTTCGGTTTGTGCATTACTGTGATGTGGAAGCTATGCCATTAGTGTTTCAGATACCAATAGGGCACGCTGAACAGGTTTCAGTGGTGATTCTGGACTGAGGACAGAGTAGGAGGAGTGAATAGGTGATCCACTTCTGAGGGATTAGCCACTGAAAATCTTATGACTGATCGTTGCCTGATGTACTCCCAGGAGCGGATCCCCTCCTGGAAGCAGCAATATGTCAAGAAATCAAATGACCTATTGCATTGGACAAATGACCGCACAAGACCTCTGTGAAGTTTTAAAGAGCAGAGATGTCACTTTGAGAGCTAAGGTGCACCTGACTCATGCCATAGTATTTTCCATTGCATCATACGTATGCGTAAGCTGGACAACCGAGAGAGAGACACGAGAAGATTTGATGCACTTGAACTACAGTGTTGGTGAAGAATATTCAAATTACCATAGACAAATCTGTCTTGATGGAAGTACAACCAGTATGATGCTTAAAACTGAGGATGGTGAGACTTCATCTCACATACATTAGACATATGATCAGGAGAGACCAGTCCCTGGAAAAGGACATCGTATGTCAGACCTGGAAGAGTAGAGGGTCATCCAAAAATAGGAAGACTGTCAGGGAGATTGGTTCACACAGTGGCGGCAACAATGGGCTCAAACAGAGCAGCACTTGTGAGGATGGCAGAGGACCCGGCGGTGTTTAGTTCTGTGGCACAGGGGGGTCGCTATGAGTTGGAGCCGACTCGATGCCACCTAACCAACACCAACGACAAAACTGACAACAGCAACAATGAAAACAGCAACCTACCTTGATTGCTACCTTTTTACTGTTAGCTTCCATAACTGTGGGGAAACAAATTTCTGTTAAGAATACCCAATTGTGATATTTTGTGGTAGCAGCATTAGGTAACTATTATATCCAGCTTTTCCTTTGATTTAATGTCCTGAGATAAAAACATGGCGACTCCTCAGTTCGATGGGCACAGACAGCCTCACTCCAGTTTCCTGTGGCCTCTAAGACATGACTTCTCTGGGGCCTGTTGACCAAGCTAGCGGGAAATGTTCTGCCCACTATTATCCACTGCCATCTAGTCCAGTCGGACGCATAGCCACCCTAGAGGACAGGGTAGAACTGGTAGCATGGTAGGTTACGCATTGGGCTGCTAACCATATGGTCAGCTGTTTGAAACCACCAGCCACTCTTTGGAAGAAAGATGAGGCTTTGTACTCCCATAAAGGGTTACAGTCTTTGTCCATAATAGACTGCCAGTAATTTTTTTTTTCATTCAGTGATAGATAGAATCAAGTAGACTCTTATGCAAGGTGACCTTATTTACAACAGAACAAATGCCGGCCACTATTGCATCATCCTGACGATGTCCAGACTGTGTGACTCCTTTGTGGTGATCCATCCCACCAAGGGTCTCCCTTGTCCTCCTGGCCCTCTATTTTACCACCACGCTGTTCTCCTCTGTCAACCAGCCCGCCACTTCTGTGTGCCCAAAGTGAGCTTGTTGGACGGTGGTTCTATTGTGATTTCTCGTTTTCAGAAGTACATCATGAGCTTCTTGTTCTTAGTCTGTATTTGGCTGGACGCTCCAATGAAGACTGCCCACCAGAAGTGACCCTGTATGCATTTGAAATGATCTGAGAGGAGCCGCTAAAATGTTTGGAGCGGAAGATGTTGAGAAGTTACAAACAAGGATTAACCAATACATGTATCAAAGGACAGAGGAAAACAAAACTCCTGGGACCTCTGGTTCTCTTTTACGTCAGCACCCGCCAAGCCCATTTCACGTGACTTTTCTGCCTGCCTCTGCTCTTTTTCTGGTGTGTTCTCCCCATCACCCCATGTCACTTCCTGAGCACAGGAACTGGCTGTACGGGGTGAAGGAGGAGCTGGGCACAGCCCTGTGATGACCCCCGCAGGGTGGCAGGGTAGACCGATAAAAGCACAGCTGTCCTAGAATGAGACTTGCGTGTTGTGACACTTTTGGAGTGCGATGGCTACGTAGAACAGAGGTGGTTCATTCTGCCTGGGGTGGCCTGTGAGCTGGGCTGAAAGTGAGGAGGCATTACAAGTGGAATATAGGTGGGAGGAAGCAGGCATGCCAGACATGGGAAGTGACATGTTCAAAGGCATGAGCTTTCTCCCACCCCTTCTCTTCTTGTCTTCCTCTGTCACCCACTATGGGAGGCCCTGCAGGTGGCAGTCGGTCAGGAATTGCTGGGCAGGAGACCAGGGCAGGTGGAGACAGCCCTCAGGAGACTACCAGGAGGAGGGACACAAACACACCCAAGAGCCTGTTTCCTACCCCCCAGAGCAGATGGAGGCCCCAAGCGGGAGCTTCCTCCCGCTTCCTGCTGCTCCTCAGAATGCCTGTCTCCTCCTGTGTCAAAGGTTCAGACCTGACCCGCCCTCCTCCCAGAGTCCTCTCCTTCAATCCCTCAGCAGTCATGTGGATCTATCCTTTTCCGTCCTCTGGCTTCCACGCCTGCTTTTCCAGAGCCACAGCTACCAGCATGGTTCAGATCCCGGTCAGCTCTCCCACCTGGATGGTTGCAACAGCCGCCTCATCTGTCCCGTGATAGTGATCCAGTCTCTTCATTGCTCACCATCCTGTGCGCGCTGCCGGATGACACTTTCCAAAACAGTGTGCTGTTGACCTTGTGCACCTGGTCAGATGTCCTTGTGAGTGCATTTCCTCAGACCTCACCGTCCATTGTGAACAAACTTGGCCACATTCACAGTCATTCCTGCATGTGTTTGCCCCGATCTACTTACCCGGGACCTCCGTTTCTTCCAAAGGGCTCCCCTCCCCGCAGGTGAGTTGTTCTGGGAACGCTTTGGGTGCTTCAGAGCTGCTAAAAATGTGCCGTGTGCGCCAGTGCCGACCCACAAGCAGGCAGGCTCTCCCTATGATCTCTGAGGAGATGCAAACTCCTGGCAAGCCCGTGTGTGTCAGAGTAGAACTGAGCACTACAGGGTTCTCAAGGGCTGACTTAAAAAAAAAAGATCTCCAGGCCTTTCTTGTGCCGCACCACTCTGTGGACTCCTCTGTGACCTGTAGCATGCGTGATGTTTTCATTTTACCACACCACCACCACAATACCTGGTCCTTCCCCAAAGATCATTTGAGAAGCACTGTCC
>NW_022111372.1:84581958-84585372 GCF_000313985.2 Echinops telfairi
GCTATTGTTTGAAGCTATGTGTTTTTGTTGAACATTTCTAACTAGGCAACTTTGAGCCACTTACTTTTAGAAATAAAATGATCTTGTTTAGAGATTACCTGAATTCATCCAGTGTTGATTATTTTTAGCAGTGTACTGTATACCACTATTCAGTTATCTAACTGCTTCGTGATAGGCATCTGGGGTCTTTCCTGTTTGGGGATGACTCAAATAAAGCTTCTCTGTACATGTACAAGTCTGTGTAAATGTCCTCATTTCCCAAGGCAAATACTGAGGAGCAGAATTGCTGGATCACAGGGTGAAGGTCAGCCACAGATCATGTCTCTTGACAAGGAATCACAGACTCTGATTGGACTCCAGACCAGTGGCGCGAGGATACAGGGTGGCAGTGCAGTCTACTCCTTTACTGTCATGACTCCAATATGACTCCCGCAGGGTCACTATCCTGTCCTCTGAGCTGGCATTGATTAGATGGCAGCGAGTTTAAGGCCAAACAGAGACACCTCAGAAGTAAGGCCTGGTGAACTGTTTGTGAAAATCAGTCATTTAAAATCAACTCTACAGCAGCTGGTTTTACACACATGCACACACACACTGGGTTAAAGTGCATATTCTCACTCACACTTCAACAGGCATATCCCATTCCTTGCTATAGCTTCTAGTGATTATATGGGAATCCCAGTGGTGTCGTGGGCTGTGAGTTGGGCTGCTAACTGCAAGGTCAACAACTCGAAGCCACGAGTCACTCTGTGGGAGAAAGATGAGGCTTGAAAACCGACGAGTGCAGTTCTAGTCTGTCTTCGAGGATTGCTGTGAATCAGAATCAACACCATGGCAGTGCGTTAAACGACTGAGTCAGCATATGGCTTTCACCATGCGGGACCCCACAGGACTTAAACAAGAGAGGTTATTACTCCACCACGAGGGCATTTTATGGTTGATACAAAACAATGTTTGCCCAAATGGGTGATCGTGCCCCTGGGGGACCCTAGAGTGATCCAGGGGGACGGCAAAGTAGACACATACTTCATCCTGGGTTATGGGCTATAGTATATATGTTTTTGATTGCTAGGGAGGGTCCTGATTAATTTTCTTTGACAAGGGGTTGTAGACTGATTAAGTTTGGAAACTCATGCTGTAGTGCATCCAGAGTCGTCTGGAAGCCAAACTTCTTCCAGGAATTTTTCCACCAACCCTAGGAGTGGCCCCAGACTTCAAATCCAAGATGGAAACCACGCCATCATAGCCAGGCTAGAGGGAGCAAGGAAGAAATAGTTCACCCTTCCCCTTTAAGGACACATCCCAGAACTTGACTTTATTCTTTTCATTTAGATTCCATTAGCCAGGATTTAATCATATGGCCAACCTTAGCTATGGGAATTCTGGGAAATAATGTGCTCCAACCTTAAGTATGGCAACCTTCATACAGGGGAAGAAGGGGAGACTGGCTCTTGAGGAACAGAAGCAATTTCTGCCATACTAGCCAGAGCAATTAGTCGTCCTCTTGCTCACAGTTATTGTCATTTCCACCCCAGCCCCCAGTAGCACTTTGGTGGGTAATACTGACAGTCCAGTTGTTCCAGTGGAGTGGACTATACATGTCATGCAGTTTTACATATGGCAATGGAACACATGTTGGAAACTAGTCTTAACTCCTTATTTGGACAGTCAAGTTCTGCAGAGTAATTTTCTCAAGCTTTTGACTCTCTGCTCCCATCCTTGAAGGGCCTATTCTGGTTAAATCATGGCTCTCAAGTCAATTCCAGCTCACACACAACCAAACCAAACCAAACCAAACCAAACCACTCACTGTCATTGCGTGAATTTCAACTCATAGCAGTCCTGCGCAGGGTTCGAGGGCTGAACTCTCCACTGGAGCAGCAGCCTCCTCCGTCTCCCCAGGAGTGGGTACGTTTAAACCATTGACCAAACCAGGCTACAGCGCCACCAGGGCTCCTGATTTTGATCAGAGTGTCTTCAACCAACCTTCATTGCCCATGCTGTTCCCTCCCCTTAGGGCTCTTCCTTAGGTTCCGGGAACATGCTGCTTCCGTTCTCTACACCTCTGTCTACGCCCCCTCTCTGTTTGGTCATTCAGACCTCAGAGAGGCCTTCCCCAATCTTTTTCTGACACCTTTCCCTCCCCTTACTCTCTGAGATGACATCATTTCTTGTCTATGCTTCCATGCCTTTCCCACTTTCAATGTTCTGGGGAAGTTGAGATGTTGTGGGCTTGCTCACTGTTGCAGCCCTAGCTCCATGACTCATGCTCACTGTCCGACACCATGGTGATGAAATTCATGAGTGGCTGACCGCCTGCTCTCCCTCTGGAAACCTATTCATGCTTTAAGACCCACCTCATCCTCACCACTTGCTCCACGAAGTAGGTCTGTTTCTTCCCTGCACCCTTACCATTTTGGCTTCTTCCCTTTTACGTTGGCAAGTAAACACTAATTCCTTGGGAAAGTGTCCCTACTGACCCCAGCCAAGCAGGAACCTTACTGCTTTATCAGAGAACCCCCTTCAGTCCCTTCATGGTGCTCCTTACCCTTTGTAAGTTTATAAACACTTAAATCATCTTTCTCTGGAGTGCAAAATTTACATCGAGCTGGCTTACTGGTTCACTCTCAGGGGCCAGCTTGGTGTCTGGCAGGGAGTCTCTCAACAGAAACTTGTGGATAAACAGGGAATGCCCAATGAGATCTGTTTATACCACGTACTTTCCACCTTGCATGTGATAAGGATGATGAGTAAATTATAAACACTTTTGGCTTTTCTCAACATTTTTGTAGTATACTAAAGAGTGATGCCAGAGTAAAGTAGTTAAATATGTGGATCTTTTACACCACATCGCAGCAAACACACCAGGGAGACATGCTTATTTTGAAAACTCAAAAGGTGAGTTAGATCCCTAATCCAAAGATCCCTAATCCAAAGAGAAACATTTCTCATGTTTGTTCATTCTAGTTTGTTCTCCTTTAAAATCGTTTAGGTTAAGTTTTAAGCTTTTAAAAAGTTAATTTTGAAAATTGAGACACAATACTAATACTATAGGAATTGGTTTGGCCTTGACTTAAACCTTGCTTTGTACTGTGATTTCCTTTTGGGTGTATTTTGTTACATGAAACATGTTAACCAATTTTTTTCTTAAAATAAAAACTCTTTTATAATGAAAAAAAAGAATTATTCTTAAATGCAAATTTAATAATACATTGATGAATTCTTATATCTTTATTAAGTTAAAAATATCACATCTAGGTAAGTCAAGCGGTTATTTTGTGAGATCCTTTCCAACTGGTACCAGTTATCCCTCTATACACTCCACTCTACTCTCCCCCACCACCCCCAATCTACACTCTCTAATGCACCTCCTACAGAGCCACTGTGAGTGGAGGCTCTTATGTCGCAATGGAG
>NW_022111372.1:84586953-84588041 GCF_000313985.2 Echinops telfairi
AAAAAAAACAAAACAAAAAACAACAACATGAAATACAGAGCTTTGAAAAAAAAACAAGACAACTGTTTTTTTTTGGAGGGTACCTTGTGTGATCCAGCAATCTCTCTGCTAGGTATTACCTTAAAGAAGTAAGAGTCATTGCACAAAAAGACATATATGCACACCCATATTCATCCCAGCTGTTCATGATAAACAGAAGATGGAAACAAATGGCTATCAGTAGAAGACTAGATAAAGAAACTCTGATGCACACACACAGCGGAACACTGTGCATTGCTCAAACACAGTGATGAAGCCATGGAACTTGGCATGGCATGGGTCAATCTGGACAATAGTAGGCTGAGTGAAGTTAGTTAAACAAAAAGGACAAACATGATATGAGATCATTGTTGTTGCTGTTGTTGTTGTTAGGTGCCACTGAATTGTTTCCAACCCATGGTGACCTTATGCATACAACAGAATGAAACACTGTTTGGTCCAGTGCCATTTTCACAATTGGTCCTATACTCGAGCCTTTTGTTGCAACCGTGATGTCAGTCCGTCTTCTTGGTGGCTTTTCTATTTTTCACTGTCCCTCTGCTTTACAAAGCATGATGTCCTTCTCCAGAAACTGGCCTCTCTTAATGATATGTCCAAAATATGTAAGACAAAGTCTCACCACCCTTGCTCTACGGAGCACTCTGACCATCCTTCTTTCAAGACAGACTCATTTATCCTTTTGGGAGTACATGGTTCTCTCAATACTCTCCAGCACCATAATTCAAACACATCAATTCTTTTTCAGTCTTCTTTATTCAACGGCCAACTTTCACACAGATATGAGACGGTTGAAAATACCATGGCTTGGGTCAGGCATACCTTAGTCCTAAAGTAACATCCTAGCTTTTCAATTCTCCAAAGAGGTCTTGTGCAGCAGATTTACCTAATACAATGTGTCTTTTGATCTCTTGACTGTTGCTTCCATGAACATTGATTCTAGATCCAAGCAAGACAACAGCCTTGACAACTTGATCCTTTTCTCCATTTTTCCTGATACTGCCTTTTGGTCCAATTGTGAGGATTTGGGTCTTCGTTTCATTGAATTGTAA
>NW_022111372.1:84589064-84616264 GCF_000313985.2 Echinops telfairi
TAAGCAATGACCTTTCTGATAAGTATTTGAGGAAGGCCATCTAAATGGCACTATCACATGGTTGGAGAAGGCAATCTCTAGTTTGGAAAGTGAAACTTGTAATTAGGAGATCCCAGCAAGATGGTGAACCTGCTTATCTTCCCAACCAGAGATATGTGCTCCACACCCCTACCCAAGCCATGGTACTTCCGATGGCCTCACAGGGGCATGCACGTTGGATGATGCACAAAGAAGACGGAGGAAGAACCGCTGCATCTGAACTCCGGAGCTGCTGAGCAAGATCGAAAGCGGCAGGGACTGCCAGAAGAGGACACAAATCGATCTTGGAGGAGTGTCGCTGGCAGGCTCCTTGCGATTAAGGAGGGTGAGCCTTCCTGATTACACTTCGGACACGTGATCAAGTGGCACCAGTTTTTGGATGAAGCAGTAGGGCAATGAAAAAAGTGGACGGCTGTCCATGAGATGGCCTGACACAGGGACTGCGGCAATGGGCGGGCTCAAGCCTCACAGTTGTGAGGATGGCCTGGGACTGGGCACTGTTTGATTCTATTGTGTACAGGGTCACTGAATCAATACTGACTTGGCACCAAACAATAACAAAAATGCATGTCAAAGAGATCATTGTTTGTTGTCTGACTTCCTAAGTCATGAGTGGACCCCAGAGGCATGGGCTGCTCTGAGTCGTCCTCATTACTGGCTCATGACATTTACACCAAAGGCAGCATCTCAGCCATCGGATGATAAGCATTTCTAACTTATTATTTGCCTGTGGCATTGCATGCAGTTGTGGTTAAAGGATAAGCAAACATAAACAGTAAACAAAGCAAACCCAAACCTACCAGTGAAAGCTCCACACGGCTTTGGAAGACCTATGATATGGAGCAGAATTCAGGAAGGGCAGAGTCCTTAGCACCTTGAGATGCCATTGTAGATGCCCAAACTGACGTTGGGTTGAGGAGTGGCCTGCACAGGCCTACATGATTCAGTCTGTTACTGAGCAGGGATCCTTGTCAGCCCTCTTGAGTCTTAACCAGATGTCCTTTTGAAGCTACTGATCTTCCTCTGTCAAGGATATTTTTAGAACATTGTCCTTATTAAAGATAGTTTTATGTTCCTTGACCCTAATTTAAAAGCTTGCAGCCAAATGTTTTATATCCCTGTAAGAAACATAAATTAGATGAATTCGGTGGTTTATCCTTTGTGTGTGGGAACAGAAAGATTTCTCCCTAGTTGTCTCCCCCAAATATATGCCAAACTTAGCTGCTTGCTACACTTGGAGGTCAACAGAAGTATGTCAGGGGTTATTCTCCTTAAGGGTTATCAGCCACCTAGAGCAAGCAGTCACCACTGTTTATCCACAAAAAGTAGGATGCACTCCCTTCTGATAAGGATAGTAGTTGACTGTTTCCTTGTAGGACACCCCAGAGAGGTCAAGCCCACCCAAGGGTGACCAAGGTTAGGCCGCCATCATGAATCTAGTGTCCGCACATCTTGTCACATGTGTACCTCTAGTCCCCCCTTACTATGGGCATACCCCTAGCTCATCCCCTTCCTGTCATGCTCATGCCTGTCGTACATCCCCTTCCTATGATGTGTGTGCCTATTGTACTGCCCCTTCCTGTGACGTGTTGTTACTTGTAATCACACACTCCCCCACTAAGTGATAAGCCTTGGTTAGTGATAACGCTGGCTCCTGCTCTCGCTCTCGGGTCTCCCCACGAGGACCACCAAGCGGGGCTGAGATGCGCATGCTCCATGAATTGTGTCTGACTCCATCACTTCAATCTCTCTTCTCTCTCATGCCCTCTATGACTTCACTGTGATCATTACGTATTGTCGCCGTACTATGGCGCCTACCAGACCAGTGAGGATTTGTCGGGGGCCTCCTTTCCCCCACATTTGTGTCCTTAACTGAGTCCACAGGACTGTTAGGAGGCTCAACTCAGCCAGTGGGGAAGGAGCACCATGTAATAACTGCTGAGCACGGTTCAGGTAGACCCATTACCCTCATCAGGGTTCCTTTGTGCTTTGTTTTAATTCTGTCAGAGGCCACCTGTGATGTTCTCATAGGATTGTAGAGTGCTGGAGCCAGAGGGGTAGTGGAGAACATCTCTGTTTCACAGGCGAGGCTGGGCATCCACAGAGAGAGCCACTATGAGCCCATCAGTTGCAGAGGCAGGTATCCTGTGGTTTGGGTGTCCCAGAGGGATGCTCTCCATCAATCGTTTCTAAGTGATGGATAAAATGAAAGTCCTGCTGAGGCTTGGAAATGCTGTGCTTGGAGCTAGTGACTGCCCATTCAAAACTTTAGGCCCTGTCTTCGCAAGGGTGGGGTCCATAGGCCCAGAGAACTGAAGGCTTCTTTATCTGGGTCTTGGCTTCAGGCATGAATCTCCAGTCATGGCTCCCCTCACCCCGCCCCCACCCCTTTGCCCCTCCGCCAGGCTCCCTGTGGCTGAAGAGTGAAGTGTGCATTTTCTCAGACCGTTCCTGCCAGGGAGCAGCGAGTCTCATAGGCAGTTGCTGACAGAGTTCCCATAGTGAGAGGCTGGCAGCTGGTTTGTGTGCGCTGCACAGCCCAGGGTTCTGGGTCTTCCTCATCCTCACTGCAGGACTCCCGGGCTCAGAAGCACAGAAAGGAAAGCCCCAAGGGTCTCCGGGAAGCTATCCCAGTGGCCTCCCTCTGTAGACAGAGGAACTGAACAGGAAAGGGAGGTGACATTGTCTGCATTTGTCCCAGAGGTAATGACAGACCCAGGAGTTTGCAGAGGCCTCTGGAATCCCAGTTCTGTGCTCCCATCAAGAAATAAATTAAGTGCCTAAAATTCTGTACTACCTGTTTGCTGGTGGAGGGTGGCCTATTGCTGTGATACTGGACAGATCTCAGCGAAGCATCCGGCCTAAGATGGACGATGAAGACAGGTCTGGTGGTCTGCTTCTGAAGATGAAAAGCCGGTGTTCAACACTTGGCGATGTGGACGACATGGGCCTGAGGCTGCAGTTCGTTCCGTAGTGCGAGGGGTCACCGCTGCATTTCGTTCCGTAGTGCGAGGGGTCACCGCTGCGTTTCGTTCCGTAGTGCAAGGGGTCACCGTGAGCTGGGGCCAGCTCAACAGCAGCCGACAACTTTGGGACAGGTGCTGCATGAAGTGCTTCACATGGCACACAAGAACTCATCCACTCATATTTATTAATCCGCCAGCATGCAGCAGGTAAGCCACCAGGTTTTATGCCTACAATGAGCACCCCAATTAGCTATACATAGACAAGAGATCAGGCAGTTCCAACTCAGAGCGGTACATACTGTGATGGGAGAGGTGAGAGTGCTGTTGGAAACATAGGAGAGGCATGTAATGTAAATTGTTGGCAAGGACATCACACAAAACTGCCCAGCAAATTAGCATTGAGGCCAAGACCACAGATTAAGCAGGGATTATGCGAGCCAATGGTGGCTGATACAGAAGACTTCTGGAAGAAAAGAATGAATGTGCTCGGCCTTTAGAATGAGAAAGAGCCAGGCACACAAGACGCTGGACGAGAGGAGTGAGAGAGGGAGGCAGGGCGGATGAAGATCAGTCATAAGGGCAGTGATTGAGGTGTGGCCATTTGTGAACAAGTGTCTGGAAAGGTGGTGAGCTCAGGCATCTCCTCCTCTTTCAGCAGTACCGCCTTGCCCTGTCGTCTCTGCATGGTGCAAACAGTTAAGCGTTTGGTGTTTGGTTGCTAACCAAATGTGTTTGTCAGTTTGAGTCAACCCAGAGGCATCTCGGAAGAAAGGCCTGGTTATCTAGTTCCCAGAAGTCAACTACTGAAAACCCTATGACACTGCAGCTCTCTTCTGACACACACGGCATCACCAAGAATTGGAATTCACTCTGCAACAACTGGTGTTAGCTTCTCCTCGTCCTATTACTAGAAGGTTGAGCCTTGGAGGTGTTGTGGGGGATTGCTAACTGCAAGGTGGATGGTTCAAACCCACCACCTTCTCCATGGTAGAAAGTTGAGGCTGTTCCCAGAAAGACTTATAGCCTTAGAAACTATATACAGGATTGCTATCAGTCCTACTGGACTTGAGAATGGTGGGTTTATTTGCTTGTTATTAGTTATATGATTACTTGTTGAATAAGTTATAAAGAAGATTTGGATATTGGATATGAAAGAGCTAAAAGGAATTAAGCCAAGGCAGCTGATGTCAGTCAAGTAGGAGGAAATAAGCCCTTGAGCCCCTTGTTCCCTCCCCAAAGACTCTGGGTTCATGTCTACGAATTTCTAAGATTTGGTCTTTTTACTGACTTTCATTTGAGAACTTGCTCAGATCAACGCTCAAATTAACAGCCAGGGTTGCAGTCCACTGTTGGGAGGGCAGAGAAGAAAGGTGGAATTTGGAGCCTTTTGTGAATCTGAGCTAACTTTTCTTTCTCTCTCTTTTTCTCCCACCTGGAGTGGACACCCTGGCCAAAGCGCAGGCATTGCCGGAAGGTGTTTACAGGTCAGGAGCAGTCTATTCTGTTATTGAACTTTTCCATTCTAGAACATGTTTTGTTTTGTAGGTTCCCATTCTCGGTGAAATTCATCTTGTCCTCTATTTTGGAGGCAATCAATCAGTTCTGTGAGTGTCTGTGTCTGATAACCCCAATGTCTGGTTCACCTGTGCCCTGGTTCTAGTGACCCTGGGCATATTTTCCACAATGTGTCAACGCCTTCATGAACTGGTGCTGGTTGTTTGACTAGTCTAGACTTCCTGTGCCCTGACCCTTCCATCTTGGCTTTAGCAGAATTGTTAACCCTTTGGTCACTGTTAACTCTTTAAAGCATGTGACTTTTAAAACACATGTAGTGCTCATGGATGATTAAAAACATTTTTTTCTTTTTTAAGAGCCAATCTGCTATTCAGTGAAAAGGTGACCTCAGGGGATCGTTTTGGCAGATCAACTTCTTTGGTCTGTTTTTCCTCTTGGTCTTATTTCTTGATTTACAGGCCATTGTTTGTGAAAAGTTACAGATTCACCTAATATTCTGGCAGGCAGTGAGTAAGAATAGATTAACCTAATCCAATTAGTGACTCAGCTGACTGGAAGCTGGATTTCATTGCTCATTAGGTCTGCCCGCGCCCTCTGCCTCACCTCCGTGGCTGGGCCACAGCCTTCCCGGGGCTCCGGCTGAGAGCTGGAGCTGGTCCCAGACCTCTTCTGTCTTGGTCGCTCCTGCATGCCCATTTTTATTGTTTCCTCAGCACTTTGAGTCTGCTGAACTATCTGCTGAGCTTTTCAAACACTTTCTGATTGGCTTTGTATCCTCTTTCTCTGACAATTGAAGATGTACGTGGTAGTTACATAATCTGTTGTCAATTTGAGACTTACGAGTAAAGGGGTGGAGTTTAGTCTGTCAATCAGGTCGCAGCTTGATGACCTCATTTGGAGGAGCTAAGGAGGTAAATAGCTCGCTGGAGTCGGGACACACACTGATTCCCTGAGAGACATTCTTGTGAACAAGACACATGGAACTATACTAGTGGCCTGAGTTAGAGAAGCCACGTGGAGACCCCTGCCAATGTTGAGATGCTGACAATGCCACTGGATCCACAAGACTTCCCACCCATTGGCCTATGATCTTCTTGCATTCGGCATCATTGCATGTGTTTCGTGAGTCTGAAGAAGACTTTATATGGTACCAGATATATGGGCTAATATCAGATTTATGGACTTGAGCTGGACTGGGCTGGGATGTTTTCTCAATATTCAATTGCTCTTGTATATACAGCTCTTTCTTATACACATATGAGTGTCTATGAATTTGTTTCTCCATTCTACCCAGACTAACACAATGTAATACATATTTTAAGGAGCCAGAAGCAGGTGGCTACCTGTTTTCTCTCAAGGATCTTGGTCTCTCAAGGTCTAGCTCCCTGTGAACACTCTGATGTCTTCAGAATTTTTTCTCATATATTTTCTAGATTTCTTGTTCCTGTAGAAACTACAAGACATGACTCCATCCTAGCCAGTAGTAGAGCAATGTCCCTTTAAATCCTAAAGGCTGATGACACAGGGGGAAGATGCGAGCCACTCCAACTGTAAGGTTGGAACTCTTCTCAGATAGCCTCCAGAGTAACTTCACCAGTGGGCTTTGCTGGCTGCTTGCTCTCATCCTACAGGAGCCCTGGTGGTGTAGTGGTTATGCATTGGGCTATTAACTCTAGGTCAGCAGTTCAAAACCACCAACCAGCTACTCTGGAGAAAGAAGGGGCTTTCTACTCTTGTGAGTTTGGTTTAACTTTTTTTTTTTTTTTTAACTGAGGAAGGAACCCAGGAACCCCAGAGTCCGGGGGAGAATGGGGACTTTAGGATGAGAACAAAACCCAAATCAAGCTCACCACCATCGAGTCAAAGGTTCTCACTCAGTGACCCTAAAGGACCGAGCTGAACTGCTTCTGTGGGTTTCTGCTTATGGATCTGATATGGGAGGGTAACGGAAAGAGAACTCCTGATTCCAAGGTTTGACTTGAATAATTGGGACATTTGAACCTCCGGGAAGAAGCAGGTTTGGGGTGAGAAGATAATATTAAGGAGTTCTATTTTGGCAGATCAAATACATGATGACCAGTGAGCATCCAGGAACAGACGTCAACGGTTCAAATGGATATGAGCGCCTGATGTTTAGGGGACAGGTTACGGCAAAGGCTAGCTTTAGGGATCCCAACATACGGCTGATCATTAAAATCTTGAGGCCACCTGGAGAAGGGGACTAGACAGAGATGTAGGGCATTTGGGGGTGGAGGGTAGGGTGCAGCAGAGGGAAAGACCAGAGGAGCAGAGGTTGACATCACTGCAGGTTGTTCCACATATACAGGGCATAGCAGTTCTCTCACCATGTGGCAACTACCTAAAAATGAACATAAATCCTGACACGTGTTTTAAGCACTTCATGGTGGGTCACCATGGCATTCTGTTGAGAACTAGTGATTTCCTTCCTGCTTTGAATACACTGCCCAACTCCTCCACCGAGGATCCCTGACTTAGGGCGAAATCACTCTTAAACTGAGGAAGGAACTCGAGTTTGGGGGAGGGTGGAGAGGACAAAAGCAAACTCACTCACCTCAAATGTTATTTTCCCATTGAGGCTTCGGACGGTTCAAAACCAGCAGGTGCTCTGCAGGAGAACTATGAGGTTGTCTGCTCTCAGGAAGATTTGTCAGCTTACAGACCCTACATAGGCTCGATATGAGTGGGGATGCTTGGGAACCCTGATGGTCTAGTGGTTACACATTGTGTTGCAATCCACATGGTCGGCAGTTTGAAACCACCAGCAGCTCAGCAAGAGAAAGCCTGGGCTTTCTGCTCCTTTAACAGTCACAGTCTCAAAACCCCACAGAGGGTCCCTCTGAGTCAGCATGACTCGAGTTTGGTTTTCATATGATGAGTCCGAATGAGCTTGATGGCATGTCAGTTGCTCCATCTGAACTCAGAGGGAGCTGGAATTCTTCCTAACTCTCATCCTTGCAGCAGGACGGGGTATCTTCCTACAGGGGTGCCCTGCCATGTCCCAACCTATGTACCAGACATACACCAACCCAAGCTTGAATGCTTGGGTGACACCCTACCCAGACCACATTCCTCAAAGAGAGGAGGGAAGGAAATGAGAGGACTCTGTCTCAGCTAAGCTCCTTGAGCACATTTCAGGCCTGACATCCCTAAGGCTTCCCAGTCAGCTTCTGCATCCAGTGAGTTCCTCCCTACATGCCAGACATCAGGCTGAGCTCCATAACAGGCTAACCTTGGCCAAGCTGCTGTTTCCTTGTCACAGGAGCTCTGACTGCTCTAGCCTCCGCTCTCCCCCTGCTAAGAATTTCCCGGTGGAGTGATGTGCTGCACACATTTGCCAGAAGTCATTTGGGGGATGGGAAAGCTGTGTCTTATTTTGTGTGGCCCCTGAGGGACTGGGATCCGTGTCAGGGCACACAGAGACATGACCCAGGATCTTCTCCAGGGACCACCGTAGAAGCAGGTTGGCAGAACAGGCTGACACTTTGAACTGCCCTGGTGCTTGTTTGGTGCCCAGCCCTGGAAGCTTTTTTGCTGCTTCCCTGCCTCTTTCAGCTGCTGACTGCCAGCAAACAGTTTGGTGAGGTCTCACCATCAGATGACAAGAGCCCCTGGTTCGCTGCATCTTCCTTTGAGACAGACTCACTTTGAATAGTGGTGTGCTGGCTGCATAAGGACTTTGGGCACTTTGCCATCATGGGAGTGGTGACAGGGGCAGTGGCAGTGAAGAATTGTGCTTTGTTTATAAGAACACTTTCCTGTTGGTACTGGGCGGCATGCAACATCCTTCAGAAATGTAGGAGCCCAGATGCATCATGTTTCATTTGCCTCTGGATCACAGGAGCATTCCAGGGTTTGGATGAGACAGTGGAACAAGGTGCCATTTGTCTCTCAGCAGAGAACAATACCCTTGTACAGCCCATCTAATAAACTGCCAAGTCTATGTTTGCATCCTGACCTACCCTTTGACTCCGCCCTGCTGATTCTGGGAGACCCATACACAAGTCAGCACTGAATCCCGGCTCCACCTCTTCTTCTTCTTTTTTTTTTTTTAAAGATTATTTTATTGGGGGCTCTTATAGCTCCTGTAACAAGCCATATATCAATTATATCAAGCATATTTGTATATATGTTGCCATTATTATTTTATAAACATTTACTTTCTATTTGAGCCCTTCCTATCAGCTTCTCTTTTTTCCCTCCTCCCCCTCTTTCACCCTTGTGACCCCTTGATAAATGATAAATGATTATTATTTTCATATCTTACACTGACTTCTGTCTCCCTCCCCTGCCCCCTGCCCCAGGTTTCCGCTGTCCATTCCCCTGGGACAAGGGGGGATTATGTGTCCATCATTGTGACTGGTTCCCCCTTAGCGCCTCCTCACCCTACCTTCCCCCTACCCTCCTGGTATTGGTACTCCCATTTCTGTTCCTGAGGGGTTTATTTGACCTGGATTCCATGTGTTGTGAACTCTTCTCTGTACATGCTCCAGTCTAGCTAGAACCGAAAGGCAGGACTGGGGTCATGATGGTGGGGGGTGAGAAAGCCTCAAAGAACCAGAGGAATAGTGTGTGTTTCATCAGTTCTATACTGCACCCTGGTTGACTCATTCCTTCCTTGTGAAGGGATGTTCCATTGTCTACGGATGGATTTTGGGTCTCTGCTTTGACCCCCTTCATTTTCGACAATATATATATTTTTTGTTTATTTGGGTTTTTTGGATTTTTTGGTGCGTGTTACCTGATCCCGTCAGAACCTCATGGTTGCACTGGCTGGTGTGCTTCTTCCATGTGGGCTTATTGCTTCTCTGCTAGATGGCCACTTGTTTAACTTCAAGCCTTTAGAACCCCAGACACTATGTATTTTATATGTCCATGCACCATCCTCTTTCTTCACCACATTTGCTTATGCACCCATTTTGTCTTCAGTGATTGTGCCAGGAGGGTGAGCATCACAGAATGCCAGGTTGTTAGAACAAAGTGCTCTTGTGTTGAGGGAGGGCTTGAGCAGAGGCCCAAAGTCCATCCACTGTCTCCATGTGTTGCCATATGTACATAGGCCAATACCTCTATTTTTATTTTATAGATAAAATTAAAAATTATTTTTATAAATTAATATATGGACACACCTATGTTTATATCTCTGTCCATATCTTTGCTTACTAGATCTTTCATCTGTTTCCTTTTATCTTCTTCCTGTCCCACCATCATGCTCACATTTCTTCTGCCTCTTAGTAATTCTCTCAGCTAGATTGCTGTTGCTCCATTACCCCCAGAATCTCTACTTCCTTCTCGTTGTTGCTTTTAATTCCCTAGTTGTTCCCCTGTCTATGGCATTGTTTGCTCACTGCTCCCTTCCCCTGCCTCCTCCTCCCACCAAGTTCGTCTGGAAGGATCAGTCCTGTCGCTTTCTTCTCCGGCCTGATTCCCATGCCTATCTTATAGAGGTAGGTGTGTTAGTCTGGGTACTTTAGAGAAACAGATCCACAGAAATTCATGTATAAGAGAAAGTTTTATTTAAAGGTTAAGTGTGCATCAAGAAAACATTCCAACCCAGTGCTCCCCAAGCCCATAAGCCCAACATTAACCCATATGTCCAACACCAATCCACAAAGCCCTCCTCCACCTCACAAAACAGACACAATGATGCTGACTGCATGAGGAAAGCCAAGTCAGTGAACATGTAAGCATCTCAGCGCTGGCACGGGCTCCAAATGGCTGCTCCAGCACCCAGGCTGCATCAGGGTAGGTCCATGTGGCTTCTCCTCAGGGATGCCTTGCCGGAAGTGAGCCTTGCCAGGTAAAGCAGGGAACTGGGTAAGGCAGCTGCACCCTGGTCTGACCGTCAGAAAACAAGAGACCTGAGAACTTGAAAGGCAAGGCTCACCCAGCGATTTATCCCTCAGCCCTTCAATTAATCCCACATGTGTTTATCGGCCAGGTTGGCACAATAAACTACCATAGTAGGCAAACCAACAATGACAGAGACAAAACACAGAGCAAACAAAAGATTGACTAAAAAGAGACAAATAAATGAATAGACAAAAAGGTCAAAAAAAGCATACATAATTCCACTTCTTCTTGAAGCTCTGTGACCAGGGGCAAATTGTCTCCCTTGTACCTGATTAATTCTAAAGCATGGATGGTAGTAATGATCTCCTGGACTTGTTAAGAGTCTTAAGTGAGATAACGCAGCCACATGCTTAGCCCAGTGCCTGATCCAGAACAAGCCCTCAATGAGGTTAACTATATCACTACTAACTCTACTAGCAATTGGGAAACAGGAATAGGGGAAGATGAGGGTTAGGAACTGAACTGAGACATGAAATCAAGTGCAAGCACCATCTCCAAACTCTAAAACATGGCCCCCTGCAACTGGGCTGGCCGCTCACACAGCCTTCCTGAATCATCTGCTCTAATAGTACCCCATTCCCTAACATGGTGTCTCCAGAATTTTTTAGGTTATATACCAGTCAGTAAAATGTGTATTCACCCAAAATATATGAATGTGTCTATATTTACAACACACACACTAGCATACTATTCAAGTTGCTGTCATCGTGTCTGTTCACACTCATGATGACAGGCTAGAACAACTTCATGGGACTCTCTGGGCCACAATCTTTATGCCGATTTCTAGGCATGTCTTCTGTGGTGTTGCTGGGTGGGTTCAAACTGCTAACTTCCAGGTAAGTACTTGAATATAAACTGCAGCACCAAGTGATCAGGTGTTGTTGGCAGTTGCTGTGGAAACGATGCTGGTTCATGCTGACCCCATGTTGTCAGAGCATAACTGTGCTCCACTGGGCTTCCAGGCTGTGGTCTTTTGGAAGAAGATGGTCAGAAATGCTTTCTAAGGAGCTTCTGTGTGGGTTGAAACTACCAGCCATTCATCTGGTAGTTGAGCACCCAACTGTCTGTATCCCCGAAGGACACATAAGGCACAAAACAGACATTTTAAAGCTGTGATAAATCTAAGCATAAGTCTAATATCTCCTTACTTTGAGACTGCTGTGTTGGTCTGTGGATGGGCCTGGGGTCTGAGAGGGTCCCTTGCACCAGGCTCTGAGGATCAAATGTGATCACAGTCTTCATAAAGCAGTTGCGGGATTTAAGTCAGACTTATCATTGCAGTTGGTTTTAGCACGATGCACATAAACAATGATCTTGACAAGAAAGCCCTCTAGAAGTTATGGTTCAATGATAGCACATGGAGCTTCCCCTTGAAAGGTCTAGTCATCATCACTTTATTGAGACATTTCCATATACAAAATGCCCTGGTTAGAATTGGGGATAGAGATGGATAAGATACAAGTCGAGCCATTGAACAACAGAACTTTTTAATAGGCAATATGCACATAAGGGAAAACATTTACAACTGTCAACATCCCCAGTGAAAGAAAGTACAAACTCACAATAGAAGGAAGGAATGCGCTCTCGGGGAAGGCCTCCCAGAAAGAGTGATGCCCGGGTACGTGTGCAGAAGAGAAATGGCTATTCAGTAGAGGGACCCAGAAGGAAGGGTGTTTAGGGAAAGCAAAGAAGGCGAACTGTGACCCACAGCATTTCCCCATCAGCACTGCTGTAACAGAGATGCCCCAAGTGGGCAGCTTTACCAAAGAGAAACCACATCAGAGGTGGCACCAAGGAACAGCTTGGGAGGCGATCTGTGCAAACTCCAGGCACCGGCGCCAGAAGGAAGCTTTCTTTCTCGGCTAGCTCTGCTGGAGTGTTTTTATCTCATCTCAACACCTAGGGTATGGTATTTCTTTGAGATCTCCAGCAGTCTTGGTATCAATCATTCTGCCCTGAGTCTAGAAAGTTTTCAGCACATGAAAAACATTTTTAATTAATTAAATTTTTTCTTTGTGATGGTCAAATCCCCTTTCTATGTTTACTTCTCTCTCATGTTATCTGTTGCAAGATAAGAGGTGGGACTCAAGCAAGGAGGGAATTGAACAAGGGTGGGATTTGAGACACGCCCGCTTGAAAGGCTGTGACTCAGATATAACAACCCACGTGGTCTTCCCTGATTAATATACAGAGGTTAGGATTTACACTTTTTTTTTGGTGGTGTTGGGGTGTCACTGCTCAAACTGTGACACACACATAGCCTTTATATGCTTTCTGGGGTGTTTGGCATGACTGGTATGCCTGTGATATGTGAGATGGGCTAGGAGACAAGAGATAGATTAGACAAGGTGGTCAGGTGCCAAGGACATCTGGAGCCTTGTGTTCCTTGATGAAGTTTAACCAGTGGTAAAGCAACAGGCAGGGATAAGGGTCTTTAGGTAGTGCAAATGGTTTGTCCTCAGCTGGTAATGGTAATGTTAACAGTTCAAATCAACCCAACAGCATCTTGGGAGAAAAGACCTGGTAATATACTTCTGTAAAGATTCTTTTGCTGAGAAAATCTGAGGGAGCAGGTCTACTCTGTAACATATGGGTTACCATGAGCCAGAGCAACTCACAGTACAAGACCCCAAGAACAGGAGGCATGGCATGGTTACATTTGCACATCAGAGGATCTCTCTGCTCTGTAAAAAGAAAGGTCTGTGAGGCGGGTTGGTAACGGTTGAAATACAGGAGAGAACTGCAGCAAACTTAAACTGATGCTAGAAAGGCTGAAGAGGAAGCTATGCAATTGGATCTTTGGAGTCCATGGTTTTCTTGGCTTATTTCAGTGTGCCCAACACTATGGGGAGATTAATAGGTGGTCTTTATTCATGAGAAGGTGTGAGAATGTCATTTGAAAGTTTCCCAACCCCAGGCATGAATGCCATAATGCCTTGCAGCTTTTCCCAGCAAGACTCTCCTAAATCCTGAGAAACTATTAGCAAAAGGCAATCTCAAATCCTCTCGGGATCCTAGCCTATCAGATCACCAAAGATAGAGTGATGTCACTGGCACACCTACTATAGAGTAAAGGTCTGGCCTTGGGGAGGACAGAGGACAACCCCATTGGATCGGTCTTGTTTGACCCAAGTCAACGAACACTTAGCATTTGGATCCCAACTCTCTGAACTGGCCCTTCTAGATAAGTGAAGACCAGCCTTTTCCAGGTCCATCCGGCTCCACCCCTTTCCCGGGCTGTGAGATACAGAGATAACAGAAAGGATGCCGATGATTTTGCCTATTTTCCAGTCTCTGATCTTCTTCCCAACTCTACTCGTGATTCTCTCTTCTCATACCTACTTTCCTGCTTTGAAACTGGCTGGTCGGGTGTGAGCATGTTCTGCTTTAGTAGATACTGCCAATCGGTTTTCCAAAGCGACTGCATCAATCTGCACGTCCACATGCAATGTGTGGGAGTTCCCAGTTGTTGCTCATCCTGGCCAATCTTGGATGTTGTCTATCTTTTCCATTTTAGTTATTCTGACGGATGTATGATGTCATAGCATTGGGTTCTAATTTGCATCTCTACGGTGACTAATACAATTAGGCATGACTGCCCTTTTGGCTGGTCTAGGCTTTTCTGTTCAGTCACCCTTCATTTCACTCCAATTCGTCGCAGCCCTACCGTCTCTACGAACGTTGCTTTCTCTAAACTCACCAATGTTGCAAGCACCTGCAGTACAAGACTCATTCTCTTTCAGTGTTTCCTAGCATTAATCATGCATTAGTTCGGGTGCCTTCAGTGAAAAACAAACAAAATCCCCTGATTTTATGGTTCACATAAAACAACCATTTTGTGGTCTATCTCAGATTAATTTGACTCAAAGTTCAAAACAATGTCACTGCTTTCTGGTTGATTTCTTCCCAGTTCCTACATCTGCTACCTCCTGCGTTGGCTCCATGATCAGATGTAACACAGTTGTCATGTTTTCAGTTGTATGTTCTTCTAGATTCAATTGTTAAAGTAAACAATGAGAGAGACTCTTTTACAAACTAAGATAAACACCAAGCCTATAAGCGGGTCTTGGTGAATCTTGTTGGCCTGTGTGGGTCATGCATTAATTCTGCAGCTATTCACCTGGGAATACCAGGGATTGGCACAGGTCTCGGTGCTATGTCTTATCTAAAGTAGGAGGAGGGTGGGCCAGTCCTATTCAAACCAAATGAATTAAGCATAGACGTACATTGATTCCTGAGAGGAAAATTAGAGTCAAATTATATGGAGGAACGAAAAGTTGTTTGAAAGCAAGCCAGCAGTTGTCTACTAGGCTGTGGACCCAGTTACAGGCCAGAAACATTGGGATTAGTCTTGAGTTTTCCTTCTCCCTCAACCATCATCAATATTGACCGCCCATCAACTCTACATCTTCGAAAGCTCGTCAATCTATCTGCTTGATCACCCCTGTGCCAGTCTAGTCCAAGTGGCCATCACCTCACCCTTTCCCTCCTGAAGTCATTTCTCTTCATCTTGCTCCTTTTCTCTCTAAAAACAATAATAACTAACATTTATGGGTAGAATTTTATTAAGTACCCAACCCTGTGCAAAGTACATTACTTGTATGATTTTATTCAGCTCACAGATACTCCTTTTTTAAGGGTCATTTTATTGGGGCCTCTTACAACTCTTATCACTATTCATCCATCCATCCATTGTGTCAAGCACATTTGCACATATGTTGCCATTATCATTTCAAAACATATTCTTTCTACTTGAGCCCTTGGTATCAGCTCATCCTTTCCTTATGAACCCTTGATAATTGATCTTTTTTTTCATGTCTCACACTGACCACTTTCTCCCTTTACCCACTTTTCTGTTGTCTGTCCCCCTTGGAGGGGGTTATATGTAGATCATTGTGCTCAGTTCCCCCTTTCTTCCCCACCTTACGCTTTCATTCCTGGTATGGATACTCTCATGATTGGTCCTAAGGGGTTTATCTGTCCTGGATTCCCTGAGTTTCTTGCTCTTATCTGTGCCAGTGCACATGCTCTGGTGTAGCCAGATTTGTAAGGTAGAATCAGGATCATGTTAGTGGTTGGGAGGAAACATTAAAGAACTAGAGGAAATTTGTATGTTTCATCAGTGCTATACTGCACCCTGACTTTCTCATCTCTTCCTTGTGACCCTTCTGTAAGGTGATGATCCATTGTCTACAGCTAGGCTTTGGATCTCCACTCTATCTTCCACTTCATTCACATTGAGATAATTTTTTGTTCTAGGTCTTTGATGCCTGATACCTGATCCCATCGACACATCACGATCATCCAGGCTTGTGTACTTCTTCCATGTGGACTTTTTGCTTCTCAGCTGGATGGCCGCTTGTTTATCTTCAAGCCTTTAAGACCTCAGATGCTCTATGTTTTGATAGCTGGGCACCATCAGTTTTCTTCACCACATTTGCTTATGCACCCATTTTGTGTTCAGTGATTGTGTTAGGAAGGTGAGTGTCACAGAATTCCAGGTTATTAGAACAAAGTGTTCTTGCATTGAGGGAGTACTTGAGTATAGGCCCAATATCAATCTCACAGATATTCTTTATTGCTTAGAAAACAACAAGTAGAAGTAAAACATCAATAGCAAAAATTCTTCAATGATTTCCCATTACTACATCTAGGGTACTTCTGTGTAAGAAACCACTACAAAATCTATTGACTTGAAATAGATAGCACTCATTTATTTGCATTACTGATCTACAATTTGGGGAAGAGTCCGCTTGAAAGTTCATCTCTGCTCCTTGAAGCATCAGTTGAATTGACTTCATTAGGTGAATCAAGGACCCACTTCCTCGATGGCTACCTTATGTAGTTGACAAGTTGTTATTGTTAGGTGCCATTGAGTCAGTCCCAACCCCTAGCTAGCCTACGCACAACCGAACAAAACACTGAACTCTCTTGGGCCATCCTCACAATGATTCCTGTACCTGAGCCCATTGTTGCAGCCGTTGGGTCAATTCATCTCTTGAGGGCCTTCCTCTTTTTGCTGCCCCTCCACTTTACCAAGCATGATGTCCCTCTCCAGAGACTGGTCTCTCCTGACAATCTGTCCAAAGTAAGTAAGACAAAGTCTTGCCATCCTTGCCTCTAAGGAGCACTCTGGCCATACTTCTTCCAAGACAGATGTGTTGACAAGTTAGTGCTGGTCATTGTCTGCATGCCCAGTTGGAACTGAGGGTGAGGGACTTAATTCTTATCCACCTGGTCCTCTGGTCTGGTATCTAGTACCCATTGTCTACTTGTGCTTCCTCACAGCATGTTGTCTGGGTTTCAAAAGCATCATCCAAAAGTAGAAGGTGCCATTTTAAAATGCCTGGGTCTAGAATCTGGTGTGACATCATGGAACTGAGATTCAAGGGAAGTTGCACGGAGTTCTTAATGCAAAGTGCATCAAAGAAATTTTGAGTCAAGTTTAAAATTGCCATGCTTTACCTATTAAAATTGTATAGCGTGAAAACCTAAAGGGTTTTCCATAGTTTGGCACCTGTTAATTAATCCAGGAACTCTGGTGCTCTAGCAAATTCAAAGCAGTTCCAAACCACCAAGTACTCAGAGGGAGGAAGATGAAATATTCTGATCCTGTGAAGATTTACAGCCTCAGAAACCCAAACGGGTGTTTCCACTCTCTGAGCCAGAATTCCACTTGATCACAGTGAGATCAGTCAAGTAGTCCAGTCTTGTTTCATAATCAAATCTCCCTATCACAATGCCTTTTGTTCGGTTCCTACCTTGAACTAGGCTCTTTTTCTTACCCCAGGGCCTTTGTGCTTGCTATTTGCGTCTGCCTTGACTAGAGTGCGCTCCCTGTCTTTGCACGTCACCTTCCCAAGGGCTAAAACAAACACGTTGTCTTGGAAGAAGTACAGCCAGAATGCTTCGTAGGGGCAAGGAAGCCAACCATCTCACAAACTTTGGACATGTCATCAGGAGAGGCCAGTCCCCGGAGAAGACCATCATGTTTAGTAAAGTGGAGGGGCAGCATAAAAGAGGAAGAGCCTCGACACAGTGGCTGTGACAATGGGCTCAAACATATGAACAATTGTGAGGATGCTGCAAGACTGGGTGGTGCTTTGTTCGGTTGTACACAGGGTAGCTACGGATCAGAACCAACTCGACAGCCCCTAACAACAACAATGCAAGTTAAGCACGTCTTTTGTTTTAAGTTACCGTGCAATGCCTGACTCATATGTTGTTGTGCCCCACATTGTGCCGAAAGTTGAAATTATTGACCGAGTTAGAAAAGTCTTTAGCCCTTCCATCTGAAACCCGCTTCCCATCATCATGTCTTTTTAGGATGAACTCCAGTCCCACCTACCCTCCAGTCTTCAGGTGGACAGGCTTCCTCTATAGCAGCGTTTAAGTTTCTCTTGATGTTCCATCTCCTCTAGGAAAGTGGCAATTTCTCCCAGAAGCTACAGTGGATGCACAGGCAGCCTGCAGCACTGTGTGGCGCACTGGGTGTATGAACAGAAAGCCGCCTGTGCTTATTTTCACAGAACCTTTGTCAAGTGGTCACAGTGTTCCTGTTGGTTTTGTCTTTATTTGTTTTGAAGCTCCTAGAAGGTAGGCACGATGGCCCTGTGACTCACTTTTCTCTATATTCTTAGAAAACAGGAAACAGATGGTTTCAGAACCAGCAGAGTGAGGTTGAATTTGAAAAGTCGGAGGGTACTGGAGGAGCAAAGCCTGAGTGGGTGGGGTGTTGTCCCTGACGTCTGGTGGAGGTGCTTGATTCTTGACACGCCACAACCTAGGAGGAGACATCTTTAAAAAGGAAAGTGCGGTGGACGGAAGCCTGGGATTCCACTTCCGGGGCTGTCGCTGAGCAGTGTTTCCCTGTCCGTCAAATGACGTCACTAAGATGAGATGGGCACTAGGGCCTCCCCAGCGCCAGCAGGATCAATGCCCAATAATGATGAGCTGCCCCAACAGTCAAGGCAGACACATCAGGGGTGAGGTCCCAGTGTTACCTCTTTGTAACGTGTGATCTAAATAAAGGAGGTCATGTGACTTCTTGGAATCTCACTACCATAATTTGTTACATGGGAATCATGATCGTCCTTCCTTCCTAATGCTGTTTTGGGAACTCTAATGAGATAAGCTACACACCTCTGTAGGTGATAGCAAGCATCTAGTGAATTGACTTAGTGATCAGTTATTGAGAATTTCTTAGAGAAAGATATCAGTCAGTGGAGTTGTTACAGTTTGACTTTGGAATTGGATGAAAGAAGTGCTTAAATATTGGTTTAACCATTTATTAGCTGTGTGATCCTTTCTGAATTTCATTATTATAATTTATAAAATGAGGGTAAGAAATGAAAAATTTCATTAAGTTTTTTGTGAGCCTGAATATGATACATTTTATGAATTAAGATGAAGTTTCAAATATCACAGTGTCTAGAAGATAACACTGTCAATAAATAAAAACTTTCTGAAAAGTGTTAGTACTAATGAGTACTATTCTTCAGGAATTCACCTACAAATGAGCTGGGCTGGGGTGTAGGGGAGTCGTGTAGAGGAATATTGGCGGATATGTAGAGACGACAGTCTGAGATCAGATAGCTTGAATGCTCAGCTGAGGATTCTGGGTTTTCTCCCTCCGCCAGTGACAAGCCAAGTGAAGAAGGCTGTGCTTTCGAAAAGATAACTTCAAGTTTGAATACAAGACAGACTGAAGAGAGACTTCTTATTCATGCATTCACTCCGTCAGTCATCTGATAAGTATTGAGCTCTCTATGGTGAGGACGGAGAAGAAGGCAGATCCGTAAATAACCCTAAATTACAATCAGTGCTAGAGTAGAGAAGCACCCCCGTAAGGCACCTGAGTCAGATTTTTGGAAAGACCCTAAAACGTCCAGAAGAAAGAGAGTTTTGTGTTTTATTTTGGAGTAGCTATAAAACTTCTAATTTTCATCATAGATGCCCTGCTGATCCTCTTAGCCCCCTTCCATATATATATATGCTCTTATCACAATCCATACATACATTCATTGTGTCAAGCACGCTTGAACATATGTTGCCATCATCATTTTCCATTTTCAAAACATTTTCTTTCTTGGTATCAGCTCATTCCACCCCCACCCCCACACAGTCCCTCCCTCATGACCCTTGAGAAATTAATTTTTTTTCATGTCTTACACCGACCACTGTCTCCCTTCATCCACTTTTCCATTGTCTGTCCCCCTGGAAGGGGGTTATATGTTAACCGTTGTGATTGATTCCCCCAGAAAGAGAGTTTTAAGCTGAAATGTAAAGGCAAGTACTAGTGTTCCAGGGCTAAGAAATGGTAAGTGCAAAGGATGCATAGACTAGAGGGGAAACCAGGAGTGTAGAAGACCCTCAGTTTTGCAGACACAGAGAAGGAGAATATTAGCTAGGGAGATAAGGGTGTAGAAAGAAGGGGTAAATGAGAGCATCATTGCTGAGATAAAAGCTATGGAATTCACGGACAACCTGGGTAGATGGAAGGTAGAAGAAGAATCAGAGAGAACTCAACATTCACATCCCTGCTCATGCTCATTGGCACTTACTTTAGTTCATCATCTTACCTGTCAGGGGCAGAGGCAGGTTTGTGCTGTGTCAGCTGGTCTTCTGGGGAAGCACTCGGTTCTCTGTATGGTCCTGCATCAGACTTAGCCCAAAGAGGAATGTATATGGTGCTTGGAAGGCAGAAGGAGGCAGCAGCTACCCTTCCTCTAGAAAGGCTGTGGTGGCCAAAGGTGGTGACAGATTCAGAGGAACCTCATCTAGCTCTTCCTCTTGGCAGCACCAGCTCCAGCCCACCTTCTGGGGGTCCCTAGGGTGAGTGTTTCCCAGTGAGGGCACTGCAGTTGCCACAGGGCGCCCCACCCCCACCCCATGGACTACCTCCTGTGTCAGATCATAGGGCACCCTTAGAGATGCTTGATGATCCCTTAGAATAATATGTGGCTGCACAGTTGCTAATTCCTGAAGTGCAATCTGTTTTCGATGACATGAACACTAACAACAGAATTGTTTTGTACAATTTCCCTGCATTGAATTACAACATTCTTTGCGACTGAGCAGAAACCTTTTTAAATCTTTTTTCCTCTACCATGACTTCACTCTCAAAAAAGGTACTAATCTAGGGTCATGCACATGACTGGCCACAACACTGTAGCTGAAGCAAAGAAGATATGGCCAAAAAGCAACGATTTGTAAAACAGCAAGGAAAGCATCGCTGTGTGCTTTTCAGTGGGTGCAGACAAAATCCTGTGATTCAAAGTGTCACGATAAGGTAATGACAACTCTGATTGGAGTGCATTCGAAAATTCAAGAATACATTAGCAAAATAATTTTAGGCTGACAGGTATACTGGTATGGGTAAATGGGCTTACCAAAAATGTTTCTGTTGTTCTAATTATCTCCAAGGTTATCTGTGTAACACATAATACATTTCTGCACAACACGTGATAGAGTCCAACAGTGTCACCCAGTGAACTACAAATGGCCTACAGCCCTTAGTGATGCCCCAATCCAGAGCCAGTAATCTCTGAGGTGACAATTTTTCACAAATCTCTCCCCTTGGTAGCCCTCTTTGGTGGCTGGATTTCTTTGACTTTTCAGATAGACATTTATTACAATATTTCTCTTATTCCATAACACATAGCATTCAGCTCCCCTCCCCATTGCCCCAGCTCCAAACTGAACCCTGATTGTTATCTGACTCATAAACTTCTAAGTAGCTTGGAATTTTCTTATCTTTGAGTATCTCTGTCAACATGGGAAGGTGAGGATGGGCCAATATTGAGGCTCCTTCCCTGACTAAGGAGAGACATATATCATCAGCTTATTTATTCCAGAGCTGAATAAAAACATTTACTGGAAGCTCTAACCTACTGTCCTCCACTTTAATGCAGTAGACAAAAACAAAGAAAAAGAAAAGGAAGATGACTAAGCAATAACATAAGAAAAGGGGAGAGGAGGGCAATGTTCTAAGAAGAAGTAACAAGATGTACAAAGAGGCCTTGGCTCCTCCATGCTTACTTCAGGCTTGTTGTAGAGCATGAAAAAGGTCCTGTGTGTGCAGGCACTCGATGAGGTAGTTAGTTTATTGTGCCAACCTGGCCGATAAACACGTGGGATTAATTGAAGGGCGGAGGGATAAATGGCTCGGTGAGCCTCGTCTTTCGAGTTCTCGGGTCTCTTGCTTTGTGATGGTCGCACCAGGGTGCAGCTGCCTTAGCAGTTCCCTGCTTTAGCTTGCAAGGCTGACTTCCTGCAAGACATCTCCAAGGAGAAGCCACATGGACTTACCCCGATGCAGCCCTGGGTGCTAGAGCAGCCGTGTGGAGATCCTGCCAGCGCTGAGATGCTTACACGTTCACTGACTTGGCTTTTCTCCTGCAGTCAGCATCATTGCGTGTGTTTTGTGAGATGGAGGAGGACTTTGTGGATTGGGGTTGGACATATGAGTTAATGGGTTAATGTTGGACTTGTGGGCTTGGGCAGCACTGGGTTGGGATGTTTTCTTGATGCATGCTTAAGGTTTATATAAAACTCTCTCTTATACATGAGTCTCTGTGGATTTGTTTCTTTAAAGTACCCAGACTAACACACTTGGTAAATGGCATACAGTTGTGATGGTACAGAATCAAATTGGGAGGCCGTTTATTATTAACAGACCTGCTTGCTCTCTGCTATTCCACAGCCCTATGGAACCTTCATTTCACTTCTGTACTCTGGCCTTCACGAAACTCGATTTTCAAAGAACATGTTTGTTTATGTGGTTGGTGCCAGTAAAGCCTAGAGCATTTGGCTCAGCGAGTGCCATTGTCTGCTCCTGAGCTAGCAGAGAAATGAACTGAGAGTACTGTAGAGACCAGTTTGTCTCCTTCTGTGCCAGGGCGTCTCTGAAAGGGAAGTGCCCTGGCAATCTCCAATGACCTCACCGTGCTGCTCCAGACCCTTTGCTGGCCACCCTCAGCTCCTGGAATTAGTCAGGGCAAGACACCGCTGAAGAATCTGGATTCCGATTTTTGTGACTGCGGTCAAGTTAATTCAACTCTCTGCATCTCATTTGCCATATCTGTAAAGTGATCATAACAATTGTTCTGTGGGGTTATTGTGAGTATTAAAAGATCTATGTATGTAAGTTCTTTAGCATAGTGCATGGCAAATGATAATATTTGATCAGCAAATATTAACTGATATTATTGGTATTAAAATGGTAATCATATTCTCTATTGTTCTTTGTTGCTCTTAGGTGCTGTAGGATTGGTTGTGACTCATAACACAACATAGTGAACACTGCCACTCTTGCACCATCCTTACACTTGTCCTAACCCACCGAGGTCTTTTTCTTGGAGCCCATCGATGCAGCCATGCTGCCTATCCTTCTGGTCAAGGGTCTTCCTCTTTGTCTTGGACCTGCTACTTTACTCAGTCTGAGGTTCTTCTCCATGGACCCGTCTCTCCTGACAACATGTCCATCCTTGTCACTAAGGAGTATTCGGGTTGTACTTCTCCTAAGACAGATTTGTTTGTTTTTCTGGTAGTCCATGCTGCTTTCGATATTTTTCTCCATACCATAATTCAAATGCATCAATTCTTTTTTAAGATTTTGATTAACTTATTTTTTTGCATCGATTCTACTGCAGTTCTCCTTATTCCATGTCCAGTTTCACCTGCCTATGAAGCAATTGAAAAGACCAGGACTAGAGTTAGGCGCACTTTAGTCCTGGAAGTAACATCCAGCTTTTCAACACTTTAAAGAGATCTTGTGCAGAGGATTTGCCCCAAGCAACATTTTGTTTGACCTTTTGATCAAACTGCTGCTTCCGTACGCATTGCTTGTGCATCCAAGCAAGACAAAAATCCTTGATAATTTCTATCTTTTCTCCATTCTTCCTGATGTCACCTACTGTTCGGTTGTGAGGAATTTTGTTTTCTTTACATTAAGTTATAATCTGTGCTGAATGCTTCAATTCTTGATCTTCATCAGCAAGCTAGGCTGTGTTATCTGTATATTGCAGGCTGGTAATGAGTATTCCGCCAGTCTTGATGCTGCGTTCTTCTTCATATAATTCAGCTTCTCTGATCATTTGTTCAGCATATGGATTGAATAAATATTTTGAGAGAATACAACCTTGATGTACTTCCTCCCTGATTTTAAAGCATGCAGTATTCCCTCATTAGCAGAGTAGAAGAAGGTAATTCTACCTGTCAGTTACGACCACGTGATCAGTTGCAAAAGCGAGGTTTGTAATTGTCAGTGTATTTTCTTTTTAGGTGCTTATTGCATATCTTTCCTTTGTTCATGTATGATATATCAGATACAATTGTACTCAGTGTTTTTATTTATATATATTTTAGATGTTTGATGATAAGTATAAGTGTGATTTCATTAATGTCCAGAAATTACATAATTATATATGGTTAAAGAATTGTGTACAGGTGCCAAGTTGGCAAGGGGTGGATTGAGGTAGTTAGTTTATTGTGCCAACCTGGCCGATAAACACACGTGGGATAATTGAAGAGCGGAGAGATAAATGGCTTGGTGAGCCTCGCCTTTCTTGTCTCTTGCTTTTTGATAATCGGACCAGTGTGCAGCTGCCTTGCTTATTCTTTGCCTCAATTTGCAAGCTACACTACCTGTGGGACACTAACCCATGGACTGTGTCGCTGTAATTTGAGGTTCCTTCAAGACCTGCTTTGCCACACCATTGAAATTTACATCTCTTGAGCTGGGGACTATCGGACCCTGTCATCTGGCTGACTGTTGGTGACCTGCCTTGCTGTTTGCTGCCTGTGCCTGGATAGCCTGAATTAGTCTACAGAGGACTACCCGGCGGCCCTCAAGACATAAAGGACTGCCAGTGTCTCACAACTGCCTCATGGGAGTGAGTTGCACTGAGCCATTTGTACTGCTTTATACTTTAATTAACTGTTTATTTCTTATGTTATGCATCTATCTAGCTTTATAAATATATATAGTTATTAGCATTCTGATTTTGTTTCTCTAGAGAACCCTGCCTACCACAAACAGTATGGCGTAAAAGAAGTCAGTCGCACCATTATTGAGGCCAAATCAAATAAATGCTTTGAGGTCCTGAGAAATTTTAATGTCTAGTGCTTGCTTCTTAGAGAAATCAAGTCACTTTAGAAGCTCTGTGGTTCCTGGTGGCATAGTAGGTTAAGCATTGGGCTGCTAACCACAAGGTCAGCTGTTCTTACCTACCATAAGGCTGTCTGTTCCTGAAAAGGCTTTTCACCTCTGAACTGTCTTACAGACACAGAGGCAGTACAAAACAAGCTCATCTTAATTGGTGTTTGATTATGTCCTAATGTAAACTCAATATCTTACCTCACAAAAGGACAGCCTCTTTGCATGTTCCCTTGCTCAGTGATTGGCCCTTCAGTGGGCCCAGGATCTGAGAATCATTGCAGCACCATATTTCTGCCATTCTTTCACTTCTTATTTACTCTCCATGTGTCAAATTTACCTCCCAAATATGTTCTTTCTACTTGTTGCTTCTGTTGTATTTCCGGCTCCCATCACCCTTCTAGTGACTAACTTCTAATGCCTCCTCATCAACCCATCTGCCAGATTTCACTCGTGGACATTGTTCTATTCCAAATTGTGATAATTGTATCTTGTAAATGGCAAATGGAGCTTGATGTTTTCCTGCCTAACACGATTCAGTGACTCCCAATAGTGTTCAGAATAAAGCTAAAATTTCTGGACCCAGCTTTTGAGGTTCTACACTATCAGCTCCCTACTAACCTTCCTGACCTTACCTTGCTTCCTTCCCACCTCCCTGCAACATTCCACATATAATTTCACTAGCCTTTCGGTTCCCAGATTATGTGCCCATGCCCTTGCATGGAACCTTCTTCTCAGACCAGGACTGTTCATCCTTGAGGTCTCAGTTTAGAGAGGTTGTTTCCTTTCAAGGTTTCCCTTATATTCAGGACTGGGTTTAGCAGAGCCTTAGGGGCCTCCTCTTATAGTAGGTCTTTTTCTGGTGATTCATTTTTGAGGTTGAGCTTTAGAGTCAGGCATGTTTCTGTTGCTAGGTGCCATCAAGTCAGGTCAGACCATAGCGACCCCGTGCACGACAGAACCAAACACTGGCCAGTCCGGCATCATCCTCACAATTGTTCTTTGTCTTGAGCCCTTTGTTGCAGCCACTGTGTCCATCCATCTTGTTGAAGGCCTTCCTCTCTTTTGCTGCCCCACTACTTTACCAATCATTATGTCTTTCCCCAGGGATTGGTCTCTCCTGTTAATATACCCACCTATGTGAGCTGACGTCTTGCCATCCTTGCCTCGAAGGAGCATTCTGGCTGTACTTCTTCCGAGACAGATTTGTTTGTCCTTTTAGCGATCCATGGTTCTTTCAGTATTCTCCACTAGCACCAAAATTCAAAGGCATCGATTCTTCTTTGCTTTTCTTTATTCAATGTCATATTTTCACATGCATATGAGGCAATTGAAAACATCACGGCTAGGTCAGGAAGACTTTAAGCCTCAAGGAAAACTCCATGCTTTTCAACACTGGAAAGCAGTCTTGGGCAGCAGATTTGCCCAATGAAATGAGTTGTCTGATCTCTTGACTGCTGTTACCATGAACATTGATTGTGGATCTGAGCAAGACAAAATCCTTGACTACTTCAATTTTGTCTCCATTTATCATGATTTTATTAGTCTTGGTTGACTAGAGAAACAAATTCATAGACACTCATATGTGTATAAGAAAGAGCTTTATATACAAGAACAATTGAATATTGAGAAAACATCCCAGCCCAGTCCAGATCAAGTCCAAGAGTCCCATATTAGCCCATATGTCTGATCCTAGTGCATAAATTCCTCTTTAGACTCATGTAGCACACACAATGATGTTGAATGCAGGAAGATCACAGGCCAGTGAGTAGAAGGTCTTGTGGATCCATTGGCAGTGGAAGCATCTCAATGCTGGTGCAGGTCTCCATGTGTTTCCTCCAGCTCTCCGGGTGTCTCAACAGCAGGAAAGGGAAGGCAGAGAGAAGAGGTCTGGTCTCTAGGGAGCTATTTATCTACTCTATGCCTCCAAATGAGGTCATCAAGCTGCGACCTGATTGACAGGCTAGACTCCCCTCCTTCACTCTAGTTGACAGTTGACTATGTACTTGCCACAATGATGTACCTATTGATCCAGTTTTGCAGATTGCAGTCTTCACATTGAGTTATGATTCATACTGGTCAGGCATTTGGCTCTAAAATCATTTCCTCCATTTACTGTATATACTCCAGTATCAGTAGACCTGAATATAAGCTGAGGCACCTAATTTTACCAAAAAAAAAAAAACAACTGGGAAAACTTACTAACTCGAGTATAAGTCTAGGATAGGAAATGAAGCAGCTACTGGTAAATTTCAAAATAAAAATAGATACCAATAAAATTACATGAATTGAGGCATCAGCAGGTTAATTGATTTTGAATATTTATTTCAAATAAAAACAGTAAACTAGCTCTGTAAGTGGAAAAGAGGGTCAACAAAACCAATATGGTATCAACAATAACAAAACATACAGTGTTACTGCATGCGCTGCATTACTACATACACTGCCATACCGCATGTACACAACGCAGCTAGTACAGTTTTATGCCTAATGCCGACTGATGATATTCCAGAATGTGATTACATGATGGTTTAAATAGAGCAACCTGTGTTACGGCTCATAATACACAAGCTGCTTTGGGTATGCACTGCTGCGTTACTGCATGCGCTGTGTTACTGCATATGCAGTGTTACCACGTATGCATGGGAAGT
>NW_022111372.1:84616819-84618319 GCF_000313985.2 Echinops telfairi
TGGGACCCTCACACGAGTATAAGTGTGAGGGTATCAGTATCAGCCCCCAGTATCAGCAGGCCTAAATATAAGCCGAGGCACCTAATTTTACCATAAAAAAACTGGGAAAACTTACTAGCTTTTTCAGTACTAAAAATGTGCTTAAAAATGGCTTACATATGAGTATATACATTATCCCAAGTGAGCCTAAGGGTCCTCATTTGTAGAAGGAGGCTAATTGTAGATTGCTCTTTACAGATTTGTAGTTAAGAATAAATGAGATGATGCACATGAAATAAATATGTGCTTCTTTTGAAACCCCCTATGAGTTTCAATGTTTAACTAGCTGAACTTATCACTAAGCTTTAAGTTTCACCAGAACAGGCACAGTCTGTTAGATCGGCACTTCAAACTCTGCCAGCCCAGCACAATTCGTATGAAGAATAGAAGTCTCTGCTTATTTTTATTCTTCTTAGGGCACAGAATGAGAAGGCATCACTTGTGTTTAATAATGGAAAGAAGAAAGGAAAGAATGCTAAGAATTAGAAATTAAAACTTTTGGGTGCTACTCATCCAGAGGAAAAGAGAGAAAAGAAAACCAGAGTCTCAGAGCAGAAGCAAGTCTACAGGACTATTAGCTCCCATGGACTATGGCCTCCTCTACCCTGAGCCCAGAAGAACTAGATGGTGACTGGCTACCACTACCAGCCCTTATCACCAAGGCCATAACAAATGAGGATTATGATAAAACAGTAGCAAAAACAGGAATCCAATCATTAAAATGCCCAGACTTACTGGACTGGTTGAGACTAGAAGACCACCCAAGAATATTGCTTGAATCAAAACAACCTCATAAAACTACCTTTTCGATAAAGAACACAGTGGCTCATAAAGTAAAGAATAACCCGTAAGTACTGTGCTCTTAAAAATCATTTTATATGAGACCAAATGGCCAACCATAACCCCATTGCAAAGATGAGTAAATAAAGGGCCAGGGAAACTGGATTACAGTAAATGGAACAACTAGAAAGAAATTCCTGAGCATGCTGACACATTGTATAAAATTTAAACAATGCTACTGAATAATCAGCGTAGCCATTATTAAAAGGAACATTTATTTTCTGTGTAAACTCTCATTGAAAACACAATAAAATATTTGAGAGGAAAAAAAAAGAGTTAAAGATTAAGTAGAAGAGTGGGATCCCTAGAAGGGTTCTTTCCTAAGATATTTATCATAAAATTGTTTTTAAAAAGAATATGTTCTTGAAAACAGATTTAGTGGTCAGCTAGATCCTGGTGTAACCCTGAGACTTGGTCCTCAGTTACTCTTCAAGTCTGGAATTGAACTCACCTGTGTGACTCAATATGCAGTCAAATAATAGACAGGTCTGTAAGGGGGCTGTATGAGTCTGGGTACTTTAGAGAAACAAATCCACAGAAATTCATATAAAAGAGAGAGTTTTATATAGAGGTTAACCGTGCATCAAGAAAACATCCCAACCCAGTGCTGCCCAAGCCCAC
>NW_022111372.1:84619510-84624460 GCF_000313985.2 Echinops telfairi
ATTTTTATGGAATACTTAATAGTATATTTCATAAACATCTTGGAGATGATTTAAATATTCACCTCTTGTGAAATACTTAGAATAGTCATTATGTTAAGTATGATTTTGACAAACATCCTTGTGCATATGTTTATGTCTGTATCTCTCTGATTACTTTCTTTCAGTCCTTTCATAGAAGAGAGATCTACCGAGCTGCTTATCATATTTCCCTCACCTTGTCTGCAAAACATTTTTACTTACTGGTTTTGACTTGTTCTTTCTCGCTGATGGCCTTGGGGGTAAATAATAAGCAGAGCCCTGTGCTTGGTCTTACTCATCCCTCCCTGCTTCTACACTTGAAGTAGGTGCTCTAAGTCCAAAATGGGAGCAGCCAACATCTAAACCCTGATCTTTCTCAACACACCAGGTGTGAATTATTCCTCTCTCTTCTTCCTTCTCTCCGTCTTCCTCCTCCTCCTCCTCTACTTCTTCTCCTTCATGCCCTTACCTTTTTAGGAAGCAAAATTCTTCCAACATAAACCTCTGAAATAAACAACAGCATTGCATTTGTTACCAGGACCCCATTTGGGTAATTGAGGGGAAAATAATGAAAGATGGGGGGCAGGGGGTAGAGCTAGAAACAGAGAACACTAAGAATAAATCATTGACATATTTTCAAATATGAAGACTACTTAGAGAGTGAGAGACTAGAAACTAAGGAGAGAGAGAGAGAAAGAAAAAAAAACCTAATGTGGCACAATACACATTCAATCCCGTTTTTAGACATCTCTTTGGTTTTAAACGTTATCTGAAAACCCTTTAGAGAATGGCAGGTGTTGTGATTCCATAAGATCTTGTCTGCATTTTCGTTTTTGTTTCTCTCCAGGGTAAGTTTGCCGGGTGATGTCTACTGGACCTCCAGGGACATGGTTGTCATTCCCCGTGACAGTGCAGCTCCTCTCCTGGGGCAGTGATCACTATGTCAGCACCCCTATGAAAGGACGGTGCTCAGAGTTGGGCAGGGCATTCCAGAGTGTTCTTGGTGTGGGCTGAAAAGCAGGGAACCCAACAAGACTAACTTCCTATGCTCCATACGTGGCAAGTCTCTTGACTCTTTTTTGTTTTTATTGCTCTCCGCCTACCTCTCACTCAAACATTTACAGCAGTGCTTCTCGAACTTTTGGGTGTCAGACCTTTTACTATATATTTTTTAAAATGACAGAGGACTACCACAGTGTTTTCTCGATTAATATTTACCATGGAAGATATTTAAAAAGTGAAAACACTGAATTATCAATTCATTTAGAAAGAGCCCAAATCAATCCACTGCGTTTGATATCATAATTAATTCACTTTATCTTAAAATCCCAAAGCAAAAGAATAATAGTGCAGCGTGTGTTGGTGCTTTGTATTTCTTGTTGATCTCTTTAGTGTCTGGCTTAATAGAAGACAACTTGATTCTCATATCCAATTCCGCATTGACTCCGTTGAAATATGTTGTTCTCTTGAAGCACATAAAGAAAATCCAGCTTCACTTTGGGATATAGTTGGGAAAAGGGAGGCATTTTTTAAGGGGTTTTTGAAGATCATTTTGGACAGTCTTCTTTGATATTACATTAAACTAAAAAAGCCATTCCTGAAAGATCAGTTGCTATGTGGACCATGGAACCATGGTGAGGACTCTTTGATAATTTATTATATGGTCCTTTGGCCTAGCTTATGCTTGAATGGGTCTTTTAGCCATGCATTCTTTGGTAACATCTTGCACCAGTCATTTGGAAAACACTGGTTGTCTGACAGTCCCAATCCTCTAGTGCTGCTGTAACAGAAGCACCACAGGTAGCGCTTCCAGCTCTTCTTCTTGGTAGTAGTCGAGTTCCATTTTCTGTTTGCTTCTCTCTGCCTTTATCTTGTAAGGCAAAGGGTGATGTAAGCCACAGCCCCAACAACTGATCAGGGTTGTGATCTTAGGGTATCGTATCCCACCCTAACCCACTTATAGCCGATTAGCTGATCATGTCAGATCACACCGCAGAGGATGATTACACCATTACATAACTGCCAAATTCCATCATTCTATAACTTCCAAAGATTGAGAATCCCGGCCCAGCCAGGAGAACTTGCATTTGGGACCCTGACTCAATCCATGACACTGAGTTATGCAGGTCTTCTAAATGTTGACATCTTTCATTTTACAATATAAACAGAAAAGTGAACATTCATTAATATTACCATTAATATTATCCAAAGCTTCTTTTAGTATTGGGAAGATACCATGCTCGTGGGGGTAAATATTTTTCCCTCCACAATTCACTTGAAAGCACCAATCATATTATTGGCCACAGACATCCACAGGCTCTTGAGACTGCGGCTCCCTTCAGTTACCTGTGAGACAGTGGCTGTCAAATGCCCATAGAGTGTCCGTCAGAGCTTCTTTTAAGTAAAGCCTTCTTGAAAGGATCTCAGGGACCCTCAAAAGTCTGTGGGCCATTCCTTGGGAACAGCTGTTTACAGGCCATCTGCTACTTACATTAGGTCCCTGGAGTCTGACACTAATCCTATCAGGGATTATTGGACTGCCACTAACATCACCAGGAGCTCTTGTTCTGTTGGGTGCTGTTGAGTTTATTTCAATCGTAGCAGCCCCGTATGACAGAGGAGAATCACCCCAGAGACTATAGTCTTTATGGGAGCAGACTGCCAGGCCTTGAGTGTTCTGTCATTGTGCCTCCAGTGTGTCTAACATGATGTGCCAATTGGTCTCCATATATTAATTAGCTCACTGCAACCTCTCAGGTAGGTTGTTTTATGCCCACTTTACATATGAAGGCATTGAGGATCAGAGAGGTGAGTTAACTTGCCCAAGATTACACAGCTGGCTAGTAGTAGGAGAGACAGTCTGAGACCCCACCTATGGTGTGAGTCCAGAACCCATGCTCAAAGGCTCTGTTTTTGTTGACAGGGCTAAAAGCATGGGCAAAGGGAAGGAGCAGCATTCAGAGGGGCAGCGGGTCAAGGTTGTGGCTGAGTCTAAGTAGCAAATCAAAGACCAAGGTCTAAGTAGCAAATCAAAGACCTCCCCCAGCTCTATTTTCCCAGCTTGTTCTTACGAAGGCCCTCTGAGATGGCGGCTCAGCGATCGCTCTTCTTTTTCACAAGTAAGGAAACGGAAGCTACTTAGCGCAGGAACAATCTCCCTGTAGCTCCAGAGCCACATACTCCGAGAGCTCCACCTTCTCACCCAGCGCCAGGGACACAGGGCCCTCCTTGGCAGCTTTCCCCGCTTGGGGTGTCATGCTGTCACATGCCATGAAGGGGAACTGGGCAAAACAGGCAGTGGTGCCAAGGGAGAGGAGAGGAAGGGCGGGCCCATCAGCCCTGTGACCACACACCAAAAGCAACCCAGGGATCAGGCAACTGGTCTGACCAGAGGTGAAAGGCCTCCTCGCCCAGGTGTCTGTGACCGGGGCACAAAGCTCTCCCCCGTTCTCGAGGCCCGATTCCACATCAAGCTGAAAACAGTTTATCTGCCAACATATGGAGGAGACAAGGGAGAGAACCGGGCTGGAACCGTAGACTGAAGGCTTTGAGGATGATGACAATGAGACTTGGAGGAAAAAGAGGAAAAGGAGTTTGAATGCAGCCTGAGCTCTGTCTACAGATGGAGAAACTGAGTCCTAGAGAGGGCAAGGAGTGTGCCAAAAGTCATGCAGCCAACCAGGTGGAGATGAGGCGCCAGCCCCCAGGAGCCCTGGAGCTTATTCACATTTCTCTTTAGCTCTGTAGTCTCAGCAAAAGACCATCTTTAGGTAAACCGAAGGCAGCTTGCCTGGAGTTTCTCTTCTCCTCCCTGAAGAGGAGACTCAGGGGCAGCTGGCAGTCAGAGGCCCTTCCGAAGGCGAAGTCCAGGCCGTGGGGAAAGGCGTCCCTCTCCACGAGTCTTGTGAACGTGGACTTGGACCAGGTTGGGCCTTTGTCGCACTCCTTGTAGGCTCTCCTCTTGCTGGGGGTTCCTAATCACGTTCCTTTCCCCTGTGACTCCATGTGTCTCAGGTCCAAGTGGATTTCACATTCAGTTCAATCTGACATTCCTTCTCCTGCAAATCAGTAAGTTTTGCCTTTGTTCTTTTGTTTACATTCCTGAGACAATGCACAGTTCCTGAACATGACCGGCCTCCTGGATGCAGAAGAGGGGAAATTGCAGGATAGTCCCTGCACGCCCAGGCCTTCAAAGCCCAACACGAGGCCAGCAAGCAGTTTCCAGAGCCGAGAGGGAAATCCTTCGCAAATCAGGATCTGCTCCAGATGAAACGCCTTTTTTCAGCTCGGCATCCTCATGTGGCCTTGGTGGCCTGGCAGTGGCCTCGCTGGCTGTTCATGAGTGGCACAAACCAGGGGAACAGTTTCAAAAACAAAGGAAGACCACCTGTTCCTCCAGTTCTTTCCTCATCAGCAAGCTGAGTCTGGGGTTTCAACAGTTAGGAATTAGTTCCTTAACCTAAAGTTTTGCTCATGAGCACAATAGGCAAATGTATGTTATGGGACTGTCTTTCTTCTGCTTGTGTGTACATATTTAGTGGGAAGCTGATATGTCCAACGAGAGCTAGGCTCAGACAGCAACAGAGATATTTCAGGGGTGGAATTCTCACTTACCACTAGCATACCCAGGTTCTATTCCTAGCTAACACACCTCATGCACAGCAGCTACCACCTCATGACTCTTCTGATGGCCATCTACAAGGTCAGCAGTTCGAAATCGCCAGCCGCTCCTCTGGAGAAAGATGGGGCTTTCTACTTCTGCACAGAGTTACGTCTCAGCAACTCACTGGGCAGTTCTACCTCGTCCTGTAAGGTCACTACGAGTTGGCATCGACTCGGTGGTGGTGATTGAGTTGGGATGGAGCTGAATGGAGCCCCTGAGTAGCACTTGGCCATTAGCCAATGGTTAGTGATTCAAACCGGCCCCCCCCC
>NW_022111372.1:84625370-84634605 GCF_000313985.2 Echinops telfairi
CAACGACGCAAACGGGCCTTGCAGGGGCCGGGATCCTTTGGCGGAGCCTTTGTCTCTTTTGTGGCTGCCATTCCTGACACCCGCGAGATTCCAGAGCTTGGGAGTGGGAAGAGTCTTCTGAGGCCAGACCAGATGGTCCAACCCCCTCTTTTTAAAACTGTGGGGAGTGGCGTCCGGGCACAGGAAGGGCCTCGTGGATGGCTGTCACGAAATGAGCTCCGAAAAAGACCAAGTGGTGACCTTGTCGTCAGGTAGCCTCACTCTCTCGCACCCTCACCACGGACCGCTGTAAATCCGCATCTCTGTCGTGGACTTGGGGAATAACAATAACAGCTCTCATTTCCCCAGAACTGGGGTTTCCTCTTGCAGTGTTGCTCTGTCCTTCTCCGAGGACTTTTTCTGAGAAAGGAGAGTCTCTGTAGGCCTTGTTCTTTTCCTTTTAAAATAAATATTGTCTTTTGATTTCGGCTGGGCTCTGTGCTAAAGGCTTTACACACAGTATTTTATTCAACCCGCATAGGCCCTTCATGAAGTTATTATTCCAATCATTCTTACGGAACGATTGGAAAGTGCAAGGTCAGTCAGATAATCTGCCCAATGGCATGCAGCCAAGGAGTGGCGAAGTTGGGGTAAGAACCCAGAGGTGGGACACAGACAGTCTGCCTTGGAAGATGTACAGTCTGAATGTTCCACAGAGGCAAGGATGGCTAGACTTGGTGTCACCTACTTTGGACATGTTGTCAGGAGAGACCAGTCCCTGGAGAAGGGCATGGTAAAGTAGTGGGAAAGTCCCCAAGGAGACAGATTGGCACAGTGACTGCAGCAATGGGCTGGAACATAAGAACAACTGTGAGGATGGTGTAGAATTGATTCATGGTTCATTCTGTTGCATGTGGGGTTAACTAAGAGTTAGGACTGACCAGACAATGATGACAACAACAACAACAGCAGTGTGACTCTAGAGCCTCTTCCCTGACCCATGCTGATGCTCTGCTCTCTGCATCCAAGTCGGGGTAGACGGCTCCTGCAGGGACATCTGTTCCTTCAGAATTATGGGACTTCTATCCCTTTTTTTCTCTGTCGGCACCTCCACAAGTCCCTTGCCACCATGTCTGTCATTTTTCTAGGCTAACTGGCAGCCTGGCCACTGGTGTACCATATGGACGGGCAGCTTAGCCCAAAGACCACTAGTTCGCAGCGTGCAGTGGTCGTGGAATGCTCTGTCCAGTAAGAGCACAGTGCCCTGGGAGGTTCAGGCCAAACCAAACCAAGAAGAGTCTTCTCTCAGGCAGCAGTGAGAGAGGGTCAGGTCCTAGAGGAGTGCTTGAAACTAGAGCAGTAGCAACCGATGGCCCCTGTGCTGGGAGGATGAGACATGTATTCTTGGAGCAAAAAAAAATAAGCCACAACCCATTGTTGACTGGTCTTCTGGCTTCCGTGGGTTTGGGCTGTGCAGGCCAGACCATTTGGTTTCTTCCTGACATCTCTGTGAATTCCTAAAATAAACTTCTAGTTATTGAGCCACCTGAGTGGGTCTCTGTTCTGTGCTCCCTGGAAGAGGAAAATAGCCCCCACCCCTACTCTTTATCCCTCAGCTGAACACCTTCCAGCACTCAGCACGCCCTTTGGCAGGGCTGCCCCAGCAGTGCGCTTTGCTGGCTTTGGGCTAGCTTTGAGTTCAGTTTCCCAAAGGGAGGCCTAGGAACCATCTGGGGTGTAGATTCCTGAGGCCCAAATTAGACCAGTTGGATTTGAATTTGTATGGACAGGAGATGCATCTTATCTAAGCTTGTGAAGTGTTTTAACCCCAAGGAATTTTTATGGTCCCTGACGTTTGAAACCCCTGTCCATGGAGAGCTGCTTTTGGCTCGCTCCTTGATCCAGACCCTCATCAACATGTGTGATGTGGAGAATGAGCGTTCTGATTGCTCGGAGGGCTCTGCTGGAGAATGTTCTGATTGCTCGGAGGGCTCTGCTGGAGAATCTTCCTTTACCGGGAGTCGCAAATACCTACTGATAAATGTAAAGGCCTGAATGTGACTGCAATTGCAGACTGGAATCCTAGTTTTCTACTTGCAAAAACGTGTTGTTGCTTTTGCTCATCTAAAGATTTTTGAATCATCTATCAGCTCAAAAGATCAGATTTCTCTGTCTCTCTCTCTTACACACACACACACACACACACACCCAGGATTTCCAATTTTGCTTGACAGTCTAAAAGATCTAGACCCATCAGCTCTTCTATTCCGTTGCCAATGAAATACTGTTGCTGACTAGTGGACACCCTTCTGGACGTTCTTGAGTGCCCCCTGTACTCCAGAGTCCCTGTTAGGAATTGGCGTTTGTCCTCCTAACTTCTACACCTGTGGTTATGATCCTATTTGGGAATAGGTTGTTGTTGTTAACGAGATGGTGTTAGTGCAGGGTGTGCTTTGAGTCAATCTCTTATGAGAGATGAAAGAAGCAGATTAAGCACCCAGAAATGGGGGAGCGAGATATCAAGCCACATGGAGATCTTCAAGGAACTAGGAAATAGAAGTGGAAGTGACAAAGACCTTCCCTCAGAACGGACACAGAGAGAAAGCCTGCCCCTAGATCAGTGGCTCTCCACCTTCCCAAGGCTGCCCCTGTCATACAGTTCCTCATGTGGTGGTGACTCCCAACCATAAAATTATTGTCGTTGCTACTTCATCACTGTCATTTTGCTACTGTTATGAATCGGGTGACCCCGGTGAAAGGGTCTTTCGGTCCCCATAGGGGTCATGACCCACAGGTTGAGAACCGCTGCTCTAGAATGAGCACCCTGAATGTGGATCGCTAGCTTGTTAAGCTGTGAGAAAATCCATATCTGTTTGTTACTATCACCCACTCTGGTATTTCTGTTAGAGTAGCGCCGGGCAGAGCAGTGTCTGCACTGAGCTGCTAATCACAAGGTCAGCCGCGCAAACTCCCAGCCTGCACAGGAGGGACATGAGGCCATCCGCTCCTGCAAAGATGCCGTCTGGGAAAGCCAAGGGGGCAGTTCGACTGCCTTCCAGGGGTCAGAATGCACTCAGTGCAGTGAGTTTGTTTCTTCACTTTAGTTTAGTTTTGTTTGTTTGTTACGTTTGCTTTTGGGGGTCGGCGGGGGGATGAAGACAGCCTCCTTTCCCTCTAGTCTTTCCAACTTTGAGGCTGTCATTGATTCAAGCAATCTTAGAGCACTCTCTTTTATTGTTGTTGTTTTTTTTCTGGATAAAAAGTTTATTCATGTTTAACAGGTTGACTTTGTGACTGTCTCAGAAAACATAACTCAAGATGCTTGGTGACCTCACACCTGGCAGGTCTGGCTCCAAAGGCCTCTGGGTTGGGATGTGAGACACTGACTCCAGGTCCCTCTACAAAGCTGAGCTGTCACTCAAGATTGGAATCCAATTCTGGACTCCAATCGCCTCTTGTTCAGACGCGGAGACTAGCACAGCAGGAGGAAGAGCCTTGGTGAAGGGCGCCCATGTTAGACAGGGTTCTATCAGCCAGGCTGGCACAACAAACTAACTATCTCAGCGCCCAAGAGGTGGGCACTGCTGAGTGGTGTGCTGGTCTTGACCCCCAGGTCAGCCTCTTCCCAGGCCTTCATGTAGCCACCACTGCTCATCCTCTATAGCTGGCACTGTTTCCTCCAAAGGCATTTCCTTACACCATATCATTTTTAAAAGTTTGTCTGGGTGTGAACTATATTCAAAGTACAGATCTACTTTAAAAACGTCAAAAACATGATCTGAATCAATCATCATGGTAGTTAGGTTTTATGTCAACGTGGCTGGATTAGGAATCTCAGTGGTTTGTTAAGGCCTCATAATCCCCATCATGTTATGTAACATAGTTGCTTGACGACTGATAAAACTGTGGTTTGTAGAGGCACTTTGATTGCTAGCGGAAGAGAGGGAATATGAATCTGGGTGCTTCTGCCCCAGGCTGATACATATTGACTAATCCAGAAACCCCGAGAAGGAAGTATTATTGTTCCCAATGACAGATGGGAAAACAAGAGGGTGGGGGCTTGCCCAAGTTTACTCAGTCACTGACGAGATGGCCAGGATGGAAATGTAGGCAGTGTAGCCCGATTGAGAGTGCAGCACTGTGCTTCTCTTTCCAGTGCACTGCACCCCCAAACCCAACTCACTGCCATCAAGTCGATGCTGACTCACAGCCTCTTTCTATAGTGTTTCCGAGGCTGTATATCTTTATGGGAGCAGACAGCCTCATCTTTCTCCTGCAGAGTGGCTGGTGGGTTTGAACCACTGACCTTGCAGTTAGCAGCCCAAAGCCTGTCCCTTGGAGCCACTAGGGCTTTTTTTTTAACATACAACTCGAGCTACCTCTTATTCAGATATAGCCAGTGAAATGCTATGATTTCCTTCTGGGCTCTCTCTTACTTTGTGAAAGATAGTGATCCTGACTTTGTGTCTGTGTCTCTGTGACGATGTGGCGATGTCCCATCACCTTGGAACTGGGCACCCCAGAAAGGGAGGAGCATGTCACTGGTTTCCCCAAAACTTTCTGTGAGCACAGCTGTGATTTGGAAAATAATGCCTGTAGTCTTTGTTACAAAAGACTAAAATTCAACATGACCAAGTATGTTTGTCTGGGTAGACTAGAGAAACAAATTCATAGACACTCATATGTGTATAGGAAAGAACTTTTATATAAGAGCAATTGAATATTGAGAAAACATCCCAGCCCAGTCCAGATCAAGTCCATAAATCCGATATTAGCCCATATGTCTGATACCAATCTATAAATTCCTCTTCAGACTCATAAAACACATGCAACGATGCTGAATGCAGGAAGATCACAGGCCAGTGGGTGCAAAGTCTTGTTGATCCAGTGGCATTGTAAGCATCTCAGCACTGGCAGGGGTCTCCATGGGGCATCTCCAGCTCTCAGGGGTCTGGCTGCATCAGGGTGGCTTCATGTGGCTTCTTGTCAGAAGTGTCTCACAGGGAGTGAGCCTTGTTAGTAGTCTCAAAGAGAGTGAGTGTGTGCCCACCTCCCACAAGCTATGTATTTCCTTAGCACCTCCAAATGAGGTCATCAAGCTGCAATCTGATTGACAGGCTGAACTCCACCCCTTCATTCTTAAGTCTCAAATTGACAACAGATTATGTAACTACCATACTCAGGAACAGGTCAGTCATTCATTTGAAAATATATTTTATAGATAGAGTTTAGTGCAAGTTAAAAAATTAATTGCATCTAAAACAACAACATTGTCCTTTGGACTTTGTTTAACATGTGCAATTTAGTGACGTTAATTCCTTCCATCATGGTCACCATTTCCAGGTTTTCCGTCACCCTTAGTGGAAGCTCAGAGCTCTCTATGCAATAATCCCCTCATTGCCTCTTCCTCTCATCCCTAGTGACCACTATTAGCTTTTTGTCTCTAGACAAATGTACGAAGCTATCATTGTAAAGCTGTGTTTCTCAACCTGTGGGTCGTAACCCCTTTGGGGATTGAACAACCCTTTCATGGGGGCCACCCGATTCATAACAGTAGCAACATGACAGTTATGACATAGCAACGAAAATAATTTTATGGTTGGGGGTCACAACATGAGGAAATGTATTAAAGGGTCGCGGCATTAGGAAGGTTGAGAACGACTGTAAATGTAAAGGAAGAGGTCTGCTGGTTTCAAACCTCTCTTAGACCGCTTTCTCTAAAATGCCAGGGTCACTAAGCTACAGGACCACCTGCTCAGAGGTAGACACCAGCCACATGTGGAAAGTTGTGTGACCCAGCAGGGGGAGGAAACCGAATCTTCTCATCAAGCATCTTGCTAAGAGGTGATCTCCCCTTCCCAGTATTCCTCCTCCATCCGCTGTGACTTGACCAGGGCACGTTTCTTCTGTCCCTGCTGGGGCAAGTACTGATCTGCCCCGTCTGTCACATGATTAGACTTGATTAGAATGGTTGATGGCAGGGGGTGGGTCTTTGAGATGCAGGGTGTGCGGAAGGCCCCACTATTCAGAGCGGCTCTGACACTCGGGCGAACCTGCAGGATCCTACACATGCTGGCTCTGGGTTCTAGAGCCCAGCGCCTCAGGGATGTGGGGGCAAGGGTTTGCAGAGTTGGGAGGGTGGGGGCATGTTGTGAAAGATTTTGGACACAACCACCACTGAACATTCCTTTTCTCTGAGTGCAGGGATTAGAAAGGCCCTTTGACACAGGATCAAACCCAAGAGAAGCAAACAAGACTAGCAGATGGGCACCCAGGCACACACATGCGCACGCTCTGACTCAGACTGCGTTCATTTCTGCTAGGATTCTTAGGAAAGCAGTTTAACTAGCCAGGTGAGATAGCCTGCTTCTTGGTCTCTCTAACAAGCTGCACCACTTCTCTTGCTTGCTATTTTTTTAAAAATTATTTCCCCCAAAAACAAAAAAAGTAAAATTAAACACAACAAAAACAAACTAATTTGCTAGTTGGTTCTGACTCATGGCAAGTCTGCGCGTGACAGAGAACTGACCTCCATCGAATTTTCTTGACTGCAATCTCTGTGGAAGTAGATTGGCGGGCTTCTTCCCCTCCTGTCGGGCCACCAGGTGGGTTACAACAGCTCCTGCCACTCAGGGATCTCTTGTCTTTCTCCATCACAGGCAACGTAACCCACCCAGCTCCGCAGCCAGGCCTGGCCTCCTTGCTGTCTCCTTCAGCTGGGGAGGTAGCAGGCCCACCTTCTCAACGCTGCAGAGCCACACACTGGAGATCTTAGAACATCAGCACAGAAACCACTGCGATGTCCTGAGAAGATTCTCTTTTCACTTGGGAGAACTCACAGCCTAACATCTCCAGAGAAGGAAGTGGCAGTGCAGGATCCCACAGGGAGTCCCAGGCTCTCTGCATTCCTGCTGGGAGCCTCAGGTCTCAGAGGAAGGCCAAGCTTGGGCTCCACTGGCCCCCCAGGCATGATTTGTTTAGCTCTCACTCTGTCGGATGACACAGTATTGTTTTGTAATTTAAATTTAGAGTCAACCTTTTAAAATGAGAAAAGTTTTACACCACCCCCCCCCACCAAAAAAAAAAAGCTTAGCTTGCTGACTTCTCTTTACGAACATTACTGGCTGACAAGGCAGACCCTGTTCCCAGGTGGCCGTAGTCAGGTGAAGTTGCTGTGTATTTTAGATGGATGGTTTTCACAAAGGGCCCCCTGTGTTACAGTCTACTATCCCTACATGCTTTGTTTTACCTCATTCCTTGCCATCCTCTCAATGTGCTCTCACCCTGCTTCCTCCCTGTCTTTTGTTTCTGTTCCTTCTCCTGCTTTTGATCTGAAGTGTGCGATGGTTCTAATCTGGTTGTGAGTTCAGTTCGGGACCTGAAGGGTGACTAAAGGTCATGGTCTGTGGGGGGCGAGGGGGGCGGGTCCCACCAGTTTCTGGCTGACCAGTAAGCCTGCTCTCTTTTGTGATTTTGAGTTCCGTTCCTCATTTTTCTCCCACTCTGTTCAGGGATTTCTACATGATCCTGCTCAGAGTACTTGATAGTGTCAGCCAGGCACCATCTAGGTCTCTGGTCTCTGCGGTGAAGGATGATGTTGGTGTGGTCTATTCGTTCATTGGACGGATTCCTTCCACATGTGTTTCTGTGTTAGACACGCTTCTTTCCTAGACTAATAATTGCTTTGTAGATGGCTGCTGGCAAGCTTTTATGACCCCAGCTGCTACTCACCCAAGTAGAATGTAGAACAATGACTTTGTGATCTGTTATTCTAAAGGGCTTTGGTGCCCCCCAGACTATGGGCCTGATCCCCCAGGCTCAGTAATTCAGGGTGCTTAGCTCTGTTTCAGACATTTTCACAACTTTAATCCCTGAATACTCTGCCACATTTATGGATATGTTTGCTGCCAACATAAATGCACACATAAAATATTCCCCATCAAATCTCTATATATTTATGGGCACATGCCCACTCTCCTCCCTCCCACACCTGTTCAGTTTGTGTCTCTATCTAAGCAACTACGCATAGACCTCAACTATTACAGAATTATTTATATAATAGTATTTGCCCTGATTGCCATTAACTCTTATAACCCTCTGTGATAGTTAGTTTTTTTGTGCCAAAACATGGCACCTGTAAGAAGATATGGGTGGAGTTTGGCCTGTTAATCAGGTTGCAGCTTGATGACCTCCTTTGGAAGTGCAACAGAGATGAATGGCTCTCTGAAGCTGACCCCACCCCACCCCGCTGCACCCCCCAACCCTACCCCCACCTTCACGTTCCTGTTTGCAAGCCATACTGAGACCTGCCTAAGTCCTGTGATGCGGCCACCGCCATTGGATCCACACACCTCTGCACCCACCACCGGCCTGTGATCTTCCTGCGTTCTGCTTCACTGCATGTGACTGCATGAGTCTGAAGAGGGGCTTATGGACTAGTATCAGACTTATGGACTGGAACTGGACTGGGTTGGGATATATATATATATACACATATATATACTTGTTGAGATAAAGCTTTTTCTTACACATATATGAATGTCCCTGGATTTGTTTCTCTAGTCAACCCGGCCTTACGCACCCTCCGACAGTCTACCTTGCCTCCCTTATTTTTGCCCAGGTCCTCTTATTTTATATTGCCTTCTCCTACATCCAAGGTAAACTCTGTGTGCCCTCTAGCCTGTGAATTCCTGCCTCTCCCTTCCGCTCTCATTCCTGATAACCATCAGAGAATGTTTTTTTTAGTGTGAAACCCTTTTCTTGACTTTTCATATGAATGGTTTCATAGAATATTTAACCTTAATGAGGGACTCGGTTCATTCAGCATCACATCCTCCAGGTTCAATCACGTTAGGAGATGTTCTGCAGCGTCATCATCATTCTTTATCATGTGGAGTATTTAATTGTGTCTGTACCAAATGTATCTATCCATACTTTCACTGGTGGCCATTTACGTTGTTTCCACCTTTTTGCGACGGTAAGTAGTGCCACAATGAATGTGAGTATGCACATAGCTCTGTATGTCTCAGCTCTTATTTCTCTAAGATAGACACCAAATGGAGGGATGGCTGGTCATATGCTGTTTCTATTCCCAACTTTGTGAGAAAGCACCACCATTTCCCACAGTGCTGCACTACTGCCTAGTCCCAGGAACAACATGTGAGCATTCCGTCCTCTGCACACCTAGACTAGTAGTTATGTTGTCTTCGAACTTTGTTACTAATGCTGGGCTGAGGCAATACCTCCTGGTTGTCTT
>NW_022111372.1:84635588-84690169 GCF_000313985.2 Echinops telfairi
TGAACATAATTAAAGCATAGTGATTAATCACAAAAACAATATGTAATTATATATTGTGAAATATTTATTTCTAATGACAAATAAATGAAATTTTGTCTTGAAGCATGGTGTAGCATAGGTAACAGTCTTCATGCTGGATCCTTATATAAGAGTGTATCTGCATGTGGGCGGACCCACTTGGAGACTGATAGAGGAGCGGTACCTCGGTTCTTAAGACCATCGGAAATATGTGTTTTCCGATGGTCTTAGGCAAGCCCTGTGAAAGGGTCGTTGGACCCCCAAAGGGGTCGCGACCCACAAGTTGAGAACCACTGATTTAGATAATATTGACATTTTCACAATGTTAAGTCTTCCTAGCCATGAGATTAGTATATTTTTCCATCTGTACAGTGTTCTTTTGTCTTCTTTTAGTAGTAATTTATAGATTTCTTTGTACAGGTCTGTTGTTTCCCTGGTTATACTTTTTGCTAAGAATTTCATTTTGGGGGTGGCTATGATAAATGATACCATTTTCCTGATTTATTTTTTTCAGAGCTCTCTGTTAGCGTAAAGGAATCTGACTGATTTTTGCACGTTGAACTTGGACCCTGCCACTTTGCTGAATCTTTCAATCCATGCTAATCATTTTCTTCCTTTGGATATTTGTCTGTGTATATAAATAGGCTCTATGGATAGGATCATTCCATTTGCACATAGAGTGTTATTTTGCTTTGCTAAGTTGAATGTCTTTAATTTCCCTTTCTTGACTTAAAGATCTGGCTAGACTTGGAGAAGAATATTGAATAAGAGTGGTAAATGAATAAGCATCCTGATGGTTCCCATTTTCAAGGGGACGGCTTTCAGTTTCTCTCAGTTGAGAGTAATGTTGGCTATTGGCTTTGTATATGTGTTCTTCATTACGCTGAGTAATTTCCCTTCCTACGTCGTTGAGTGTTTTTACTAAGAATGGGTGTTGGATTTTGTCAAATATCTTTTCTGTGTTAGTTGATATGACTATATGTTTATTTTCTTTTATTAATGTGATAAATAAAATGTGATAGATTACACTGATTATTTTTCTAATGGTAGCCATCTTTGCATACCTGGTTTGAATCCCACTTGATCATTATATATATTATATCATATATATACATGTTTATAGTACTTTTCTTGGAGCTATTGTACAGTCTCTTTGTAAAGTAAAAGTAACCAAATAGTGTTAATAATTGTTGATATATATTGAATGTTCATCCAACACCAATAATAGCCATCATGCTAGGGACTTTAGGTGTATACATCATTTAATTATCACTAAAGCCCTATGATGCAGATTTCTTATCATTTCCATTTTGCAGGTGGGGTAGGAGAGACTTAGATTATTTAAGGTGTTTTCCCAAGTTCTTACATAAAAAGAGGCAGAGCCAATATTGGAAACTAGATTTACTCGACTCTAGGCACTATGCTCGAAGCTCTGGAGGCATAGTGGGTTATGAATTGGACTGACATCACAAGGTTGGTGGTTCAAACACACCAGTCACTCTTCAGGAGAAAGATGAGGTTTTTGGCTCGTGGGTTCAGAAACCCACAGGGGCAGTTCTGTTCTGTCAAGTTGCATCACTGTGGGTTGGCAGTGACTTTGTGAGGGAAACTGAGGAATGGGAAGAGAGTGTATGCAGACAAATTATTTATTCTGGGTGGAAGGCGGCCTTCACATTTGTGAATTGGAGATGAGACCCAGTCACATTCGCCTAATTAAAAATCATCCCCAAATATCCTCTCATTAGAGTGCCACCTTCAATTCACCTCTTACAAGCACTTGGCTAACTGCTATCTGGCTGGCATATTGCTATTGCTCTCCCCACACAGGCAACAGTTCTCCCCCTTTCCTGCCCCCCAAGACTGGTGTTAGGTTACTCCCCAATTAACTCTGGGGTTTTTGTTATGTATGTGGTTACCTGTAATCAGGTGGAGGGGTGCGGGGTTTGCATGCCCCAATACTATATAAATTGGTTTAAGAATATATTTTCTCTCTCTCCCATTCAGACCTGGTTCCTGATGCCAGAGAGGAGGTGGGTACTTTTGTCTGCCTCTTAATTTCTCCCCTTAGGACTCATCCAGATGTGGGCTGGATCCCACAAGCCTGGCTTTGGTTTGAGACACTGTGTTGTAGCTCTAGGCTAGGTAGCTCCCTTCCATGAAGAAGGATTCCGTGGAAGAAAATTCATATTTCTGGAAACTTATCAGTTTCTATTTCCAACAGCCAGTGGGACTTTGCTGTGTGCGTTCACTGAATGAGGAGTCTGAGTTCACACTGTTATTCTTTCCATACACCCAAGTCCCTTATGAGTTGGAATTAACTTGATGGCAGCGAGGGAGAAATCCCTTCTGCTCCCCGTCCTGACCGGTCTACTTGTGCTGCAACATCATTCCCCCTCTTTCAATCACCCATGTAGGCACTTGAACTTCATCTTTGACTCTCCCCTTCCCTGATTATGTTTTAAATCCATATCCAAGGAGACACTGAGCCCTGATAACCCTTTCTCAGATTTCTGGCTTTAGATATTTGTTATCTGTCTCCCTCCCACCTCAAATCCACCCTGCAAGGCATTGCTGTAATAATCTTCTTAAAGCACGGCCAGATCATGTTACTCTTTCTTAAAGACCATCAGGGATGGGGGTGAGTTCTGGTTCTTTGGCCTGGTAGTCATGACTCGCTCTAAGTTTTGGGAAACTTCTACACCACCTCCACGAAGGCTTCCCTGAACACAATTCTCCCCTTTCCACATCACCTTCACCCCTGTTCTCTAGCCAAGGAGACAGAATCTTACCATTCAACAATTATTTATGGGCCATCTATTATGTACTAGGTACTTCAGAGAATCATTCCCTCATTCTTCCAACTTTCAACCAGTGTTTACTGAATGCTTGCTAAGTTCCTAGCAGTGACCCAGTGCAAAAGATACGACGACTACTGCAGTCACATTTTATCAGCTAGTGATACATGCAATGGCTCCCCCCTCTCCTGGCAAAACAAAACAAGTTGATTCCACTAAGTCTGATTCATGGAGTGTGATAATAAAGGGGGAGAAGTGAACAGAGTCTGCCGAGTCTCGTGTTGTTCAGCGCCCTGTTCCAGAGAAATGCAGGCATAACCGGACCCACCCAGGAGCAGACATCCTGCAACAACTTCGGGCAACTTTGTGGCTCCTCCCAGGGACTGCTGCTGATCTAGTGACACAACTGACAAGCTCTTGGTAGCTAACCAAAGGGTTGATGGCTTAAATCTATCCAGTGGCACATTGGGAGAAACATTTGGTAGTCTGCCTCTATAAAGCTTAAAACCCAAACCAAACCCATTGCTGTCGAGTTCCTATGACATAGAAGAGGGAACTGTCCAGTAGGGTTACCAGAACTATGCTTTTGAATGGAGCACACTGCTACACCTTTCTCTCGCAGAGTGGCTGGTGGGCTTGGACCCCTGACCTTGGTGTTAGCAGCTGAGTACTTAACCACTGTCTCACCATAATCTTCTGTAAAGATTAAAGCCAAGATCAGAAGATTTGGAAGGAGGAGGAGCGGAAACCGGAGAGACAGGGCAAGATGAGATATGAAATGGGACATTGAGGGGATTACAATGAGGGAGTTGAACTGGAATTTGATGAACTGGTAAGTGTAAAATGATGCTCTACTCTGTAAACCTTTACTTAATTCACAATAAAAGACTTAAAATGAAAATCAATGAAGCTGGGAGGAAATGGGATAAATGATGGTATATGGAGGGGATTGAAATGCATGAGTTGAATGAGAAGGTGTACTAGTGTTGAATGTAAAACTGGTGATCTGCTCTGTAAACCTTCCCTTAAAGAGAGAGAAGAGAGGAAAGAAAGGAAGAGATTAAAGTTAAGACAGCTTACCCTTTGAGCAGCTGTACTCGGAAACAGGTGACGTTGCCATGAGTTGGAATCCACTTATCGGCACCTAACAATAACAACAACAAGGGGAAATCTAGCCCAAGAAAAGTTTGCTTCCAAGTCCTGCAGATGCAGGACCCAAGGCTCTATCCTGGTGCTAAGTCCACCTGCCATTAGACCATGAAACACTGAGCATTATTGCATGGCTGTCTGCAAACGAGGGTCAGAGGGGAGACCTTTCCTTCCACAATGCAGTCTGGCTGTGTGCTCGCGCAGGACGGGAAGTTTTAGCCGAGGACAGCACAGGTGGGTGGATCAGGCAGACCAGTCTGCTGGGCCCTGGGCTGCTTCCTTGGTGGTCCACTCACTCAGGCTCCTCCTTGTGGAAAATGCTCTACTTTCCCTGATGATGATGATGATGATGATATTAACCGCCAAGACCACAACCAGGAGGAACATTCCCTAAGGCTCTGGGCTAAGGGCACAGGTACTTTATTATTTTTCCCCTTGCGTTAAGTGTGATCATTCACCCTGATCTGGAGGTGAGAACACCCAGGTTTAGAGGGGTTTAGAAATGTGCTGTCAGGCACAGGTAGCAGCAGCAGGTATTAGGATTCAAGTTCAGATTCGGGACTCCAGAACTCCTGGGCCTAACTATGTCATAGCCATCCCGTATCATGCTAACCATAACGCAGATATGCTGTTAATAGTATATTCGCCTCCAGGACCCAACTCAAATGTCATTCCACTGTGACACTCTTCTTGATTACTGATTTTTCATTTTGGTTGTGGTACTCCTAAGGTCCCTGCCTGGCACAAATAGTTTGTGCTCAACTAATAAACTTAAAGTTGGCTTGTGCTCAACAAATAACCCGAAGGTTGGTGGTTCAAACCCACCCAGTGACTTTGCAGCAGGAAGGCCCTGGGGGCTGGCTTCTGTAAAGAGTGCAGCCAAGAAAACCATATGAACTAGTTCTACTCCATACCATTTGGGGTTGCCACGAGTCGGAACCAGCAACTCAGCAGAAATAGGATAAGGGGGAGCTATGAACCGCACTTGTCATTCATTCATTCATTCATTCATTCACTGAAGCAGCAAACAGTTCCTCATAGCTCCCCGTTGCTAGTAGAGCATTACTGTGAGCGGGGCTGTGAGAGGAGAGAGATTCACCTGTCCTCTTGGGAAGCTCCCTGGCTACTAGAAGGCAAGATCAAGGCTATCATGTGATCTGTCGGGTGCATTCATACTTCTGTCTGCCTGAATGAGTTGCCGGAACCAGAGAAAGTCATGAGTATCTTCCTACAAGCAGAGTATCAAACAATTCAGGTCAGGCATATGGAAATCCAGCAAGCTACAAAACAGGCAGGTGGAGAAATAGCAGGGAGTTCCTCCTCCAGGCAAAGCAGTGCTGGAGGGAGATGCAATGATAATTCTTGCTCTCCTCCCTGCACCACTTCCAAGCCCTCAAGAGGGAAAGGACCAGACCTGCTCAAATGCATGCCCAGATGTGTGTGATTCTGGGGTGAGAGGCCTTGACCAAGTATTTATGAAATCACTTTGGCAAAACTCAATCCTTCTCCAACTCCCAGCCTCTGGGACAGAAGCCCTCCTCACTCCCACCTCAGGAAGCAACTAAAGCCTATATCCTCAGCCATTGTTGCTGTTCGGTGCCCCAGGCTCCTATTGACCCTGTGCACAACAGAGTAAAGCACCGCCCCATCCGGTGCCATCCTCCCAAAGGGGGTGGGCGGAGACTTGCCCAAAGGAGCCTGGGCAGACTCTGTAGACACAGGCTTTTCCTCCTGTCCCTTCTCGAGAAGGTGCTGATGATTTCAATGATCCCACTGGAGGTACTAAATCTCACCTCCCGTATGGAAGTCTTTTGAGAATTGCAGGGAAGTGATAAAATCTTTCCCCACAAAAATACGCAAGCACACTCACACACAATGTTTCAATGCTATCCATAGGATTTTCAGTGGCTAATTCCTCTGACGTGGACAGCCTATTTTTCCTTTGTAGTCTGGAAACTTTGGGTGACCCTGCTGGAGTTTGAAGGACCTGTGGCATGGACTTCAGTATTACAGGAACACACAATCCCCCACCATGCAACACACTGACAGACAAGTGATCTAGAACTCCCCAAAGAAAAAGAAGTATAAACAGATATTTCTATATCAGTTATTTTTGCACCAAGACTCACAGTATCTAACAGATGGACACCTTACATGTTCACCAAGAGAAGAATGGATAAATATCACATGGCACAAACACAAAATGAAATACTGCTCAGCCACTGAAAGAAATGAAGTTCTGTTGCATGTTATAACGTAGATGAACATTGAAAAATGAGGTTGAATTAATCACAAAAGGCAAATTTTGTCTGACCCTGTATAGGTATATGAAATATCTACAATACACAATAATCTACATATAAGCCTCTTCCAGGGGCATGGACAACAGAAAAGTGGGTGAAGGGAAACATTGCTCAGTGTAAGACATGAAAAAATAATACTTCATAAATTATCAAGGGCTCATGAGGGAGGAAGGGTGGGGCAGGGAGGGAAAAAATGAGGAGCTGATACTATGGGCTCAAGTAGAAAGAAAGTGTTTTTAAAATGATGATGGCAACCAATGTACAAATGTGCTTGACACAATGGATGCACGTATGGATTGTGATAAGAGTTGTATGAGCCCCCAATAAAATGATTAAAAAGCATCTATGATAGATAAATGTATAGAACCCAATGGTTATTAGCCATTACTCAGTCAGGAGGCCTGAGGAAGATAGAAGTCATTGCTTAGGAGTCACTCCGTATCTGTTAACGATGTCAGAACATTCCAGGGCAAAATAGTGGTGAGGTTTGTACAGCATGACAAATATAAGTAATATCACTGAGTCACATGTGGGGGTTTCAGAAAGTCTATGAAAACTATAATATGAATATGAATATGAAACATAAATAAATGACAGAGAGAGCGTGTCTCAGTAGACTGGAGAAACACATCGAGGGAGACACATGTGTATAGGAAAGAGCTTTATATAAAGAGTAATTGTACATTAAGAAAACATCCCAGCCCAGTCCAGATCAAGTCCACAAGTCCAATATTAGCCCACATGTCCAATACTGGTCCATAAATTCTTTAGACTCACGCCGCCATGCAATAATGCAGAATGTAGGAAGATCACAGGCCAGTGTGTGGAAAGTCTTGTGGATCCAGTGGTGGCAGAAGAATCTCAGCACTAGCAGGGGTCTCCACGTGGCTCCTATAACTCCCAGGGCTCTGGATGCATCAGCGTAACTCCATGTGGATTGTCATCAGGAATGTTTCCCAGAGAGTGAGCATGTGTCCCCACTCCAGTGAGATATTTATCTCCTCAGAGCCTCCAAATGAGGTCATCAAGCTGCGACCTGATTGATGGGCCAAACTCCACCCCTTCACTCTTAATTCTCAAATTGACACAACAGGTTATGTAACTACCATAGATAGATAGATAGATGATAGATAGATGATAGATAGATAGATAGATAGATAGATAGATAGATAGATAGATAGATAAAAGAAAGGACTCAAGGACCTGAAATAGCTGGGTTAACAACGTGGCTGCAATGATCTCAGACATAGCACCCTCAGGGTGGAGAACTGGGCAGTATTCTCTTCTCTTGTAGACAGGGTTGCTATGAGTCAGAACTGACCCAACTGAACCTAGTAACTATTCGTTACAAAAGGACCCCCTAAAGTCCATCAAGAACTCAGACTGGTATTTTCAATGTATATAACAAATCCAAATGAATTTAGGTGGTACATGGACAAAGGTTGCTTTTTATTTGAATTCCTGGGTATCTATTTGAATAATTGTATGTCATATAAGAGACCCTGGGTGGGGGCAAATGGTTCATGGATTCATGTACTCAGCTAGTAACCACAGGATCAGTGGTTCAAGTCCACCTAGAGGTGCCTTAAAAGAGCGCCTGGTAATCTACTTCTGAAGATTCACTCATTGAAAGTTATGGAGTACAATTCTAGTCTGACACACATGGGTCACCATGATTTGGGGTGACTTAACATTAGCTGGTATGTGTATCATACCAGACTATGAAGAATACCATAGTATACATGATGAAGGACAACAGGCTTAGTAAAGTGGACAGGCCTCGGAAAGGAGGAAGGCCCTGGACAAGATGGATTGAAACAATGGCGGCAACAGTGGGCTCAAACATACGAACACTAGTGAATACAGCGCAAGACCGGGCAATGTTTCCTTCTGTTACGTATAGAGTCACTGTGTTAGTCTGGATACTTCAGAGAAACAATTCTACAGAAACTCATGTACAAGAGAGAGTTTTATATAAGGGGCAAGTGCACATCAAGAAAACATCCCAACCCAGTGCTGCCCAAGCCCACAAGTCCAACATTAGCCCATAAGTCCGACACCAATCCACAAACTCCTCTTTCCCTTCTCAAAACACACACAATGACGCCGACTGTAGGAGGAAAGACGAATCAGTGAACGTGTAAGCATCGCAGCGCTGGCAGGGGTCTCCACACAGCTGCTCTAGCATCCAGGGTGGCATCGGGGTAGGTCCATGTGGCTTCTTCTCAGGTCTGTCTTGCAGGAAGTGAGCCTTGCCAGCTGAAGCAGGGAATTGGCTAAGGCAGCTGCGCCTTGGTCTGACTATCAAAGAGCCAGAGACCTGAGAACTAGAAAGGCGAGGCCCACCGAGCCATTTATCTCTCCGCCCTTCAATTAACCCCACATGTGTTTATTGGCCAGGTTGGCACAATAAACTTTAACTATCTTAGTCACTATGGGTCGGCACTGACTGGATGGCATCTAACAACAACACACTACACTATTATCTGCTCTCTTCAAGATTTGCAGCCTATGAAACTCTATATAGGCAGCTATGAGATGGAATCTCCTTGATGGCAATGGTGTGCTATACTGTCCGGTGCTATCAGTAGGACACAGTCGTTAGCTGCCACCTATCCTGACTTACAGCAGTCTGATGTGCGCAGAGTAGAAGGGCTTCATGGGATATTCAAGATTGTGGCTTTCCAGAACGGTGCCCAGTGCTTACCTATTTCCTCTGTCCCGGGACTATCATCAAAACCCAAACCAAACCCGCTGCCATCAAGGCGATTATGAATCCGAGGGACCCCAGAGGGTTTCTGAGGCTGTAATTCTTTAGGGGAGCCGCCAGCCCCTTCTTTCTCCCATGGCATGCCCTCGGTCAACAGAAGAGCTCCGTCCCTCAGAGAGTATCATAACGCAACAGGACTGCAATCCATCGTGAGTGTGTAAAATGTGTGACGCACCGATGTTTTCGTCGGGGATTGAAGCTTGGGGTTCGCTGTCCTTATGTGTGGAATCCCTAATCTGGCTCAGCAAGCCCGATATGTGCACACCTGTGGGAACTGCGGCTGAAGGTGACATGATGTGCCCAGCAGCTTCCAAGACTCAGTGGCAGATTGGGGAGAAGCCCCACGAGACTAGACTCCCAAGCCAGTGTTTTCTTTTGCATTAGTTTTCTTTCTACCTTTGCACTTTGAACCACAGAGAGCCAAAAAACAAACCAAGCATCCACCTGCATTCATTCTGGAGCACAGAGAACCAGCAGCAAGTTCATACAGCCAGATCATTCACTGTCATGTCACATGGGCTTATGCAAGTGTTTCCTTAGGTGCTTCTTGCTGCTTACACTTATAAACAAGAAAGCATTTTCAAGATGCTTGTCATTCCTCCTACATTAAAGAGGTCTGCCGGTGTATAAGTCTCAGGAAATGTTTTTATGTGATATGCCAGGGGGTTTCTTTTCTTTAACTAGAATCACAGGAGGGAATCACGTTGGCCCATTAGAAGGCTTCTTTCAAATGAGGCTGGTCTGGACCCCACGTGGAAGAGGCACGGCCATTGTGAAGTGTACCTTTAGCTCCCTTGCATGCACAGGCCACCCATTGGGATCAGCTCATTGGGCCCTTGTCCAGCAATGTAGACCAAGAGGAGTATCTGACCCATGAAACCTGCTCTCGCAGAAATAGCCCAAGTGGATGGTTGGAGAAACAGAAATATATTCGCTCACAGTGCGGGAGGCTAGCGTCTAAGTTCAGGGCACCAGCTCTAGGGGAAGGTTGCTCTCTCTGTTGGCTCAGGGGAAGGTTCTTGTCTCCTTTCAATGTTTGTGGGCCTGGGATATCTTGGAGATCTCTATGTGTTTTGGCATCATCCTTCTCCTGGGTCTGGGAGGCTGTCACTGGAGGGGCCCTGGGTCTAAAAGACTTTATTCCTGGCTCTTTCTTGATGGTACTGAGTTTTCCCTTTCTCTGCCCAATTCTCTCTCCTTTCAGCTCCCAAGATAAAAGGTGATGGAGGCTATGCCCCTAGGGAACACCCTTACATCAAATCTGGGGTACCTCCTGAGTAGGGATCTTGCCTCCCCTTCTATTCCACTTCCAGATGATTGGCTGATCTCATCAGATCCTATCTCTTGGAGAACAACGATATCATCTCCTAACTGCCAAACCACTGAGAATCAGGGGCCAGCCAAGTTAACATGTATGGCTGACCTCTGCAATGCCTTCGCTAAGTAGTTCCTCCTCTCTATAGAACAAGCAATGGCCCTGCCGGGCTTCTGTGATTGATGGTAGGTGTGGCTCCACACCAGCTCTCCAGAGTTTCCAAGTGCCCATATCCAGTGTCCCTTTCTGCAGTTGGTTTCCACTCACCCTGAGGACTCACTATGCAGAGCCAGCCTGGCTCAAGTTGCCACCATTCTTACCATCACAGGGCTCTCTGCTTGGGATGCCTTTCTATTTTTCCCATCCGCGTAACCCCTTACCCAGACACTCCTTCAGCAAGCCTCTCCGGGTCCCCAGCTAGCATCGCCCCCTCCCCAGCAATCGACGCATTTCCAGCAGAGCACTCACCACAGTCGCAGAGGTCATTCATCGATACAATGATCGGATTAGTGTTCTGGGTTAGATTACTATGAGGATTCTGGGATGGCCAGGCAGTGGACAGTGGACAGTGCTATGGTTCTCCAACTTCATTTCGGCTTCTACAGCCAAGGGAGCAGGACCTGAGCTCACTGGGTTGAGACACCCTCACAGGGAGCTTAAGAGCACAAAGCCGGACTTGGCACTCTCTCCTGACCTTTCCTAGCTGTGCCCCTCTTTGGGGGAGCCACACAGAACCTCAGCTTCCTCTCCAGGAGCAAGGGAGCAATACTACCCTAGAGGGCTCTCGTGAAGAACCAGTGAGTTACATCACTTTGCTTCTGCTAGGTCCACAGCAGATCTGCCCTACATAAAAACTATAAGTGACTCTAAAGGGCAGCATAGAACAGTCCCTTGTGAGATTCAGAGACTCTAAGTACACTTTAAGGGAGTAGAAAGCCTCATCTTTCTCCTTTGGAGGGGCTGGTGGTTACAAACTGCTGACCTTCCAGTTAATAACCCAATGCATAACCATTACACCATCTGGGATCCTGCACACACACACACACACACACACACACACACACACACACACACACTACACTGTATATAAACTCTCATGTGTGCTAAAGTTCATAGGCATACAATCGCCCATCCAGCGCAAAGACAAAGCCATGGCACAGACTCCCAGTCACGAGCCAAACTGACTCACCCCCTGGAAGCTGACTTACTGGAGTGGGAAGGTAAGCTTTTGATCTACGCAAAACTTTTCAGGAAAGTAACGCTTCAGAGACGCTAGGATGTCCCTGGTGTCCTATGCAGCGTGGCCATGAAGCATGACATACATTTATGTCCACACCCTCTTCCTGCCTGAGTTTTCCAATACCAAGCAGTCCCTCTCCTGAGGGAACTTTTTAGGAGAGTGAGTGACTGCGGGCAGCAGGGGCAATAGCAAGGGCCTGGGCGTTTTGCTTTGCCACCAACCTGCCAGGGAGCTGAGCTTGCCTCACTTTCACCTTTTGGCTTTAGTTTCCTCCTGGGTGAAATGAGAGGGCAGGCTGTAGTGATCTTGCAAGTGTTACTTGACTCAGAAGGAGCAGCATTTTAGTGAAGCAAGTCTAGAATACCTCGTCTTGCTGTTGTTCTTGTTGGGTGACAGCTAGTCCGTTCTGACAACAGACTGAAATCCTGTCTGGACTTCTGAGACCCTGACACCTGTTTCCCTGTTGGAGTCAGCCATTGTTGCAGCCACATGGCAGTCCATTTTATGAAGGGCCTTTTTCTTTTGCTGCTAACCTTCTACCAAGCTTGATGTTTTTCTGACGAGACTGTCCCTCTTGAATATGTCCAAAGTATGCGAGACAGAGTCTCACCATCCTCACCTCCAAGGAACATCCTGGCTGTCCTTCCAAGACAGATTGGTGGGGTTTCTTCACCCCGTTTGGATGTCCATACTATATTTAATATTCTGTGCCAATACCCTAATTCAAAACATCAGGGTTTCAGCTTTCATGAGTAGGAGGTCATTGAAAATACCACGGTTTGGGGTTAGGAACATCTTAGGCATCAATGAGACATCTTTTTTTTTTTTTGAACACTTTAACTTTGGGCAGCGGATGTGCCCAAGGCGATATGTTGTTTGATTTATGGACAACTAATTCCACGGGAATTGACTGTGGATCCAAGTAAATTGGCATCCTTTATTTCCTCTATTTATCATGCTGTTACTTACTGGTCCGGAGTGAGGGTTTTGTTTTCTTTATGGTGAAGTGAACTTGATACTGAAGGCTCTGGCCTTTGATTAGTAGGTACTTCAAGTCTTCTTTGATTTCAGTGAGCAAGATCATAACATTTCCATATCACAGACTGTTAATAAGCCTCCTCCAATCCTGATGATGAGTTTTTCTTCATATCACCTAGCTTCTCAAATTACCTGGATACAACCTTGACTCATATATTTCCTGTGTTCCCTTGTGTTTAAATGACTGCTTCTTGATTTATGTACATATTGCACATGAGCACAAGGAACTGTTCTGAAATTTTTATTCTTGGTCATGTTGATCATAATTTATTAGGACCCACACAGTTGCATGCCTTTGTACAGTCAATACAATACAGGTAAACCTTGTTCGAATATTCTCTACTTTAAGTCAGCCAAGATCCATCTGGCATCAACAATAATATCCTCTTTTGAATATGGCTTGAATTTCTCACAGTTCTCTGTTGACACACTGCTGCTTTTTAAATTGTCGTTAGTCAAACTTTACTTGCAAGTGATTTTGTTCAGTAATTTCTTTTGGTTGGATCACTTTTCGTGGGGAAAGACACAATCTATGGAATTCTTCCAGTCAGTTGGCCAAGTAGTTGGGCGTAAAAGAGTGGATACTTTTAGCACGACATCCATTTGTTGAAACATCTCTATTGGTATCCCATCGACTGTGGGAGCCTCAATTTTCACCAATGCTTTCAGTATAGCTTGGACTTTTTCCTTAAATACCATCTGTCTTGATCATACACAACCTCCTGAAATCCTTAAATCTGACCAGGTCTTTGTGGTAGGTGTCTCAGTGTATCCCTTCCATCTGCTTTTGATGTTGTACTTAGTGTTTTGCTCACAGAGTCTGGTCCCTTTTGATAATATGTCCAAAGTGCGTGAGACAAGTCTCACCATCCTCACTTCTTCTAAGATGGATTTTTTTAGCCATCTTAGAAGACCATCCATAGTATATTTGGCCGTCCATAGTATGTTTAATATTCTATGTGAACACCGTAATTCAGAGGCACCAATTGTTTACCTTTCACATGCATGTGAGGTCATTGAAAATACCACGGGTTGACCGCCAGACATCTGTGCCCCAATGTTCATCGCGGCACAGTTCACAATTGCATGGGGTTGTAAACAGACCAAATTTCCATAAAGAGAAAAGTGGATTAAAAAACTGTGGTACATACATACAATGGAATATTATGCATCTCTAAAAAGCAGTGATGAACACATGAAGCACATCGCCACATGGGAAGAACTGGAGGAAATCATGCTAAGTGAAGTAAGCCAAGCACAAAAGGACAAGTACAACACGAGTCCACTGAGGTAAGCTAAAAAAACCAAAAGGGGCATAGGGAAGAAGCTACTGTATACATATGTCCCTGGGGTGAGGTCCAGGTGATATGGTCGGGGCCAGACTCAGCTCAGGGATACATATGGGATACATATGATAGTCAACTAAAAAAGTGGGGGGGAGGGGGACACACGGATAGCCGGGGGAATAGGGCACTAACCCACACAGGGGGGAGGGTGTTGATTGTGTCTCCACAGGGAAAGAGGGACCAGACTTCAACCCAGTGTTTCAAAACAAGAATGCAACACACTGACATGAAGCAGGGAATGGACAGAGAAGCCTCAGGGGCCAGCCCCATTACCAACTAACTGGACAGCACCACCCTCCCCCCAGAAGAATTCATATCAGAGGACAGTACTGAAGCTACAGTTCAAGAAGAGGGACTTGTCTGATCAGAGCACACAGGAGCAAACGAGGGGGGAAAGGGAAAAGAAAAAAAGAGTGAAGCACAACCTGGCTCACCAAGCCCTGAGGACAATGTTCCTGCTCAGAACAGCAATGCACAGAGATGACCACAGGGCCGGCCTCACCACGGGACACAGTGTTCCTCATTGACCCATAACACCATTGGTGACAACACTAGAGACACACTGCGGGAATTGTACCCGCCCTGAGCTCACTACACAGAAGCCAACCATGGGGGCATGCAGCAGAACAGCAGGGGGAGCAGAGCAATGAAGTACCCACGGAATGCCAGGGATAGATATGGGGCCAGGTCATGGCACCCCATCAGACTCAACTGGAAAGCACTCGTAAAGGACAACAAATAGACTTTGAACTATTATAGGGTTTTTGTTGTTGTTGTAGCTATTGTTTTACTTTCTATTGTTACTTCGTTGTACTCAGTCTTATGATGGTACATATTATTGTCACTGCATGTCTACCTGGAAGGGATAGGCGGGATAAACAAGCCAGAAGAGAGAACAATGGGATGACAGTTCCAGGGGGTCATGGGAAACAGGGAGGTGGGGGAAAGGAAGTGGGTGTTAACAAACCCAGGGACAAGGGAACAACAACTGATCCAAAATCAGTGGCAAGGAGGGTGTAAGAGGTCTGGCAGGGCTGGATCAAGGACAATGTAACCAAGAGAAATTCCTGAAACCCAAATGAATGCTGAACATGATAGTGGGACAAGAGGAAAGTACAAAGAAATAGAGGAAAGAATTAAGAGGCAAAGGGCAGTTATAGAGATCTAAATACAGGCATACAGAGATGTAAATATATTTATATACAAAGAGGGGGAATATATCTATGCACATATATTTATAGGTTTAGTATTAAGGAAACAGATGGACAGTGGGCCCCTATTCAAGAACTCACAAGAACACAAGAACACTTTGTTTTAACAATTCGGCAGTCTGAGATAGATGCTCACCTTCCTGGCACAATCGCTGAAGACAATGGGTGCACAAGCAAATGAGCTGAAGAAAGCTGATGATGCCCGGCTATCAAAAGATATAGAGTCTGGTGTCTTACAGGCTAGAAGGTAATCAAGTAGCCATCTAACTGAGAAACAACCAAGCCCACATGGAAGAAGCACACCAGTCTGTGAGATCACAAGGTGTTGCATGGATCAGGTATCAGGCATCAAAAAAATAAAAATAAATAAATAAATCATAGCATTGTGAATGAGGGGGAGTGCAGAGTGGGGACCCAGGGCCCATCTGTGGGAAATTGGACATCCTTGCAGAAGGGCTGCGGGGAGGAGATGAGACAGTCAGGGTGCAGTGTAGCAATGATGAAACATACAATTTTCCTCTAGTTCTTGAATGCTTCCTCCCCACCACTATCATGATCCCAATTCTACCTTATAAATCCAGCTGGACTGGAGGATGTGCACTGGTACAGATAGGAACTGGAAACACAGGGACTCCAGGACAGATGGACCCCTCAGGACCAGTGGTGAGAGAGGGGATAACAGGCGGGTGGAGAGAAGGTGAGGGAGAAAGGGGAAACAGATTACAAGGATCTACATATAACCTCCTCTCTGAGGGACAGACAGCGGGGAAGTGGGTGAAGGGAGTCATCGGTTGGTGTAAGACATGACAAAATAATAATTTATACATTTTCAAGGGTTCATGGGGGAGCAAGGAGTGGGAAGGGAGGGAAAAAATGAGGAGCTGATACCAAGGGCTCAAGTGGAAAGCAAATGTTTTGAGAATGATGAGGGAAACAAATGTACAAAAGTGCTTGACACAATGGATGTATGTATGGATTGTGATAAGACTTGTTTGAGCCCCCAATAAAATGATTAAAAAAAGAAAAGAAAGAAAGAAAATACCACGGTTTGCTCAGGCACACCGTAGTCATCAACTTGAGGCTTGAATTTTTTCTTCAGTTCTTTCAGCTTGAGAAATGACCAGCATGCTCTTTCTTTCTTTAACTATAGGTTTCATGGTTTACTCTGTCTTGCTGAGCATCCCTGTGAGATCTTCTGTTCAATTCTTCGTGTCATCATTTCTTCCACTTGCTGAGCTATTCAACATTCAAGAGCAAGTTTCAGAGTCTTTCTGACATTCATTTTAGTCTTTGTTTACGGTCTGTGTGATTACTCTATGATTTTTTTTCATGTGTGAGGTCTTTGATGGCATCCTACAACTTGCCTGGTCTTTGGCCGTAAGTGTCATGTCAACTCTATTTTTGATATGCTCTCTAAATTCAGGTGGAATATATTCAATGTCTTATTTTATCTCTCATGGACTTCAAAATTTTTTCCACAGTTGGCTCCAACCATTGTTCTCACGGATGATGTTGAGTTCTCCATTGTCTATTTTCTTGATTTTTGTGTGTTCCAACTGTGAAGTCCACATGTATAGTAATCGTTTATGCTGTTAAAAAGCGAATGCATTTGCAATGGAGAAGTCAGTGGGCTTGCAGAGTTCTATCAGTAATCTTTGGCATCGTTTCCATCACCAAGGACATATTTTCTAGCTGCCGAGTCTTCTTTTTTGTTTCCAGTCCTTGGGTTTCAATCACCAGTTGTTATCAGTACATCTTGATTGCATGTTTGAGCTATTTCAGACTTCAGAAGTTGGCAAAAATCTTCAAGTTCCTAATATTTGGCAGGAGTGGTTGGTGTGTTAGTTTGTGTACTAGTCATAGGAACTGGTCTTCCTGGTAGGCAGATGGATGCTTTACTCTCGCTGACAGCACTGTGGTTTTTGAGACCGAATGTGATTCTTTCCATCTGTCATTCTTGCCATAGCAGACCCCATGATTATTGAATCCAAAATGGTCAATAGCAGGCCATTTGAGTTCACTAGTGCCTAGGATGTTGTCCTCGATATATAAATCAAAGTCCTGAAAACTCTATCCCATTCCATGTCATTAAGGTCAACTCTATCCAAGTAATCTTTTGAATCTCTTCTAATCCGAGATGCTCCTCTCTTGGCCTTTTATCAAGACATGATTTTGTTGCTGTCCATACAGTTTTCAGTAGCCCATTTTTTCTACTCTGTCTCCCTGGAAAAGTCACTGAAACTCGTCCGCCATGGATGACCCTGCTGGCATTTGAAATGCTGATGGCACAGCTTCCAGGTACACACCATCATGGAAACACACAAGACAAATTCCATAGCAAAACGACAGATGCGTGTTAGGAATCTCTCATGGAGGGCCTATTATCTCAGGCACTGTTCCAGGCAGGATATCACAGAGGTCAGAGGCACTTACATGGAATCTCGGGACTCAGATAAACCTTGGTTGGAGTCCAAGATTCAGAGAGGTTAAGACTTTTCCTAGGTCACACAGCCAGTAATCATAAAGTGGGGATTCAATGTCATGTTTATCAGACTCCAGAGGTCATGGTACAAGCAATATTGATATTCTTGCTTCCAGAAAATGATGCTCCTTTTCTTGACACTTAGTAACCAACAACCAACCCACTGCCATCAAGTTGATTCTGACCCATATCCACCATGTACAGGGTTTCTGAGGTAGTTACACTTTACAGGAACAGATAGCCTCATCTTTCTCTCCAATGGGCTTGAACCATCAACCTTGTGACTTGCAGTCCCATGCTTATCTGGGAGGGTTGCTTTACACAACCCTTGGAGTTACTAACATGGGAATAACAATAGCATGGACATATCCTACTTCAGCTGGTTGCTGCTAGATTGAATAAGGTGCTGCCTACATATTTTCTAATGTTCAGGGAACATTTAATAAATGAAAGCTGCTATCATTATTATTGGGTTTTGGGTGTCACACATAGTTTGTGTCCAACTACTAACCTAAAGGTTAGCCATTTGAACACAGGGGCACCGAAGGAGCCCTGGTGGGGTAGTGGTTACCCATTGGGTTGCTAACTTTAAGGTCAGCAGTTCGAAACCACTAGCTACTCTTAGGGAGAAAGACAAGGCTTTCAACTCTTCTCAGTTCTCCCTGTCGTGCAGGGTTGCTATGAGTCAGAACTGAGTTGATGGCAGTGAGTGAGGACATGGAAGAGACAGGCCTGGCAGTGTGCTTCCCTAGTAACTAGCCTTGAAAACTGCCATGGGGCTGTTCTTTGTCACGCATGGGGTTACCATGAGTTGGAATGAAGTCAATGGCTATAGGTGCTTTCATTTGTTTCTTGCCATTGTTATTAGGCATATATTGATGGGATTACAAAACAGTCCTTAGACTGCAAGAGTTTATGATCTACTAAGAAAACTGAGCTAATAAGCACAGAGAACGATGCGGTGCTCACTAGCCGCTGACCACTGGGATGTGGGTGGGGCTTACATTTCGGAAGGAGAAATTGGTTCTAACTGGAGAGGCCAGAGAAGGTGGTGGAAGAGGTGGGGCGGTATCCGAGCGAACCTGGGCAACAGCCTCATCTAAAATGCCTGGATTCCAAATGCTCACATCTTCTCTTTGCTGAGCCACAGGTAAATGGGGGCAAGCAGGGTCTCTCTGTGGTCCACATTCAGCCTAGGAATGTGTCTGTCCAATGGATGGATTCCATAAATACTTTCTCTTCTGCCTGAGTCTTCACACCAAATACAGTTACGTCCGAAGTTGCTCTTGGTGGCATGACACAAGTACATCAACAAAGCCACAGACATAGGGGTAGCCAATGGAAGGGGCGATGGGGAGAGGGCAAACCCAAACAAAAAAGACCAGGAGAATTCATATGCTTCTTCTTCCCAGGCTTTCAAAGACTGAGTTGAAAGAGTGGATTTCTTCTAATGAATCTTTTGGCTGCTCTGTGAGGCCCACAAAGAACCTAGGCACCACTTGAGGTTCTCTCTGGAGGGGGTGGAGGGTGGGGTGGGGTGGGGAAAGCTACTTGCAGAGCAAGAGGGAGAGGAGTGAGGAACAGGAGGTAAATGAAATAAAGCAGGTCCGACACTGCAAAACAGAACCAGTGTTACAGCCCAGCCTCCTCAAGTGGCTGCAATGGCCGGATGTGGCCCTGGACTTGGAGCTAGCAGACCTGGGGTGTCGGCCTATCTCTGTCGTTTCCCTGTGTGGAACTCCTACTTCATAGGCTACTGTGGGACTACACAGGACGTCACGGGTATAGGGATGAGTGTACTCTCCTTGTTGTTTCCTGAGCTGAGGAAGCTGAGCTACCTAGGGGTGGGTTTTGCCTGCGATGCACACAGCGAAGGAAGAGAAAAGCAGTGCTGGGCAGCAGGTGTGTTTCCTCAGGTCGGATGGGCGGGTAGCTAGCTCTCAGGCATGGCTGCAAGCAGGCTAGGGAATAGCAACCTCAGCCCACTGCTCCTGTCACAGGAGTCTAGGCTGGGACTGACACACACAGCCAAAGGCATATCCGGTATGTATTTCAACAGCCCCAGCCTGCTCAAATGCCAAAGCACGCAGGTTTGTTGTGGGAAGCCCTGGGGAGGCAAGAGGAAGAGCTAGGGAGAACGTGTGGGAAACGGAGCCCGCCCAAGGAAGAGAAAAACACATGAACTGGTGTGAAGGAAAGAGGCGGCAGCGACACAATCCACCGCTCTAAACGCTCCCGTCATCCGCAGCACGAAGGCCATGGCGGCCTGGTATGGGGCGAGCGGCAGGCTGCTGACACAAAGCGCCTCTGGGTTCTGGGTGTCAAAACGTGCCCTCGGAGAGTGTCTGGGGCAAAGCCACTCTGCGGGGGACGCGCAGAATTTGGACAGTGAGGCACCGAGGTTGGTCCGTGGAGACTGACTTGCACACACTTTACAGGGATGAGGCTGTCATGGTCTAGTGATGTCCGGTGTGGGTGGTCCCCACACCAAACTGCCCACCCTCCCGGAGACCTGGATTTCCCCATCAGGGTTCTGGGCAGGAGGAGCTGTGAGCGCTAGGCGGGCGGAGGGAGAGGGCATTTGGGGAGCGCGTCCAGTGATCAGGTTCTGTTCCCTGCCTTTCACATAGGTGGTAGCCTTCAGTCTTTTTGATTTCCCTTGGAGGACTGTGTTCTTCTCTCTAGCTCTAAACTGTTGCCATCGCGTCTATTCCGACCCAGGCTAACCTCATGCGTGTCCGAGTAAGACTGCACTCTATGGTCTTGACAGGCCATCGTCTTATGGAAGGCCATGGTCAGAGCCTTCTTCTGTAGGGCCCACGAGGGGAGTCAGATCTTCCACCAACCTTTTGGGTAGTAGTCAAGTGCAAAGTAGTTACAGCACCAAAAGCGCCAAATCCAAACCTGAGCGCCTCTATTTCTCTCTGAAATATGAGGCACAGAAGACCTAGAGAGGTTGCGATTTACGCACGGGCACACCGGTGAGAGTTGCAATGTTGGAGTTGGGTCCCATGCCCACGCATAGCGCCCTCCAGAGATCGTGGTGCAAAAGTCGTAGCGATGTTCTTGCCCCTGAAAATACTGTGGCTGGAGCACCTGTACTCCCTGGTTCTTCACAAGTCTGGATGTTCTAGGGCAGTGGTTCTCAACCTGTGCATCTCCACCCCTCTGGGGGTCGAGTGATCCTTTCACAGATGTCGCCGAATACATCCTGCATATCTGATATTTACATTATGATTCATAACAGTAGCAAAATGACAGTTATGAAGTAGCAAAGAAAATAATGTTACGGTTGGGGGTCATGACCACAACATGAGGAACTGTATGAAAGGGTCGTGGCATGAGGAAGCTTGAGAACCTCTGTTCTAGGGGGAAGAGCCCCAACTTTGGAGAGCCAGACCCAAAATAACCAAGCCCCCTGCCATGGAGTTGATTGCAATCCATAGCGACTGGCGGAGGCTTTCCAAGGCTGTCACTCATTACCAGAGCAGTCAGCCTCCTCTTCTTTTGCAGTGGGTTTGAACTGCTGTCCTAGTGGTTGGCAGTGAAAAGCTTTCCTAACACCAGGTTTCTTTTGGAGGTAAGACCCCAGACACACTCGTGTGTGTGTGTGTGTGTGTGTGTGTGTGTGTGTGTGTGTGTGTGTGTGTGTGTGTGTGTGTGTGTTGGGCAGTGGGGAGGTGGGAGTGGTGGTGGTTCACATCATGAAATCCCTTTCCAACTCCACATTCAGTGATAGCACATCGCACATTGGAAGCTTGCCATAAGTCATGGTAGGAGCATTTATGCCATGGGAATAGGTAAACACACACACACACACAAGGCAAGCACACAAACATTGTCATCATGTGAACTCTGACTCACAGAGACCCTATAGGACAGAGCAGAGCTTTCACAGGGGGTTCTCAAGGACTTTGCCAGGAGCAGACTGCCATACCTCTCGCCCAGGCTCACATGGAAAGGCTTGAACTGCTGACCTTTCAGTTAGCAGCCGAGTGCTTAACCACTGCACCACCAGGCTCCTTGTAAAAATAGACACACACTACAAAGTAGGACTTTCCCGTCCCCTAACTGAGGACCAGCTTACCAACTCACCCCTTGATGCTCTCTCCTCCCATCACTGCCTGGAAGAAGAGGCATTTAGAAAGAGATGTGGTCATTTGACTTTGCAGCTACCTTCAAACACGTGGCACAGGGGCTTGTCTGGCTAACCTGGGTTAAATCCGCTGGGCCATTGGCAGGCATCGGTATCACCTGGAAGGCTCACAGAGGGCACTAGACCTAGAAACCTTAGAGTTGGGTACGGCCTGGACCTTCGTGTTTCTATGGAGCCTCCAACCCCAATCCAGGTCATTCTGGTAGCCCAGAAAGTTCGAGAACCTCTGGCCTAAACTACTCCTCTACAAGTGAACTTCTTTCCTGGACCTTCCTCCTAACAGTGAGCAAAGTAAGCAGAGAAAACAAAGCAACAACAAAAACACACCACCGAAAGCAGATCTGGGGAGAAAAGGTGCTCCACAAGCAGCTCCTGGAAGCTTTGTGCCCTGTCTGTCACAAGGGTGCGCTCTGCTTGGCCTGCTGCTTACGGAGAGAGTTTCCAAGAGAGTGCCTCTATGGCAAGGGCATTAGAAGCGGCAGAATCCTACATTGCGTGGCATTGCAATGACAAAAATAGGAAGACAATTCCTCTGTTGACTCTATTTTCCTAGGAATGCTAGGGAACACCCTCCTTTCACCTTCTACCCCCCACATCCTATTTTTGAACTTGGCATATTTTGGCACAGGGATTAAATGACCAACAGGGGTCAACAAAACCGTGCAGCCACCCTGACTCTGGCACTTCCTGGCTCCTCTGCTCCTTCCAGGCTCCTCCTAGTACCCACCAGAGGCTTCCACCCCAGCACCCATCTCCTTACCAGAGTTGCTTCTAATAAAAAGCACATGGTTTTTTTATGTCCTTACTGTCTACCCATCTCAGGATATCACATGGATTTTCTTTATGAAGGCCCTTTTCTCCTCTGGGGTTTGGAGCAGGGCCAGCGCCGACCTGGCCAGGTGCAGGCTACAGCCTCTGAGCCAAGAGGCAGGGGCTGAAGTTCTCGTGTGCATTTGCCACGAGCTTGCCAGCTGACGACGTCCCTCTCTGGGTTTCCACTCTTCACCTGGCCCTTCCCAGCAGGAGCTATTGACATTTGGGGTGGGAAGATCCTTTATGATATGGAACTGCTCTGGACATGGTAGGAAGTTTCACACTCTCGGCCTCCAGCCACAAAATGACTGTCCCCTCTGACATGGAAGCAATTTCAAACATCCGCACACATTTCCACATGGCCCTGGGTGGTGGTTTCTCCTCCTGAGCTGTGTTCTGAAGAGCCTCCATTTCCTCATTCCTCAAATAGTAAATGGACCAGAGAATTTCTCGAGAATCAGAGGGGCCTCCTCAGAACTGCCTTCTGGGTAGAAGGCAATTTTGAGTGTGTCTGTGCCCTGCTCCCACCAAAGTTCTGCTCCAATCAACAAACCAACCAACAGGCAACCAACAACTAGCCAATCAGCCAGCAAGGCAGCCAGCCAACCAACCAAACTACCCAGCTGACCAGCCAGCCAACCAACCAAACTACCCAGCTGACCAACCAGCTGACCAACCAAACTACCCAGCTGACCAGCCAGCCAACCAACCAAACAACTAACCAGCCAGCCAACCCTCCTGCCCATCTGCCAACCAACCAACCAACCAACCAACCAACCAACCAACCAACCAACCAGCCAACCAGTCAGCCAACCAGTCAACAAGCCAACCAGTAACCAACCAACTAACCAACCACCATTTGCTGGTGAATCGACTGTGCCTCATGGCCCCCCCTGTGCGTGTCAGAGTAGCACTGCACTGCCGTGAGTTTTCAATGGCTGATTTTCCAGAAGCAGGTTGTCAAGTCTTTCTTCCCCAGCACCTTGGAGGGAGCTCTCCATGTGGTTAGCAGTTTAGTGTGCTAAACTTTGCATCCCCCAGGGGTTCCCAGTTCTATTTAGATGTACCTGTTCTCCAGCAGTTCCACAAAATAATGTTTGGAGGAAACCTCCTGTGGCTTAAAAAAAAAGTGTGAAAACCACTGGGCTGGATCAGAGGCTGCTAAATGACAGCCCCAGGGCCAGACACACTCCGCAGACATGTTTTATTTGGCATGGGGGTTTCAAGTAGTTGGAGCTAGCATGCAAAAGCTGGATTTTAGGTTTCTCTTGCAAAAAGCAAAACAAAACAAAAGGCCAAGATCTGGCAACCTGAAGCCTGATTTCTATCATTGTGAGCAGCAGCTCCGCAGAGGGTGCTCCCTTCCACTGCAGCTGCCTCCCCTCATTTATGGGGCTTGGACCCTTTGGATTCCACTGTGTGCAGAGCAGACTTGCTCCATAGCATTTCCAACGTGGTGACCCTTTTGAATCAAATTACCACCAGACTCTCTTCTGAGCACGCCTGGGTGGGTTAAAACTGCCAAGCTTTCAGCTAGTAAGCTAGTGCCTCATCACCCATTTGAGCCAGTTATGGACTCTTAGTTGAGGCCCTAACTCAGACGTAATCTTCCTTTCATCTCTGAGGTTGGACCTAGGTATTCATGCTTTAAAAAAATCTCTCCAAGCAAGTTTGCTGCACTGGCAAATTGAGAGCCAGCCTACTCTAGATGAGTGCGGCTTGGAAACTTGTCCTGTAATGGGATTCACGTTCCATCCCTGACAACGTTCAGGACATGCAGGCCCTTCTCTTCCTCACAAATCCCTGACTTTCTCCAGACTTCTCTTCATCAATTCTCTTCCCCCGTGAGAGGGTTCTTAACTCTGTGGTCGAGTATCCACCTGGACTCCCACTCAGTCTTCTGATCTTATCCAGCCCCATAAAGATCATTGCCCTCTGTTGAGGCCCCAGCCCAAGGTCCAGAAGCACTCTGGGAGCCCTGTAAGCACGGGCTTCTCTGTCACAGGAACAAGGGTCTCTTCCTTCCTCCATGAAGCAACTCCTGCAGTCACATCTTCCAGGACCTTCTGCTAGCTTTGGGTTCTCATTTGCATAAACACAGAAAAGCAACCTGTAAGGCAGGGCCATTCAACCTCTGCCCTGTAGTTTTCAGGGGTGGATACTTCTTGGCTGGGGGCAGAGGGCTGTCCCTGTGGCTTGAAGGATGTCCAGCAGTATCCTTGGCCTCTACTCTACCAGACGCAAGTGTCAGTACTCACTAGATGCCCCTGTCCCAAGTCATGGCCATGAAAAATGTCTCCAGACAGTGCAGAACAGTTGTTGAAATCGCTCTCATTGAGAATCATGGCTATAAAGTAATTCAAGGTCTCCCCTTGCTTTAAGGCTTGAAGAAAATTTGTTAGTAATCCAATTCTTGTGCCTCCCATATGCCTGCACACTCCCCAACCTTGTGCCCCCTGGGACCCCATCTTAGTATTTCTCCAATCCCACCTCTAATGGTTATTACCCTTTCAGCCTTGGCACGTCCATTCACCCAACTGCTCAACATTCTATCAAGCCTTCCTTGTTTCCTCGGATTCTCTTAGTTCATAGATGCAGGCAATCAGCCCGTCTTACAGGCGCCCAGCTTGTGTATGGGTTATGCTTTGTGCTGCTAACAGCTAGGTCGACAGTGCAAAACACCCCAGTTTCTCTTCAGAGGGGAGAGAAGAGGCTTTCTCTTCCTGCCAAGTTAGCTTTGGAAACCCACAGAGGCTATTTTCCTCTGTCCTGTTGGGTTGCTGCGAGTCCCAGTGGACTCTGTGGTGGTGATAGAGGGCAAGTCTGATAGGCTTTCCCTCTGAAACACGCCCCAGACCTCTCCTCCCACTCCCTCCCAGCTCCGCCTCTAACAACTCCATCACCTTCCATTGGGACTCTCATCTTCTCTCCTACAATCTCTTCTCCTTACTGTAGACAGCTCTTTAATGAATGTAAATCATTTATGCCCTTTATCTGTTTAAGACACTGGTCGTTTCCAATTCTTAGCATAAAGCCTTAGAATAAAATCGGAACTCCTTACTATGACCCCTGAAGCTGATCTGGCCCCAGCCCAGCTACCCCTCACACTTCTTGTTTTCACTCACCAGCCAAGTTGACTTCCTTTCCAGGGCTTTACACACATGGTTGGCTGGTTGACTCAAGGCCTTTGCACATGCGGTTCCCTCTGCCTACAATTCTTCTCTGCTTTTCACAACTGGATTTTTTTATAGGCGCTAGATCTCAAATGGCACTTTTTCAGACAGCCATCCAGCAAATTACTCAACATTCGCTGAATTAAATGAATGAATCCATTACATGGCTTATTTCCTTCCAAGTAATTATTACACAAAATGACTATCTTGCAAATTTATCATTACCTTCTTAAAATACATCTTACCTTACTAGTATAGGTGAGGGCAGGCACCTGATCTCACTCACAATCCCCAGGACCCATCCCGTGCATGGCCAGTGCACAGGAAGTAAATGACTGTCCAGCAGGGTCAGCTCCCAGGCCTCTCATTGCTTTCTTTGCGGAAGTCAGCTGGCACCTTTCCAGCTCTGACCAGCCTGCAAATCAGCAAAACATCAATTCCAAGTGGGCCCCTGAGAATTCTCTGAATCACTTGGGTGGTTATTCCTATCTCAATACTCCTTCCAGGCAAGGATGGTGAGAGTGTATCCCATGTACTTTGCACGTGTTGTCAGGAGAGAGCAGTCTGCAGAGAAGGGCACCGTGCTTAGTGAAGCAGAGGAGCAGTGAAACGGAGGAAGGCCTTGGACAAGATGGATTGGCACCGAGGCCGCCACAATGCGCTGAAATCTAACAAGTAAGGAGACGGCACAGGGCCGGGCAATGTTTTGCTCTGTTGTGCACAGGGTCGCTGTGAGTGGAAACTGAGTGGATGGCCCCTAACCCCAGCAATACTTCTGTGACCATAGCACTCTTCCTTAGTGCCATGAAACGGATTTCTCAGATCTCAGAGTTAGAAGGGAACTTACTGAAAGTACAAGTGAGGAGTACATTCTTGAAGTTTGCAAGTCACTTAGCCAGGGTCGCTGAAACACATTAAAATGTTAGGGATGACAGACCCAGTCCTGCCAAGTGGGTTAACCCACTTTGTTCCTTGGTAAAACTACTGCCAACCCTGATGGGCCAGGTTTGAATGTGCTGCCACTTAATCAACAGCCCTGGTCAAAGCCCGGGCTTTCTGGGGGTAGAAAGGCAGGGGTGATTCATATCCTACCTTATGACTTTCACCATAAGCTTGAAGTTGTCAGCACACTGGGGCCAAAGAATATTTTCTTATGTCTGATATCAAAGAGGACTTCATTATGTAGCAGGTCTGTACTGTCTGATAATAGCACATGGCTTACTGCTAAGCTCTCACTGTCCACCAGCATAGTATAGAGGAAACCAGTGAAAAGCCACTTGCGAGTGCGTTGACCCTGACTCATGATGGCCTCATGTTGTGCCACCCCAGAGGGTTGTCAGTGGCTAACATTTTGGAAGCAGATCTGCAGGCCTTTCTTCTGAGGTGTCTCTTGGTGAACTTGAACCATCACCACTTGGGTTAGCAGCCAAGAGCACAAGAGCATTAACTGGATGCACCTCCCCAGGGGCTCTCAAATAGAAAAAAAGAGTTTGCAAAATTGAGTTGCTAATTATTAGAAAAGAGATGAATGCCTGAGGCATAAAGATAGATGAAAACTGAAACTGTTATACGGGACTGACTTTGAACCTCAGGGTTCAATGTCCCTCTCTGCTTAAAATTGGCCATGTGAGCTCTTGCAATCCCTGCCCCTCTGTTAACTACAAATGGAAAAAAGATAGAGTACGTGATGTTACAGTCATGTCTAGAATTCAATTTATTGTTCTCTTTTGATTCAAAAGCGCAGGTAGAGCCGGGACTAGAACTCAGAGTGTGTTCTGACTGTCTCTCAGGCAGCTGGTGAGAGTCCTCCGAAGTCAGCCCGACATTTTCACAGCCTGATGGACCAGAGTGGCAGACCGAAGGGCCATGCAGGGGCATCGGGAGATGCTTCCCTTCACCTCGGTCATGACTGAGTGCCGCCCGGGGATGCTCCCCATGACACCTGAACGCCACTCAGCACTTTGCTCCAGAGCCAGAAGTCTAAACCACCCCGGATTAAAACTAGTACCAAAGGACCATTCCATCCGTCTGTGTGCTGTGTGAAGCTCACCGCATGCTTTTACATACTTAATTCCATGTAAGTCTCCCAGCAAAACCCGAGAGGCAGTATTCCTCTCAAATTACCAACAAGGAAATAGACTTTTGAGAGGCAAAGTGATTTCCCCAAGGGCATCTGGGTGCCCATCGACTGTTTGTTCTCTGCTACTCTCAATGCTCACCGTGCACGGTTCCTACCTCTCGGACCTGGGTGTCCAGGCTCCCTGATTCTCTTGCTTCAAGGCAGGAAATGGCAGACAACTGGAGGAGAGTTGAGGAGAAGCCAGAATGTCTCCCCCTTTCTCCCTTTGCCTCCTGTGGCTCTCCAGCCGCGACTCATCTGTCTAGGGGCTCCAGTTACTGACGAATGGCCTTGCCTTCTGAGCTCTGTCCACAGCACCTTCTCCTGCGTGTCTTTCCAGCCCCAGCGGCTATAGCAGCATCTTGCTGTAGCAGCAATCTCCAAGGTAGCACACCATCCCCTCTGGTTTGCCAGACCTTTCATCATCTGTACATTCAATTCCTTATATTGACTACTTTCCGTTGAAAGACCCAGTGTAGTTTCTGTTTTGCCAGTTTGGTCCAGGCTGACTCACTGGCTGGGGGTGGTTGAAAGTGGTATTGTGAGGAGCCATAACAATGCAGAACCTGGCAAGTCACGAGCCCCAAGGATATACACACATAGGTGTGCATTTCTCCACCGAAGTTGAAAGTCTTTTCCTGGGAACATATCTTATATATCTTTGGATTTCTCAGCTCTAGCACAGAGCTAAAGCTTGCTTGGCATTTAACAGGTACCAGTAAATATTTGCTGATCTCATGTATCTGCTTGGTAAAACAAATCCAGCTAGAGTGGTTGCTTAGTTTATCTCTGTATCTCTAAGTGTCTCCAGGGCTTAGACATAGAATATACAGGTCCTTCAAGTCTATAAAAGGTCCCAGCAAGCTTTTCTGTCATATTCCACAGAAGCACAGAGGGAAACGGCATCCTTAGCAATTTCTATAAGCTATTTCTGGATTAGAGCCATCGTCATTATTCTAGACAGGAAGATATTAAAATGCCTTTTGAAAAAATATGAAAGTGGATGAGAAGGCCTGGGAAGGTCAAGTCATTCCATTTCTATATGCTTCCACAGGTGGAGTTTAGTAGTGAAGGGAACCTTGGACTGGGATGGGGAGCCTTGGTGCAATCCTCTACTCGGTGTGGTCATGGACAACAAGCCACTTCCTCTCCATGGGCCTCATTTCCTCACTGGTAAAATGAACTCGAGCTAAAAAAATCCAACAGTGTACCACTGCCTCGAGAATCAAGCTCAACTTTCTTATCTTACAGTCCACTGCCATCAAGTCGATCTGATTCATAGTGACCCTATAGGACAGAGTAGAATCGCTCTCCAGGCTGTACGTTTTTATCCAGGTATAGAGCCTCAGCTTTTTCCTGCTGGTGGATTTAAACTGGTGACTTTTCAGTTAGCAGCACAGCAATCCACCTTCCAAACCAAATTCACTGCCATTCACTTCGAAGTCAGTCCTGACTCCTAACGACCCCATAGGATAGAGCAGAAGTAACCCTGTGAGTTTCTGAGACTGTAACTGTTTACATGAGTAGAAATCCCCAGGTTTCTCCCTCGGAGAAGCTGGTGGGTTCAAACTGCCAACCTTGCAGATCACAGCCCAACCCATAAATGCTATGCCACCAGGGCTTTGACACATCTTAAATGCTCATTTATTCTCATGTCAGCCACACTTCTTCTGCCAGTCCCCTTGGTTTCCGGCTCAGCCCATTCTTTCTAGCCTGCTTCTTTGCAACCCCACTGTTTTCAGTTTGTAATGGTCTTCTCCCCTCTCTTGACCACACTTGATGGCTAAGCTTAAATTTCTCTCCTCTCTGTGGGGGTTTCAGATATGCTTTCCTGTTGCATTAAGAACAGGAAGATGCTTCGTTATCGAGCGGCAGTAGGTGGTGATGCTTAAGAGTGGGGGCTTTGAAGACAGGAGGAGTGGGTTCAAGCCCTAGGCTTATGACTTACTAGCTGTGTGACACAGAACAGGTGACTACTGGCTATCCCTCAGTTTTACATCTGTGAAGTATTAATAATAATAGTGTGTACAATAAATTTCTTATGTGGAAAGACCTAGAGTAATTTCCTTTTACCTGACTAATCCAGACAAGGAACCATGATTATAGGAACCTAATCAATATGGCAGACACAAAGTGAGACAGCAGGCCAGAAATATATGTGTGGGTGCTCATGTGCATTTGCCTACTGACGAATCTTTCCACTCAGATTCTAAGCTTATGTATTTGGGGGACTCTGGGTCCGAGCAACTTGATTGGCCTGGCAGACACTGGTCAATTACATAAGACTTTCTGTGCCTGGACAAGTACATGGCCCATGGAGACGCTTGGGGATGTAGCTATTAGGGCTATTAACCATTATCTGTGCTCCACAAAGCTTTGTACTTGTCTGCATTCTAGATGCTCCTACATGGTGTTATCATTATGTTTTCGTGAGAACATTCCTTTCATGTAGCTCTTAGCTACTCATGGCCAAGTGATGAGGTTTTTATGTATGCATTAATTCAACAAATAATTTTAAGCATCTACTACAGGCCAGGTAATCATTTGTGCAAGAGGTATTGTTATGGGTTGAATCGCATACCCTAAAATAGATGAGGGGGGTTAAAAAGTTCACTGAAAAACCGGACTCAAAGGAAAGGGGACGTTTCGATGGACTTTCTGCACGCCTTCGTCTGTGGAAGCCTGGAGCCCCGTCCTTGTGAGCGTGCTCTTATTCGGAAATTCAAGCTCTCTTTTTCAGGCTGGAGCGGTGTGAGTCTGAGCTCGAATCACTTGTTGATGGTGTCTTTCCAAAGAGCAGAAAGGACACAGGAACACACCGAGAGGGCACAGACAAATGCCACGAAGGGCTGGTCCATGATCAGAGAACACCAAGGACGGCCAGCAGATACGCAAAGCTAGAAGAGGCACACCCAGAAGGAAGTAGCGCAGCGCAGCCCCTGGTTTGTTCTCTTAGCTCCCAGAAGTGTGCAAACACAAATGCCTGTGCGCTAGCACTCTTCAGGTCTGGTGTGTTTTGTTTCTCCAGCACTAGGCAACTGAGAAAGGTGTTGTTGTTGTTGCTATTGTGCATCCAGTGGAGTGTCATTCACAGACTCCTCTTCTGACAGAGTAACGCTGCCCCCATGCGCTTTCTGAGCTGGAACCTTTTATGGAATCAGATTGCCAGGGCTTTCTCCTATGGAGCCACGAGGTGAGTTTGAACCACTGACCTTTTGCTTAGCAGCTGAGCACCATAGAGACGAGAACAAGGACCTCTGCTTGAAGGAAGCATCAGGCTCATTAGGAAATGGATCCGCGTTCACAGGAGTCAACGATGTAAGCGTGAGCAAAGAGAAGTACAGGGGAGGAGTGTGGGAGGCTGCAAACAGTTCATGGAAAAATTCCATTATCTTCGGATTCCATTTTTCCATGGACTTTTCAACACCCCTTGTACCTGTGTTCGGAATGTGCACAGCACAGGATGGGGGCTGGATAAGAAAGGGACAGGTCATCATAAGCATCATATGCATTGCTTCAGACCAGCGCTCTCACCGTGCTGTGCCACTGCTGTTTGTCTGGAAATGAGGGTTTGCTTCCATTGAAGAGAGTTGCTACAGCCTCTCCATGTTTTTTCATGGAATAAGAAGAAGCACCCAAGGAAAACGCCAAAGGACAGACTCTACTGAGCATGGACTCTTTATAGGGCTCCTCAGAGCTGGGGCAGTGGAAACACTGAGAAGGAAGCGGAAGTGGGTTCTCCTTTCATATCGGCTGCGATCTGTGGTTGGGGTGACCTGAGACAACGCCCTTCCCCTGTCTGGACCCCATTTCCTTGTCTTGAAAAACGAAGACGCTGCAGTAGTTCATCTCTAAGATCCCTCCTGTGAAATATTTTCTGAACTCTAGTTCCTAAAGGAGACGAGAAGGAACGAAGAAGCTGGCAGAGAAGAGCAGGAAAAATAAGGGAGGAAGGAAGAGTGAGTTCCTTAACTTGCTTAGCAGACAGGACCTGAGGTAGACTTAATGGACTCTTCTCAGTTCCCCCTTTAGCTTCCTGAGCTACAGTTCTCATGTGGTGGGTTAGCGGTGGCCTGCGGGATTGGACTGCTTAAGTTCTGGCTTCCCTAAGCTCGACAAACTTGGCAAGTTACTCACCTTGTGTGTGTCCCAGACCTCCTGCGTGAGGAAGATGCAGCTGGCTCTCTCACAGGGGTGTTGTGCAATTGAAAATGTGAACATGGCTACAGAGATTTTAGCCCTGAGACTAGGGCAGACATGTTACTGTCAGCAGGAGAGAAATGGAGGCACTGGATGAATTTGACTTCCAAGAGGGCTTCCAGTTCTCCCCTAGGAATCTTGATTCGTTATGATCTTCTCATAGTCCCGAGCTAGACCAGGAATCTCAGCATGAAAATGGGGGAAATGTGGTGGTGGTGGTGGTGGTGGTGTGTGTGTGTGTGTGTGTGTTTGTGTGTGTGTAGGGCAGTGACTGACAGAGGGCTTGGGGAGCCAAAGACTGTGCTTCCAGGCCTCTCTCCCGAGTCCTTATTATTCAAGGGGTGAGAAGATCCTGGGAAGCTAATAGGTGAGGCAATGTTGCAGAGGGGAGCTGAAAGTGGGGATTGGAGAATGTGGAGAAGAGATAAGAATGGCCATTCATGGTGCTCCAAATCGTGGTCGTGGGGAGTCAGTCAGGGCAAGTGATGAGAATGACCTCTATTTTGGCTCTACGGGGCATGTGAAGAGTAATTCAAGAGGGTTGGCTAGAGAGAGAGGGTGAGATTTACATCAGAGGTTTTCTCAGACTCAAGGCCAAGGAGTCTAAACTCCATTCTGCAGGCAGCAGGGGGCTATTGAGGATTTTGAACACAAGTGCAGTCAGCTGTAATTGTTTTACTTTAGATCATTAAGGGAAAACCCTGCTGGTAACAGCCAAGCATTGTGAAGATGGTTGTTGAGGTTAGAAATCATGGCGCTGGCATGGAAATGGCTCACTCCAACATCAAACTGCTGATTGGTATGGATGAATATTTTTTTTGGATTAATATTTTATAGCCACCCAACATACCAGCCTCCCACACAGATCACACATTCAGTCATTGACCCAAATCATAGAGGAGAGAACATTACACAGAACGGTCACTCTCCAACTACTCCTTTATTTCCTGTCTTCTGTATAGAAAGTATCTACATGTTATTGGAAAAATCGTAGCTGCGACTTGCTAAATTATTGCCATAATCTATGAATAAGTCATGACCCTTCAGGTAAAATCATAATGATATTGGGTAGTTGGTCCTGGGACAGGTAGTAAGCATGTTGGGGGATGGAAAGGATGGTAGAGAGTAAAATAATGACTACTTGTACAGTCTTTAAAGGGATTCTGCATGTATGATTTATAATCTATTTGTTTTATTTTTATAGTGCTACATACACATCCTGAGTAAAGCAAGTATCCACATCTTAAGGGGTTGTTTACAAATATTTACTGATAAGGGGACACCTTCAAACAATTTTGAAGATGAGGCTCTAGGGGGCCCCAACCAAGCACAAAGGTTTCTTCACAAATTTCTTTCAAATATTACAACTCAACTCTCTCTTTACTCAGTCACCGCTGGCCTGAAATTCACCATGCCTAGGGTTTCATTTGACTGGCATGGAACGTGCCCTGGTCCGGGGTGTGCAGAGCCATGCCCTGCTGCTGGTGCCACCATGCTTTGCTATCTGGCCCTGAGTGAGACAGTGTCCCCTCATGTCTCAATTTCCTGTTCTTAAGCTCACTACAATTTTACAGCTGATAAGCATTTGGAAACCTTAATCTTCGAATCCTTATTATTCGTGAATCTCCACAGGAAACCATCCCTGAGATAAGTGTCTGAATCAGAAGCAGACAGAGACCCGCCTCATTTTCCCATTTGCTCGTGGGAACTTCTGGTCGTTTATTTGCAAATCAGGAAAACACAAACACGCATGCACGCACACATAGACACACCAGCTCTTTACCGACCACACATTTTTAATCTAATAACTAGATGATCAACTAAGTCAATATCCACTGAAAGAGGCCAGAGAAAATACACAAAATGAAGAATGGATCTGTTGACATTTCCTGGAAAGCAACGTGTGTCTTCTACTCAAATGCTCATAGATACAAAGAGCACAAATATTCTGAAAGTCACACATCCTACTGGAGTGGTTTTGACCCGAGGTCTACTAGGAAAATAGCTTCTCAGCGACCAATCATAGAAGAATGCGTGAATTAATTTTGGTACATTCATAGAAAATATCATACAGCACTTCAGACAGCATTTTAAAGGGCTTTATCACTGGTGGAAAAGCAATATAATGGTCAATAAAAACAGTGTGATGCAAATCGAGATTCAGTATATTCTCCACTTTTGTTGGTATATAAACATACATTAACTAAGCCTTTGAGTGCTGCAAATGATTTGCTCTCAGCTACTAACCAAAAGGTCGCCCATTTAAATCCACTCAGCAGTGCTGTGGAGGAGAGGCCTGGAGATGCCGCATGGCTACCCTTGTGGGGGTTCTGATGTTGAGAATTTTTTATGGGAGCAGACAACCTTCTCTTTCTCCCTTAGAGAAGCTTCTGAGTTTGAACTGCTGACCTGCAGCCTAACGCTTCCCCAACAGTGCCACCATTCGTCCCTGACAGTGTGACAGTGTCAACGGTTCACAACCACTGAAACCCCTGGTGGAGCTCAGTTCCACTTTGAAACATGCGGGGATGTCATCATTTGGAAGTGACTGGTCAGCAATGGGTGTTTTTTGTTTTGCTTAATATATTATATATATATATATATATAGATAGATAGATAGATAGATAGATAGATAGATAGATATACATATATATATCACATGCGTGTTTGATAGATATTTGAGAAACAGATTTCACATATATTTGGTCTATTTTGGTGAAATACATAGTGTGCACACGTGTGTTCTATCAGCTTGTCCTGCTGTAGTGGCGTGCCTGCTGCTGTGCTACTGGAGGCTATGTCACTGGTGCTTTCACTACTAACAGGGTCACCCAAGGGGAGCAGGTTTCGGCAGAGCCTCCTTCCACAGGAAGAACAGACGATGAAGAGATGACAGGCTGTTCACTGCTGAGGAGCTGGAGGCCGCAAACCTGGGGCAGCGCAGCTGAGCATGGTCAGGTACTGAAAACTTCATGAACAGGGGCAGAACAGTGTCAGATACTGTGCCTAAAGATGGAACAGGCTGTCCATTCCTGCAGGATGAGCTGCTGAAAACCTTCCACACCGGGCCCAAAGATAACAATGCTGTGAGGACGGTGCAGGATGGGGCAGCCCTTCATTCTGCTGTGCAGAGTCACTCCCTGGCACCAACCATCCACATATAGACATAGACATATCTATTTCAAAAGCTCATGAAAACATTTTATTATTCACTCTTACATGAACTTTACAGACACATGTCGAAGAAAGACCTATTTCAGAAATAGTCTCATGGCGAGATAAAGACATATTCTCAGATGCCAGCAGCAGCATTCCCCTGTGGGAGGAGGCCTGGGTGGTTTTTTACTCCTGCTCCAATTTACAAATGTTCCAACACTTTAATTTAGCCCCTCCTGCCTTTTCAAATTCCCTCCGATCTGTATCCACTTATTTGTTTGTCCACTCCTTTGGCAACTATTTGTCATGTACCAACTGTGAGCCAACTGTGGAACAGAGCAGGCTCTGGGCCCAGCAGCAAAACCCTTGTCGGTCCCTCTCAGTGAGTGAGCACAATAAACAAGGGGAACAAGTCAACAAATGAGATGCTCTCAGAGGGTGGTGCATGGGATGACAGCCTGGGGGGGCGGGGAGTGCCCTACTGTGCCTCTTGCTCTTGGTCAGATGTGTGGTCGGATGGGGGAGGGTGCTGGGGTGGGTGCTGTTTGGGTTGAGAAGGAAGGACGAGAAGAAGCCTGGGGCTCCAGGGGAAGAGCATGGCTGGTTGAGCAAGCCACAGTGCAGGGAGGTGTGGGCAGGCCTGCAGAAAGGCTTTCCGCTGAGGGTGACAACATGGTACGTCCCTCAGAGAGATCGCTGGCTGCCGACTGTAGAGCGGAGCATCGGAGACCAGTTTTGGAGAGAAAGGCTTTTCTTCAAATTCATTGGTTCAATTCTGTGACCTCAATTTCCAATAGCTATTAAATGAGGTACTTGGGTCAGGTCAGTACTTTCTAAGGCACTTCTTGTTTTTAAAGATATTCTTTTGATACCCCTGTGGTCCTTTTCTAAATGCATGAATATTTCTTAAATCTTCTCTTTCTACCCAACATACTGCCTGACACCATCAAGGGCTGAATTGCCAGGTGAATGAAAACTGGAAGGCGGGCAGAGCCGTGGAGCCACCTGACCTGCCTGCAGACTGGTACTTGGCTCTATGCTCCCGATTTACTCTCAGCCGGAGTTTGCACTCTGCTTCCTTGCAAACTCCCCTGCTGAGGACTTAATCCTGAAGAGAATAGGGGAGTCCAATGAAGGCTTTTTAAGCAGAGGGTGCCTTCTGGGTTTTGGAAAGTTCCCCCTGACCGTAATGGAGAGCAGGGTGGGCAGGGGGCTGTGCCTGGAAACCAGGAGAGAGAGCGAGCTGGCTGTTGCATCTAGGAATCCCTGGGCTGTACAGGCTATTCCAGAGAGCCCACCTGCAGAAGCAGAAAGAAGAAGGGAACACTCCATCTGCGGTCACCGGGGCCCTCAAACACTGGGAGCCGAGAAAGTGCGAGATTCCACCTATTTATAGTTGGGGGAAATGAGGCACAAAGAGACAAAGTGACTCACGTGCCAAGGATTTCTGACTCCAGGGCCTTCTCCGCTAATGTGAAAACCAGACTCCACTTAGCCTGCCGTCTAGGGAGGGGGAGGGCTTCTGGCCTGAGCCAGTGTGGAAGGAGCGCCAGAAGATGGGGTGGGGAGGGGATGGGAGGGGAGGGGCAGAAGCAAGGATTCTGGGCAGAAACCGTGACAAATGCTCCAACACCTTAATTCCGACACTCCCATAATCCAAGAAGGTCTAAAATTGGCTTTAGAGCTTGTGTTATGAAACCAAAGCAGATCAAACAAAAGAAATAAGCAAAAGTTGAGTCAGCCAGATGATAATCCGTGTGGAGAGTATGCAAATCCTGGCGAAAATAGATCAGAGACACTTTCCCAAGAGACACAGAGTTTGGTTCCACAGAGTCCTGCAGCCAAACTCCTCACATGAGAGATGGAAAGGCAGAGGCGGAGGGAGGTGGGGGGTGAGGGTCACACCCTGGAGATTCAAAACGTGCTTTACCAGCAGAGTAAGCCCTGGGGTGCCACTGGAAGCCAGCTCTCCCAACCCACAGGTTAGCGCTCCATTCACACTGTATCTGGGTCTAACTCTTGCAAAACCTGCTGAGGGTCTTGAGATTTCCAGGGGTCACCATGATTTCCAGGCAGGTATGTTGTGTGTGCTTAGCGCAGCATGTCTGTGTGTGCACACACCCACGCACACACACACATTTCCTTCAGGAGGGCTTTTTCTCAACAGGCACCCAGAAGTATAAAAACAAAAACAACCACCAAATAAAGCCCCTCGACCTCTGAGTTGATTCTGATTCACGGCAACCCGTGTGTTAAGAGTAGAACTGCTTCGCTGGGTTTTCACGGCTGTAATCTTTCTATAATCGGGCCCTTTTGGGTTGAAAGCCACTCGATAGAACGCAATCACAACAACCATCTTGATGGGGGGTCTCTTTCTTCCTTGGGTGGCTTCACACCGACAACCTTCAGGTTAGTAGTCAAGTGAGTACAAACCCTTACTATCTGTATTGACTACCTCCATTCATCGGCACTGGGAGCCATATCTGCCCAATCTCTCGATTTTTCAGATGAGGACTGGAATCCAGACAGGACAAGTTTGTAGAGCTCACGAAGCCAAGAATCCAGACAACCTGCTCCCCAATCCAGTGCGCTGCGGTCGACATCCCAGGCAGGAAAACCGTGATCTTTCATAACCCAGCACCAGTTTCGGTTTGCAAGCACAGTATTCCCAAAAGGAAGGTGTAAGAGATCTCGACAATTTTTAGTTTATTTTATTGGTGGAGCTTTGGAATCTTGGCACACTGAGCAGCGGGTTTCTAAAGAAGTCTTTTCTCACTTCTCTGGAAGTTTGCTACCATAATGGCAACCATCACAAACAGGCACCCATGAAATAAATATTTATTATATAGCCACTATGTACCAGGCACACTGCTGGGCTCCTTTTATGCACTCTTAATCTCTTTTAATCTTCGGAATACTGCAGGGCAGGTGTCATCAGCCCACAATGTCATCAGGGGAGTAAAGCTCAGAGAAGCTCAGCAAGGTTGCAGATGCAGGAAGTAGCCCCCAGCTGTCTGCTGCGACTGAAAACTCAATCGGATCCCATCATGCCCTGCCCCACAGGTCCCAGGTGATCTGCACTCTAACGTGGCCCCCACGTGGGGGCTTGGTGTAGTCCTAGGCGAGTGTGGGGACCGGGTATCTCTAGATCCAGGCCTCTCCGTGGGTCTAGGTAACACGTGAGGTTTATAATCTGAGGTTGTGGTTGCGGCTACTCTCAGGCAAGACCAAAGGTAGCTGGGGGCTGAGAAAAGACCCAAGATAAGAACAGAGATCATTAACTTTGTGAGGACGAGTGTCTTTCAAAGATTTAACGGACTGATTCTGACTCACCGTGACCTCATCTAGGGTTTCCGAGACTGTCAATCTTTACGGGAGCAGATGGCTTCATCGTTCTCCCACGGAGCCCCTGTGGACTTGAATGGCCCACCTGTCAGTTCGCAGCCTCGCCCACAGCACCCCCGGGGCTCCTGTAGACGCGAAGACCACAGCATCTAGCAACAGTAGATCCGGGAGGGTGGACTGAGACTTTAGAAATGATGCAGGACACAAGACAGTTGAAAAGATGGCTTGCTGAGAACTCTTCGATGCTTTATGTGAGCAGGCCTTTCCCCAAGGACCCAGGGAATGGCCTACCCCGGGGGTGCACTTCCTGGAGCGGCCCGGTGGAGGCAGCATTCCAGTTTCACTTCTCTGTCTCCTTTGGGTCATTCCAACTGCTAGGAACTTTTCATCGGGTTGGACCAACATTGCCCAGGTCCCTCCAGCTTGCAGCCGACTCCCGGAAACCCGTGTGTCCCTCACAACTCCTCGGGTCCTCCGGTTTGCGAAGGCCCGTTTGGGGGACCTTCCTTCGGCTCTTCTACCGAGCAGCGTTCGGGATATTGGAAGCCAACTTTCACTTTTTGTCTCCGAGCTCCGCCAAGGGTGCTGAGCAGAACACGAAGTTTCCACGATGTTAATAGGTGTCCTGTGCAAAGCAAACATACCAAAAACAAACAGACAAAACCCCATAAATAGCAAATGAGGATTAGGTGGCCATGCTAGGTTAAACCAGGTCAACCAGGTGGTTTCCTGCAAAGGTTCTCGGAGCTTTTGCTGGGCGGCCACTTGGGGATCGTGGGCTCCTGGCAGGAAACATCTTATACAACGTGTCCCAAATTTTGACTCTCCCAAACTTTTGATCTCAAAAATGTCTGTCTTTCTTTGCCCCATCTCTATTCCTGAGAACCTTTGGCTCTTTGCCAGACACACAACTCGAAACACAAGATTGTAAAATTGCTCCTCAGATAATCTTAATGCTTACCCACACTGTCTCCGAGCTAAAAAGCCAGGGCCCCGAACTACCCCTTCGAGTCACGGTGCCAAGGTTTCCCTTGACCTCCACACTTGCTCTTTGCAAGGGTGGCTATGTTAAAATACAGATGGGAGGGCCAGCAAAACTGGACTTTCTGAGGCACAACAAGTTCTTTTTTCCTAAAGGTCTATCCCAAATATTGCATGGGACACTCCACTACCCCCCCACCCCACTACGGAAGACAAAAGGTCTTTTGTCTTTTGGAAATTTAACTGGCTGTCCTATGTTTTCATTTGCTAACTAACACTAGAAGGGCCTCAAATGTTCCCCCTTTCCATTGAAAAATGCATGCTTTAGAAAAAGGACACAATATTGCAGAGAACCAAGACAACCACTTTTCCCTGAGAGGGACTTAAAGGTAGAAGCATCATTAGTTTATGTTTGATTAGTGACCGATGTAAGATTGGGACACACCAGGGCTCTGTCTGCATCTGCTGGCAAATTCAGAAGGCTGCCTACCAATCCTATACTTGATATATGTTAGCCCCCTGGGTATAAGTATTTATGAGCTAAATCCAACGTTTCGTCCCCTCTTCACTGGGTAAAGGTGCTCTGGTGGGGCTCTGGGCTAATCACTGGACTGCCAACCCACAAGGGTTGTGGTTCAAACCCACCAGTTGCTCCTTGGGAGAAAGATGAGGTGTTTCCCATTAGGCTGAAAGAAACGCAAAGGCAGGGATCATGTCTATCTTGGTCACAGCTGCATCCCTTGCAGGTAGCACAGGTGTTGGCATATGTAAGTGTTCGGTTTTTTGTTTTTAAGGAGTGAATGAATTAGTCACCAGATTGCTTGGAAAGCTAAGTAAGCCAGATGAACTGAGACTCGGAGAAGAGAGTCTCCTGAAAGAGGAACGTGCAAAACAAGAACATCTAATTGCAATGACTAAAATAAAACATTTCAACCAAACACAAGCCGTTTTCAAGAAGTTGAACTACTTCCTGGAGCCTCCAGTTTTTACTGAGGTGTGGAACTTGGCCTTGACAGCGGGCTGGGCTGTCTCCAATGGGCGTGGGGTCAGGGCTAATCACATTGGGTCTCCTAAGCCAGGGAGAACCAAGCAAATGAAGAGAAGACTTCAAGAAGCCTTTGCCAAGAGGGCAGGTATGGGAAGAAACACTTGGCATCCATAGCTTTGGTTTGGCGTCAGGGTCTATTGCGGTGATGCAGCTTCTGCTCTAAGCCAGGTCTGATAGAACTCTTACCCCAGCATCAGTTGACCCAAGCCCGGGCTTGGCAGCCAATTGCTTATCAGCAGTGTGGCAGCTGTGGTTCCAGTCCTGCAGAGCGTTAACCCTGACTCCAGAAGATAAAGCCCAGCATAAGGCATGGCATACTGTGAGAAGAGCCCCAAGTCCTAGGTGGAGAGCAGAGCATAGTAAGACATGTGATGCTTTCTGACTGCAAAATGCTGAGTTCCGCACCCACGGGTAGGCCATGTAACCTCAGCCTTTTCATCTGTGAAATGGGCACAATCATGCTGGCTTGGAGGTTGCTGGGAGAATTAAAATCAGCTGGCTGGTGCAAAAGGCCTTTGTACCCCATCTATGACTGGTTGGTATAATCCAGGAAAACCCAAACAGACTCAATGCAATTCCGACTCAGAGGGTTTCCCAGTCTAGTTAGCCTATCCATCTGTTACATGCTCGATAGTGCCACTAGGGTTTGGGGGGAGTTTTTACATCTGGGTCTCCTTGAGTGGATGCCCTGGCCTTCAGTCACCTGGGGAGTCTGGTTGCTGGCTGCAGGAGGGCATACCATTGGGGGAATAAAAGAAGGGCGGCTCCTACACAACCTGGAGCCAAATGGAAAGAACTTCAACTTGCATCCTAGGTTGCCACAGTGGGGTGCGGTGGAATCATGTTCCCCTCCCAGCACTCCAACAGGGCAGAGACTGCCCCATAGGGTTTCCTAGGCTGAACTCATTAGGGGAGCAGATGACCACGTCCCTGGTCCCACGGAACTGCGAGTGGGTGTTCCTCATTGACCCTTCAGTTAGCAGCCAGGCACACTTGACCCTGACACCACCAAGGAGCCCCGGTGGTGCAGTAGTTAAGCACTTGGCTGCTAACTGGCGGGTCAGAAGTTCAAACGCCCCACTCACTCTACACAAGACAGATGCGGGGCCATTCTACCCTGTCCTATAGGAACCCGAGATCCGAACCAGACCCAACTCCTGGCAGGGGGCACATCACATCATTCCTTTTAGACACCTCTTGCCAAGTTCTCATTTGCTAACAGGAATCTCAGTCACTGGGAGGCACACGTGATTTGCTCCCCACGGAGAACCTAAAAGCTGGCCAGTGGAGACCTAGTGGTGCCGCTGAGCAAAGGTCTGGGTATCTGATTCCATAGCAACCACAGCCAAGCAAACCCCGTGAAGCAGCTCTGCTCTGTAGCCCGTGGGGTCACCGAGAGCTTGGATCAACATTTCCACGACTGTGAGATTGAAGCCTCCCGGGGAGCCTGTCATGTGCTCGGATGTTTCTATTGAATTCCCTGGAACTTGTTGGTTGCCTCCAGCCATGGCTCTTGCTGGCTTTGCAGGGAAACAGGAGCAGGAAGTGCACACGGGTCATTCCGTTTCACTGGAGGGACAATCGTGCAGGGTGTTGTGGCTGATAAATTACTTGATCCTTCCTCTGCTGTGGAAAATCCATTCGTGTGCAAATACATTTGTAGATGTACTTACTGTGCCCTGTGCAACACAGAACACGGGCAGCCCTGCTGCCTTGAGGAGGCTTTCCACGTGGGTCCATCCATTTCCTCCTCCAGGGTCGGATTTGGTGCAGCAGTTGCTTACAGGACACAAGTACTACTTGCAGTCCCACCAAAGTCCCCATCGGGACCGACAGTCTTCTGGTTTCTCCACCTTTACTTGTGTCCATTTCTTTGCATTGCTGGCTCTGTGCAGAGTGTACCCCCGGCCTCTCACTTACAACTCTGCTTGTAAGTGCTCTGCTTACAACTCTGGGAGGGCACAAGGCAATCTTTATGCAACCATAACTGCCCATCTTGGCTTGTCAATGATCTTCTTCTGGGAGAAACCCCACCTTGCCACTGGATGGTTGGAGACAAGAAGAGGGGTGCACAGAGACTCTCCAGCTGAAGGTGCCCAAAGAGGCCAAGCAAAAGGCCAAGCCACACAATCCAGAGGAAGCTCCAAGGTCCGAGGGTTTGAGTCAGATACTCCTTCCCTGAGTCTCATGGCGAGAGACTGAGCAGTGTTTCGTTCTTTTGGGCATAGGGTTGCTATAGGTCGGGACAGACTCGATGGCACCAAACAATGACAACAGCAGCAGGGATTGCCTAGATGGTGAGCAAGGTATTCCCCAGCCTCCCAACATGCACTGGATTATACATAGTGCTCACATCAACACACGGAAATGTGTCTCGAGAGGCAGAGTTGACGTGTGAATGCTTTACAGGTTCATGTGCATTTATAAGAAAACACACATGAATTCATGTGCTTACAATTATCTACGTGAGAACGCTCTTGTTTGGATAGGGATATGTTCAGAGACATGCCCTCAAAAGGCCCTGACGCGCTCTGTTGGAATCACATCAACGACTCCTAAAGGTTCTTGTAAGAAAGACCAAACCCTTAACATGGCCCCAAAGGGTCCTCATATGGTGGCCTCTGCCTGCTTCTTGCAAGCTTGCCCTGAACCCTGCTCCTCCCCCTTGCCCTCTCTGCAACCAGCCACCCTGGGCTGCTCTCTGTCCTTCTGAGGTGCTGGGTTTCCTTTTGGCTCGGGCATCTGCACCAGCTGCTCTCTCTGAGTGCCATGTTCTTCCCTCCTCTCTTTTCTCTAGAAACTCCACCAGGACTCCGAAAGAACCTCTGAAAACCTTACTATGATTCTGATCCACAGCGACGCTGAAAGATCTGTGGGTTCCCAAGACTGGAACTCGCGACAGGAGTCGAAAGCCTCCTCTTCCTCCCACCAAAAGAACATAGACGTGTGTCTTCTTCATCTGTGTGAAAATGTGTATACGTGTGTGTGTTTGTCTATATGGGTATAGGCATCAGTGCAATAATCGGTGTGTGTACTTATGTGGGTGTGTGTATCTGTGGAAGGGTGTGTGTGTGTGTGTGTGTGTGTGTGTGTGAGTGATACTCTTCTCTGAAGCTGGGCATGTCTCCTGTTCTGATTTCTGAGTGGGAGAGTTTCTGTACATTAGGCAAACTGATTCATACAGATCTGAGCAGGACCTGCCTTAACTCGAGGCAGTGTGGTGTGGAGGATGGGACCCTCGACTAAGAACAGATCATCAGAACCACACATCACCCTGATTGCAACTTGTGGGTCTTTTTCCTCCCTCTGTGAGGCTAACTCTTCGTCTGTCTGCAGAGGATGTGGGATTAGGCAACCATAAAGCTATTGGGCAGTGTCACCACGCAAGGCGCCCTGCTGCCACCAAGCACACTTTTGATTAAGATCCCAATTGACTCAAGGAACTATGTGACCACCTTCCTCTTTTAGAGTCCAATAGGAATTGCTTATTGTTTACCAACTGTTTTCAGGTGCACGGTTTCATTGATAACACGTCAATTAGAGTGCCATTCGTTTGATGACTGGGTTCTTTCTGTGAATGCACTCAGAACACGGGGTCATTTTTCGATGCCTACGTTTGTGCTTTTCAGTGGAAAGGTGAGGAAGTGAAGACGGCGTCATCGGGATGCCCCGTAGTTGTGATCCTCAGCCCACCTGCTTCATAGCCCTTCTTGGGAAGCTGTGGCAAATGCAGGTTTCTCATTTGCCTGTGTGATCGAATGAAATAGAGCAGGTGAAACGACGGATAAGTGATAAGCAATTGATACATGACTATCAAAGGGAGGAAAGTTTTAACACAGTCTCTTGAGCAATCCATTAGGCACCTCATGAAAAGTTATCTCTTGTGACAACTGGGCATAGGCAGAGTTAGACTGTTACATAAACCCTGCCCTGTGAGATCAGTATCTTGAGGATGGGAGCCGAGAATTCGCAATTATTTCACTCAAAGTCACTTAAATCACATGCGTCCTCTGTAAAGCTTAGGACCCTCTGCCGTAAAATAGAATTATGGCAATAAATTCAGTCCTAAGCGGCTGCCAATGAATGAGTGTTCCGCAATTCCCTAACAAGCGCTTGCTGCACCCGGCAACCTTGTGCCCTTGAGGTTGACCCTCAACTCGTTTAGGTGAAGGTGCTGAGTGAGCGTGGATTATGGAGAAACACCTGGTGGGGTGGTGGGTGGGGGTGGCAGGGAGTGAAATAAGAAAAAAATATATTTTAAAAGCTGCATGTTTGTGATCAGAACACACACGCCGTTGCCTGACATAGCGTGAAAACATGGAGCACCCTCTCAAAATTAGGAACTGCAGACATGAGACACACACACACACACCCCGGCCCGCAGCAGGACTCGCAGGACTGTCCACACTGGCCTTTGGAAAGACCCAGGGGCTTTTGGTAAAGAGAGAAAGTAGGCAGTGGAATAAGACAGAACTGGGATCATGAAGGCTAATCCCCAGATAAAGACGCCTGCGGCTTGTGGGCACCAGGCTTAGGCTGCCAAACCAGTATGGTGCGGTTGCAAAGAAAGCAGGCTTCCCGCCTCGGACTCAGCTTTTGCTTCGTCATTGGTGTTGTTGCTGTGATTTCACAAACGATTTTCTCTTCCTGGATACACCAGCACACTCAGAAACCCAGACTTCCCTCCACCGCATGGGGTGGGGTGGCGTAGCAATAACAAAGTGAGCAGGGGAGACTGGACTCTCTTGGGCTCAGGACTACCTTGCTGGCTGACACCGGCTGCCTCTGCGAGCCAAGTTTCTAGGTCAGTGCCATAAGGCAGCTATGGGCTCTCGCAGGTCCTGTCCCGCCTTGGTATTCTGAGATGTGAGACCTCTGGTCTGATAAGCAGAAAAAAAGAGAAAAGGAACCAGCACCCCATTTCCAGATGTCCAGGACTTCCTGCCCCAAAAGTGGTCATTTGACTCAGTGCAAACCAATGTGCCCTTACTGGGCACCTCTCTCTGCCTGCCAACCAGGTAGGGGCAGCTCCCTCTGATCCTGCCTGCTCACAGGAAGCTCACCCTGGCATTCTAGTTTATAGTCACAGCCCACCTAGATAGCACGGGCCTGCCCTTTGTGCAAAGTGCCAGCAATTCATCAGACTGCTCTGAGCAGAAACCTTGGAGAAGAAAAGGAAATGCATGCATTGAAAATCTCCCCTTCATACACATCCTCCTTCTTTCTTCCCGGGTTCCCTAGCAGGGGAAGGGGAGTAGCCTAGCCGTGTGGTGAAGCCCGTGGGCTCCGGTTCCAATGCTTGCAATCTACTACAGTGGGTTCGGTGACTGTTAGCAATTGGGCTGACCCCTTTGAGCCTCTGCTTCATTATCAAATAAGGACAGACATAAGAGAACTGTTTCAGAGGGTTGCTGGGAACAGTAAATGAGAGTGTGCAACGACATTGCCCAAGACAGTGCCTGGCTCACAGGAAGCAGGAGTTGCTGCTAGTTACCTGTGAACTCTTCCACAAGGCATGCTCTGTCAGAATGGACATTTATGATTGTCCTTTTGGAATAGTGGATATTGCTCATTCTACGATCTGACATGATGTATGTTGGTAGAAATCAGCAGGTTAGGTCAGAAGTATTTAATAATGCAGAAAACCCTGTCCTGAGCAACCAATGGTTAGTTTCCAAGGCCCTGAAGGCAGAGCCCATGTGCAGAAAGCCTGCTTTCAGAAAAGCGGGAATACAAAGCAATCTATCATCCACTTGCAAAGGAGGCCCATTCTGCTTAGTTTGCAATTTTAGATCATGAAGCTGAATCCTCAACTGGTGGCCCTGGACCACCTGGTTTGGAAATACCTTAGAAAATGCATAAGCACGAGGGGGCTTCAAAAGGTTCGCCTAAGAATGGAATGGAACAATAATGGCAACATTTCCACAAACTTTTCTGAAACCCCTTCGTATACCCGATCCAAGGGATCTTTGTAAACGCACAATCCGAAGTAACATGAATAATCCAATTGTATTTCTATTTCAAAATATACATTGGCCTAGACACGCTTAGTGCGAAGACTGGAGCATCTATCAACCTAATCCATAGGGAACTCGCCAAAGAATTCCTCAAACTCACTGCCCTCCAGTCAACTCTGACACAGCACAACCCTACAGGACAGGGTAGAGCTGCCTCTGCGAGTTCCCAAGACTCTGACTTTACGGTTAGGAAGCCTTGTCTTTCTCCTGGGGAGGGGCTGCTAGTTTCGAACGGCTGACCTTGTGGCTAGCAGCCCAGGACTATAGCACCAGTGCTCCTAGGGGGTAATAGCATGTGTAATTTATCTCGTGGTGTGGGGAGCTATTATCTTTTGAATGATTAAAATGTGCTTTAAAATAAAAGTCATGAAGCCAGATGTGTGACACTGAAGACTCCCTGAAATCTTATAAAATTGGGGAGACAGAAGGAAGCACAGGGCTCATGCTCCTGTGTTGAGAACCTCCTAGACCCAAGGGAAGATGAATGCCAAGACAGGGAGATCTCCAAGGAATGGTGGACCCACCTGTGCAGGTGTGTAGGAAAGGACAACGAGCTTCCTCTTAAATCAGCGGTTCTCAACCTGTGAGTCGCGAACCCTTTGAGGGTTGAACGACCCTTTCACAGGGGTCGCCCGATTCATAACAGTAGCAAAATTACAGTTATGAAGTGCAACAAAAATAATTTTATGGTTGGGGAGTCACCACAACATGGGGAACTGTATGAAAAGGTTGCGGCATAGGAAGGTTGAGAACCACTGCCTTAAACTATGAGCTGGCAGGAAGAAAAAGCCTTCCCCCAAGGCTGACACCCTGAACTGGGATCTCTAGTCATCCACTTGTGGTATTTCTTATATAGGAGCACTGGATAACTAAGAGAGTTGCTAAGCTTCGAGAGGTCCCAGGTCTCCAGGCTCTTGGGCCAGGGGCTTTGAGTGCTCTGTGCTGGCCAGGGACCTACCTCCTGCCTATCCTTGGTCGTGTGTGGGTGATGGAAAGACCACAGGATGTGCTATGAAACCAAGGGTGGAGAAGGTTGTAATAGTCTTTGCAGAGAGGACTTTGCAGCTCTCATTATTCTCTCTCTGGGAGTTAGTAGGTCATTTGCAAAAGGCATGGGAAGAGCAGTTGATGAAAAGTTCTAATAGTTTGGAAAACTGCTTAACCTTATTGCTCTATTTCTGGATTTCTCCCCACGGCCAAGAACGGTTGATATCCTGATTTCCCGGGGAGGTTTCCCTCGGGGAATGCAGCGAAACCTCGGCAAGTCCAGAGGAATTGGGGGGAAGGCCAGCTGGGATTAGGGAACAGTCTACCTACTTTTAAAGGACATTCAGGTCTATTGTTTCCAGGGAAATAGAGTCACAGATTTGGAAGGAGCTTAGTCTAGCCTCCTCCTTCTCAGTGTAGGAAACTCCTAGGCTCATCCCATACAGAGCTTCATTTTGGCTTTTCTTGAATGCTTTCAATGACAGGAGGCTTACTACATTCAAAGACAACCTATTGCATTCTTAGAAAACTCTTCCTTCTCCTGAGCTGGGGTCTGCCTCCTTAGAAGGTTCAGTTTGCTCTCTGATATTCACAAAGAACTGGTATGCTCCTTTTCCCAGGTGGTCCTCAAAGTAGCCCAAAGGAGTTATCATGCAATCTACTGCCCTGACAGTGTAGACGGGTAAGCAGGTGGCTGTTAACCAGGAGGTTGGCAGTTCTCATCATCCACCAGAGAAAGAGCTGGCAGCCTGATTCTGTAAAGCTTATGACCATGAAGACCCCTGAGGGCATTCCACTCTGCCAGATGGGGTTGCAATGAGCTGGAATCAACCCGGCTGGATCTAAAACAACAGCCGCCACCACCATCACCACCACATCTTTCTTCTTCCTACAGGCTGAACACTCTCTACAGGCTGAACGCTCCCAGGATAGTCCACCACGATTTACACAAGAAATGGCATTTCACATCAGAAATAAAAACTGCTGTCTCTAATGAGTGTCCATATTAATAGCTATTTAGATTGAGAGTGAAGGAGAGCCGCAAGACCATGATCCCTGGACTCATTGTTCAAGAAAACACACAAGGAGCGAGATAGAGGAAGACTCAAGTGGAGACCTGAACCCCAGTTGCCCGACCCCAAATCTAGTGCTTTCTACCCTCTGCCTCCCTACTATTATTCACAAGACACCAGGATTTCTCAATTTCTTGAAAGTCCTTGAGGAGTTTGTTCTCTCAGCTATTTCAAAAATTCCTCCTTCAAATCATATTTGCATTGCCAGTGAAGTTGGGGTTAGCAGGTTGCTGAGCTGAGTCAAGTTTGTACCATCAATGGAAAGTACTGTTCACCCTGCTTGATCTCCGCTATCAGAAAATCATCTCACCTGTCCCAGAGGGCGAGCTCAAAGCAGAGGGCAGGCCTACAGAGCCGCCAGGGCAGGCCAATGGCCCTGAAGGTCCATTTCCTTGCTTTGTCATCGAGAGCGAGCTTGCTTGGGGGCAAGACTGCCAGAGCTCCTGCTTACTGGGCTCTGTTCCTTTTGGAGTTTCATATCCTTGTTTTCATTTGACTTGATTCTCTGAAGAAAAGACACAGCAGAGACTCCGAGAAGCTAGAAAGGCCTGTCAGTGATTGGCTTCCTGTCCTAGTCCCCGGCAGCCCTGCAGTCACATGCTCTGACTGGAACATTCCTGCCTGCCCTGACCCACAGCCCTCTCCCTCTTCTCTCAACAAGAGATTGCATTTCCAGTTCTTAACACTTGTTTTGGCACAAACTGCCAGTGACCCCAGGTTGCTTCCTGGTCTGTATGGGGACTAGGCTTCATGGACACTGGACTCACACAGACTGGGTCTCAGTTCTGAACCTGCATCTAGCCCGTGTTTAGCAAGCTACTTAATCTTCTGAACCTCAGTTTCCTCATTTGTTACATGATGCTACAACTCACAAGGTGGCAAAGATGACAGGCCTAAAAGATACTTAGTGCAATCCCTTACATTTAGCAAGTATTTCACAAAACATCTATTATTCAGATCACACTCCAGAAGATCTGGACAGAAATCTATGGTCTTCTCGTGCTACCCCTGGTGGATATTCTACAATGCCACCCCCCCTGCCCACCCACCCCAGTGATCCTGGTCTAAGTCTCATCTGGTAGCAGGTTCATCATGAGAAACCTCTAGGCCTTGTGGTTCCTCCGCTCCATCTCTCTTTCCCCTAGCGTCCTTCCCCCAATGGCTCTGCTGTCTGCAACTGGGAGGCCCACCCAGGGCCATCGCTGCACACACCTGTCAGCTTGCATCTCAGGATAAGGTTCTCAGCTGACAGACTCTGAGAACTTGCTGTCCAGGCAAAGAAAACTTTACGATGCCGAATCCAACACAAATCTTATGTAACTGACCAGTCAGCAAACAGAAGGACATAAGCAGCAGCTCCCCGCAAAAGAAACAAAGCAAAAACTCAAAGAGGTGGACACTCAAAGCAAAACCAAGCGGTGGGCGTCCGCCTAGGATGCGCTCACTTGGCAAGACCTTTAGAGCTGACCAAAGTTCTTGTATTGCACAGGTTCTTAAAGGAATCGAACAAGGGCTGAAGGCCCTTTAGAGCTGAGAATTGGAATTGATATTTGCAGGTGAAGTTTTTAAACTTAAATTTCACTAGCCACTCTCTACTTAAAAAAAAGAAACAAACAAAACAGATAGAAGACCTACCTTACACAAAAGAATATTTATACAATTTTCACATTGTTTTAAGGCCCCATGGGACTTACAAATGGTGACAGGAATGTTTCCAACTCTCTGAAATGAGACGATGGCGAATTTCTACCTGGAGTGACTTGAAATTCTTAGCAGGTCCTAAAGGGTTAAGATGCTCCAAGCTTCCCTGAAGCCAGAGGATATCCTAGTGGATTCTTGCCCGAGTCAAATGAACAATTCTTTTCTATTGTCCCCATTTCAGGTTATTTGTTTACTCCCTGAATTTTGTGTGGAGCGCCCAAAAGAATTCAAAACATCTGACAAACTAAATCTGCTGTGTTTTGATCCCTGGGACAAGCTGCCAGCTGAGGGTGAAGGCAGATAGCTCAATGACAGTTTGGTCAAGGGGACACACCGCTGGCTGACAGGCAAGCTGCCTGATTTTAGCTGTGACTCTGAGAGCCTTGGCTTTCTTACCTTCAGTTGGTCATTCTCCCCCTCAGGCTTTCTGTCTCTTCGGATGTCGACTGCTTTCTGTCAGCTCTTCCCAGTCTGAGATCCTGTGTGGCTACTGGGCTGTGTGAAGACTAGGTGGAGAAGCTGCCCACCCCGGGAGGTGGGGCTCACGGCTGGAGGAGAACATGGTTACAGGTGTGAAAGCTCTCTGAGGATAGAGCACCACTCTCCAGTCTGTCAGGGCATGGTTTAAAACCACGGGTGCCTGACATTTTCTGGAGAGTGCCGGGCTCTGCTGGGCCCACCATCCCATCACCGAACTGACAGGAAGCAGAGAAACCCCGTGCTTTTCTGTTTGGGGACGTTGGTTGCGACAAAAGCGAAGAGAGGAGCGGAGTCAGCTCCACAGGCGAGCAAAATGGCATTGAACCCTGTAGTCTGATCTTCTCCAGCCTGGCATTACCCAGGAGGACGGGCCACTCCATTAGCCCAGGGCCAAGCTCTGGCTCAGACACATGGGCAAAAATAGAACGCACAGTGAGGTTGAGGTGAGACGGGCGAGGATGGGGTGGGGAGGAGTGTGTTTGTTTACTTTTGTGATTTTTTTTTTCTCTCCTTCATATGCCTCTTCACACTACTCTAATCTCCCCCCATGGGCAGGTAGTAGTGGCCCATAGGCCGGTGATAAACTCTCCCAAACAATCCTGTGCAGACACAAAGCCTTCAGCCTGTCTCCTGGTCAGTCTCTCAGCCGCTATAAAGCTAAGTTCAGAAGTCAGCATGAAAGAGAGGAAAGAAAGGTGGCCCAAGGGCGGTCACTGGCTGGGTCAACTGTGGAAACTGTTTCTCTGAGGCGCTGAGAAATAAAGTCATGGCACTGGACAGTATCTCAAAATCGGTTTCAATTTTCAGATTATACCAGTGGTGATCAACCAGGAACAATATTGCCATATCTCTCAGAGGGCCTGCAAATTAAAAATTGCTGTATCAGCAAAGTAAACAAAATCTAAAACTTATTTTGATTTTAAAAGTTGATTCGCCAGGTTTCAACCGAGGGCACTTTCCCACACCATACCACTGCCTGTCCCCCCAGACATTTGAGTCTGGCTCAAGACCTTTTTGCTTATCACAACTGGGTGGGTGGTGCTAATAGCATCTAGTGGTTAGAAGGCAGAGATGCTGCTCAATATCCAACAACGCATGGGGCAGTTCCCACAACCGAGATTTATGTGGTCCAGGCATGCAGATAGTCCCTGCATGGAAAAACCTTGGGCAGAGGAGGAGGAAGAGGGAGCCGATATGGAAGAGGAGCAGGAGGAATTAAAACCCTATTTCTAGGTCAAGAGGTATCCGTCAGCACTGTGCTTCCCACCTTTCCTAGGATCATTTTTACTCCCCAGGGAATGATGGGCTATGTTGGAGTAGATTTTTCAATGGAAGATCTTCCCTTGAAATGATAAGCCCTGCAACAGGGCAAAGCTCTCCACTATGAGACACGGCCAAGAGAGAAAGAGCAGCAGCTATTAACCAAGAAGAACTGAAAGGGGGGTAGTAGGGGGCGGGAGGGGGGCACGTGGAGAGACAAAATACATGCCCATAACTCTGAGTGCGTGAGTCACTGTTTCTGATGTAACAGCACAGAATAATAACCGTGGGCTGGGCTGGGCTGGGCTGGGCTGGGCTATGCCGGAAGCCGGCAGCACCAAGTGCAAGGAGACATACAGACTTGGAGTGGCAGATTTCAAAGCAGGCGAAAGGGTTAAGCAATCCATGCATGCCACTCTGGTGTCATTCCACATGAAGTCACTGGGCAGTGATTACACAGAGGTACCTCCAGTTTCTAGTGGGGGTGGCAAGAACACTCCAGTCAAATCAAGGGGTTTTGGAGAGACAGGTGCAATGAAGTCACGATCAAACCATTTATTTACTGTAAACTTTAGACTTTGCTCAGGAAAACAACTCAAGCTGCCCCTCAAATCCCTGTCTTCAACACCCCTTTTGGAGCAAATAAGAGGAGTGGGGAGAGTCCATGTTCACAGCTGAAAGGTCCAAGATCCTCAAGTCCAAGGGTGCAGGAAGGAGCATCTCCTTCAGATACAAATTACCAGCAGCAATACATCGCCCCGAAGACTTGACCAATGAGGTAGATCAATACATGGAAGTTGTCCAAACATAGCCCACCAGGGCCTCTGGGACAGAAGCCTTCAGACATAAACTGAAAAGGTTCCCTGCAAGGAGGAACTGAACTGTACAAGAAACAAATCATCATTCAAATACGCTTTCTCTTACTTTTTTTTACAGCTTAAAAAAATAAAAATAATTAAAAAGGGGGCAGAAGGATGTCCTCCCTCCCGCACATCTCTATACAATTGTATTCTACATTTATTACACTCGTGTCAAATAGTCTGCTGTTTAGTGTTCCTTAGGGGAGGAGGGGGTCGTCTGAAAGAGTAGAAAAACAAACAAACAAACAAACAAACAAACAAGAAAACCAGTTACAGCAGCGAGTCACTGGTCCTACAGTTTCTCCCTCGTGAATCAATGCTATCGTTAGGCACGGTACCTTGGCAGTTCACAAAGTCTTGTGTGCCTGGGCGGTCCTCACCCAGCGGTTCATTTTCTCTCTCCTGCCCCAGGTGATAGCTGCTCAGCGCGGCTGCATAGTCGCTCTTGTCGTTGCTGTTGCTGGAGCAGCCATTCCCTAGGGCCTTCAGGGAAGCCTTCTGCAGGCACAGGAGCTCCTGGAAGGCAATCCGAAAGTCGGGGCTCCGGCAGTAGATCAGGGGATTGAAGGCCGAGTTGACATAGCCCAACCAGTTTAGGAGGATGTAAACTTCCTTCGAGATGAGGTTGTCCTGGATCACGTGCACGATGTTGACAATGAAGAAGGGCAGCCAACACAGGGTGAACGTGCCCATGATGATGCCTAATGTCTTGAGCGCTTTGTGCTCCTTCAAGCAGAACTTGGAGGACCTGCGTTGTCCGTGCCTGCCCCTCTTGTCCTGCTCCACCTGGCTGAGGTTTGGGCCATGGAAGCGGCTCTCGGATTTGTCGATCTTCTGGAGCTGCCTTTTGGCCACTTGGAAGACCCTGGAGTAGACGAAGATCATGACCACCAGAGGCAGGTAGAAGGACACCACGGAGGAGGCGATGGCGTAGGCTTGGTTCGTGAAGAAATCACAGCAGGTCTCGTTGGTATAGCATTTGAGGGCTTCCGGGTGGGTGGCCCGGTACCAGTGCATCTGGATGGGTAAAAAGGAGGTCAGGCCGGACACGATCCACACCATCAGGATGACCACCCGGGCCTTATTCTTGGTCAGAAGGCTCTGGTACTTGAACGGGGACGTGATGGCAAAGTAGCGATCCACTGCGATCACGCACAGGGTCTCGATGCTGGCGGTGACGCACAACACGTCTATGGAGGTCCAAAACTCGCACCAGAAGTTGCCGAAACTCCACATTTTCATGAGGATGTGGCTGGCCCCAAAGGGCACCACCGCCAGGCCCATGACCAAGTCTGCACAGGCCAGTGAGGTGATGAAGCAGTTGGTGACCGTCTGCAGACGCTCAAACTTGGCGATGGCCGTGATGACCAGCACGTTACCAAACACGATGGCCAGGACGATGAGCGACATGAGGATGCCCATGCCCACCACCCACGCCTCGTCCCGTTCTTGCGTCACGTTGTGCTGCGGCTGGTGGCTTTCATTGGACGCCAGCGAGAAGACGCTGCTGTTGCCGGCTTGCCCCATGGCGCGCAGGCTGGCAGG
>NW_022111372.1:84690684-84697310 GCF_000313985.2 Echinops telfairi
GCTGCTGTGCGTCCTAGGCAGCCCAGGAGCTCGGAGCGCTTCGGTGGCTGCTACCTGTCTGTCCCGGGGGCTTAGCGCGGAGAGCGGCACCCGGGCCCTTGCGCACCAAGGGAGACAGCTCCGAGGGCCGCACGTACAAGCACCCCGGCACCCTGGCAGGCGTGCTCAGACGTATTCCGACCCGCAGCCACGGACACTGAGACACGCCCGTCCAGCTCACCGACAGGAACGCGCGCACACCGCCCTGAGAGCGGCAGACCGGCACGGAGACTCGGCCAGGGGCGCACATCCCGAGGAGAGTAAGCAGAATGGACCCCTGAATGGGAGAGTTGCGGGACGCCACAGACATGCAGGCACTCCAACAACCCCCTCCCTAGAGCGTTTATCAATGAAGTCCCCACTGCTCCTTTCACCCCCTCCCCGCCCCCGCAGGCACCCAGCATGTTTCTTTTCAAACATTCCTCAAGAACACAGGAGGTGACTTCAACAGCAGCCCTTTGCCTCAGCACGCCTGCTGTCCGGTGCTCTGGGTGCCCTGTTGGGTCCTTTGCACCCACGGAGACCTAAGGATCAATTTGAGTGTCATTAGAAAGGAGGGTCTTCCTGTATGGGTTTGGACGTGGAAGGAGGCAGTGGTGTGCTTTAGCTGTTAATTCGAGGGAGTGTGACATCATCCCTGGCTATCTGTTGGCATGAAAATATATTGGAAATGCCTGTATGTCTTTAGTAATCCCATTGCAACGTAAGCAAAACAAAACAAATGAACAAACAAAACATTTTTTTGTTTTGCTCCATAGTTTGTTCATCTGTCTGGCTGAACCACGTGTAATCGCCAGCGTTTGGGTGTTTTTGACTTACAAAATGGCAACTTCCTCTGGTTCCATCTATTTAGATGAAGAATATCTTAAAACTGCAGAAAGCAAAAGATAATTAGTTACTCCCTGTAGTAGTAGTAATCATAATAAAGCAGACCATTCTTAAAACCAAAGTCTTTGTTCATCCACAAAATACTTTTCTTTGGCATCTGGCATATGACTTGACTTTTAAGGAAAGAAAAAAAAAAGCCTAGTGGTTGATTTCAAATGTATCAGTAGCCTCTTTGAAAAACTGAAAGTATTTCAAGCAGTGTATTCAAACATACTTTGCAGATTACATAATAATGTAACAATGGATAACATTTATGGAATATTTTCCTATGCACTATTCATACATCATTTCATTCCATCTTTCCTGTAATTGGATGGAGCGGTACTTTAAAACCCAATGCACACCTGTGAGTTAAAGTGGGGAAATAGTTTGCCCAGGAGCACACAGCCAGAGGCTGGATTTGAATCCATGTCTGTGTGGTTCAGCATCCATCCTTAAATCTTGTTACGGTGCTGCACCATTGCTAGGCGGAAAGGGATGGAGGATCGGGAGGACGCACTGCAGCTTCTTGGAAATGGTCAGGCTACGGATCCACCAGCCTTGGGACTCTCTAACTCCCTTTCCTTTGAAAACTCATACAGAGAAAACATAATTTCACTTATCTCTTTGGGGAGGGGAAAAGTAACCTTTTCCCCCTATTGCTCTTGGGTTGTGTGAAAACCAACCGGTCTAATAATAAATGTGAAAGTGCCCTGTGCACACAGATGCCACACCAACACGGGCTATAAATAACATCTGCATAAATGACTTCTGTCGCATATGTATACGGTTATCCTCTTCTACCAGACAACAGATGACTTTAGGACAAAGGTAACTGAAAGAAAGCGCAGAGACAAAACTCAACTTGCATGTCTCTTGGAACATCCTTGACTAGCAGAAGCTATTTTTGCAAGACAGCTGCCTTAAAACACACACACACACACACACACACACACACTTCCCATACAAGCCACAGATATTAATTAAGGATCCATTATGTTACATCACATGGTTTTCAAAACATACCCACCCATATTTGTGTTTTCCCAAACTGGCTCTGGTCTGATGCATTTTAGGAAGAGGCAGCGTCTGTTATGCAACCTGTTTCTTTAAATACACCTCTACCCCGAATTGTGGAACTAAGCCATTTAAAACCTCCTTCCTGTTTGTGAAACTATGGAATAAATAAGCATAATGTTTAACTTTCACAGACAAAAAACGGAACAAAGAAAACCCCTTTAGGACAAACACTAATTGATGATGCAGATACATGCATAAATCATTAAAAATTTTAGCTTAGAATATTTAGGGGAAATAATCTTTTTAAATTGCTACTAACATTAAATCAAGAAGGGGCAACTGCTTATGTCAGCTAAGAATTTCCAATCCTTTACCCACCAGCCTTGCCATATGTATCCCCCCACCCGGCCCCCCCTCCCTTCCCTGCTCTCTTTCTCTCCAGATCACCAGGCTGGTAGGAATGTCAAGCTGTCTTCTTGCCAAGAGTTTTTTCTCTTGACCTCTTTTTAAAAATCATAGATGGGGTTAGATAAGGTTAGAATTGAAAGGTGCTTCATAGATCCTTTAGTTCATTTTTAGTTTGCAAATGAGGAAACTGAAGTGCAGAATGGAGACATGTTACAGTAGGGCAAAACTAGAGTCGGGGTCTGCCTGCTGGCTTGGCATGCCATCCAGGGGCCAGCACTGCCCTTTCATTTCCAAGTGGAGGAGTGTGATAGGTACAGCGCATTGTGCTCATGGCCCGAGAGAGTTAATACTTCAGTGGAGTTGGAAAGAACTTAGTAGACTAAATGCACCTTTATCTGATGTAAGAAAAAGTAGAGTCTTTTATGGTGATTGATAGTGTCTAATTGCATATTTTGACAATCCCTTAAGACACTGATTTGTCACTTCCTGCCTGCTAAACAGGAAAACATTCACACACACCTACAGACACACACACAGACACATTTTGATTTACTAATGAATTTTTGAACAGAACTGAAGCTTTATGGGTCTTGGTTTAGACAAGATTTCTAACATCTTTATGATTCTTTGAGCAGAGAAACACTGTAGATCTCTTCCTAAATGATTGTTTTAAATGTCTTTCATTTTTCCTGCCTACAGTGTTAACTCCTTAAATTTGCATTAACTGAAATTAAATGCTTGTCTAGTGCTTAGTACAAAGGTTTGGAAAAGGAATAGCTATTATCATTACCTTATCTTTAAATTACAAATATAGAGACCAGATTTGTCTGATCTGCTCATCTGTGTGGGTGGGCCCTTTGGGCATGGATAGCGAGTGGTTTATTTTTATTTTGAATTGTACGAAACAATCAAGTAAAGGAATGCAACACAGATCCTGAGAGGGATGAATCGTGGTGGACGTTGTTACTGGCTGTGTTACATGGCTGGGTGAAATCGAATGCTTTTTAAAGGATGCATCTCACAGTCTAGCCAATTCCTTACACAATGCATGCACCCAAATCCCTACAGTGCCATCTCTCGGGAGGGCAAGCTGACCAGTCCCTTCAATGTGGATTTATTTCTGTCAACCTCTATCACAGACCTTACGTCTGCCCCCTTGAGGACGCTCAGAACAAGTTTCTTCTTGTCTTCTCTAAGTATATCTTTATGTTGGGGGCAGATTCCCTAAGATTTGCCTGGCTCTTCTTATTTAGGTTCAGTATGTATGTAGCTTAGTAGTTAAGCGTTGGGCTGCTAACCGGGAGAGTCAGCAGTTTGAAACCACCAGCTGCTCTGAGGGAGAAAGATGGATTCTCATAAAGAGTTACAGTCTCAGGGACTCGCTGGAGGGGTTCTGCCCCACCCCATATGGTGGACTTTGATTTGATGGCACTGTTTTGAATTTGGTTTAAGTACATAGCTAGAACATGGTGAACATCAGGACAGAAATCTTCTGTATCTGCTTGGGTCAATGTCTAAACTTAACATCAATACCTGGAACGATCCTAGAACATGTCATCAAGCAATCCGTTTGCAATCACCTTGGCAACCAATAAAGTAGAACAGAGCAACCAACAAAGCGTTTCAAACAACTGATTATACCAGATGAATTTAATTTCCGGCCAGGCTAGGGTTTTATAAGAGACACGCTAATAAATTCTCCACATCTCAGAGGGACTGAGCAAAGGGAGAGGGCATCGAATTAAAGCAGGGAGACTTCACTTGGCTGTTCAAAGGATGAGTTGGCTTGGAGAAATCAATCATCCAGAGTGACTAAACTCCAGTAGGCTGTTAAGTCTTCTTCTCATGGGCGTGTTATCAGGAGAGTCCAGTCCCTCTAAAAGGACATTCTGCTTGGTAAGGTCAGTGAAAAAGAGGAAGACCTTGACCATGGTGGATTGGCACAGTGGCTACAATAGCGGGTTCAAACAGAACAACAAATGCCACGGTGGGACAGGTCTGGGTATTGTCTCCATCTGGTGTCCACAGGGTTGCTATGAGCTGGAGCCCACTTGACCACATCCACCACAGCGACAAACTCTAGTAGCTTTTCTCAGGTAGGCTTCTGCCAAAGGAATTAAAACACAATTCAAGCTGTTTGAGTGACTACTTTTACCAATTCTTCCAAATATGATAAAATCTTGGTGGGCCCAATGGCCTTCTAGGGACAGAAGAACAAAGTTAAACCATTACGTAAAGTAGGTAGCTCAAGTCATAGTCTGTAGTCAGCTTGTTGAAACCTAGAGGAACTTCGTAGAGTTGGGGGGTGGGGGATGGGCATGAATGTTTTTCAATGGAGATGACCGAAGTAGTTTGCTCTAGAGGACAGAACATAGGTAGGTGATTAGGAGACCTAGGTTCTAATCCCACAACAGCTATCACGTGCCAGGTCACCTTCAACAAGAGGACTTTGGTGGTTTCGTGACAGAATTCTCACCTTCCCTGTGGGAGACCTGGGTTTACTCCTGGTCAATGTGTCTCCTGGGCGGAGTAGGTTATACATTGTGCACAACATAGGTTCCGCATTTGCATCCACCAACCGCCCCTCAGGAGAAAGATGAGTCTGTCCGTTCCCATAAAAGTTTACTATCAGGGAAACCCTAGGGCATAGTTTTCCTCTTTCCTATGGGGCTGCTATGAGTCGATTCAGTTTGATGGCAGGGGGTGACGGGTGGTGTGACATCTTTTAGGCAGCAACCACTCCTCTGCCAATGGAGGCTTCCATTTTGCCAGGAGGCTGAACAAGTTTCAACCGAGATTCCAGACTAAGACCAACAAGGAGAAAAGCCTAGTGAAGAAATGTAAGAGCTCCCAACAAAAGTATTTAATAATAAAAAAAAACACATTAGCTAATAAAAAATCTACTGTGTTAGTCTGGGTTGACTAGAGACACAAATTCATAAATACACATATGTATGTAAGAGTAAGGGAGAGATCTATATACTAGAGGAATTGAACATTGAGAAAACATCCAACCCAGTCCGGTCCAAGGCCATAATTCTGATATCAGCCCATATGTCCGATACCAATCTATAAATTCCTCTTCAGGCTCATGAAACACATGCAATGAAGCTAAATGCAGGATGATCACAAGCCAGTGGGTAGAAAGTCTTTCGGTCCAGTGTCATTGTAAGCATCTCAGTGCCTGCAGGGGTCTCTCTGGGTCTTCTCCAGCTTCCGAGGTCTGGTTGCGTCCATGTGGCTTGTCTTCTGCAATGTCTCCCAGGGAGTAGCAGAGAGAGAGAGGTGTACCAAGGAGGAAATGCCAGATTTCCCAGAATTCTCAGGAGAAGGCCATGCCCACACAGAAGTCTGTTTGGTTATCTCCAGATTGACAGCCGAGGCTCTACCCCTACACTCTTAATCCTTAAATTGACATCAGATTAGGTGACTACCACACAATGGTTAGTCCTGGGGGTTGTCACAAACAATGGTGGGGGGCCAGGGGCCAGGCAGTGTGCAGTTCCGTTTGCACAGCAGCCACCACTTTAAATTTGTTACCTTCTTCCTTTGGTCCTCACTCCCATTCATGCCTGAGGTGACATTTGAGGCTCCTGCTATTCTCAACAGTACCACCCTGTCCTAGGAAGGAAGCAGATGGAGGGCCATCGAGGAGATGAGTTCCTGACTCTGAAGAGCTGCTGTTGAGTTGGGAAGCAACACTGTCAACATCCTACCAAGGAACTTGGCGGCGATCCCCAAACCAGCTGCCATCTTTCAGCTGTTCACGTTCCACTCCTGTGACTTCTGCCTGAATACCAGCGATGCTACCATTTACTTGACGTTGACTTGCTTCTAAGACTCAAATGCATTCGTTGTGGGAGAGGATTTTGTATCCCTGCCATCACCACTGGCATGGAGCACTGGCATCATTTGCCATAAATAGAAGGCTCCCTTGAAAACCAAACCATGATAATGCATTCTAACTAGATTTTGCGGCCCTCCCCAGTCCTCAGCCGGAGGCCTGCTTTCTTTTCAGTGCACAAGTGACGGGCAGCAAGTGTGTGGGAGATGTGATGGATATTCTAGCATCTCAAGAGAGTTTCTCCATCCATTTGGAAATGTTGGAAGACCACCGACGAGGCATCCCTCCTAAGGACACTTTTATTTGAAGCAATGTTACTAAATGATTTTAAGTGACTTCTTGGTCTGCTTACTGCCAACTCACATAGCCCTGACTTATGCCACAGGACACATTACTGTGAGAGACAGAGTATGGCTTTGGAGCTAGGTAGACCTGGATTCTTTCCAAT
>NW_022111372.1:84698282-84700272 GCF_000313985.2 Echinops telfairi
CTATGGGGCAGTTCGACTCCCTCCTACAGGGTCACTGTGAGTCAGGATGGACTCGATGGCAGTGCCCGTGTTAGTTTGTTTTAACATGGAATTCAGCTGATGATCGTTGATTGATGGGGTCTGAAACACGATAACTTTAGTTCTTGCTTATTGCATGTGCACCTGTGCTTAGCGTCTTCCATTCATATTCTCCTTTTATTTTGTTTCCTGCAGCCTTACAAGGGGGCATCATTTTCCCTCTTCTGACAGGTGAGAAAACAGAGGTTTATAGACATTAAGCAGTCTGCCTTCAGTAGACAAAGGGAAGAGAAGGGCTTCAAACTCAACTCTTGTCTGATTGAGGGCCTCATCCTCAACCACTGATACAGAAGTCAGATGCCAAAGTCCAGACTCAATGAAGAGCCCGGTGTGCTGACCAATGAAGAGGATGCCCCTGGCTGTCAGGGTCTTGCAGCTGGATTTTATCAGATTATCAGAGCAGAGAGGCAAACATTTTCAATCATTTATGGGAATAAAGCCAATTGACCGAGATCTTAGGGCAAGCACACTAATCACAATTTCTGAAAAGAGATGGAGGGTACTAGGTCATCAGCCATGGGTCTGTCCATCTAGCAAATGATGTCAGCGTTTTGTTCTGTTGTGCATGATGTCAGTTCCTCCCATCATCTCCAAGGCTGAGTTCTCTAACTCTTCTATTCATTTTCATAGCATCTCATGCCCTTGGTCAAGAATAACTCTTAGTCTGTAGTGTCACTTCTGATTTGCTTGCTTGTTTATCACATTAGTCTATATGTTCCTAGAGGGCTAGCATTATACAGTGACTTCATTTTGCTTTGTATCACCCAGATAATACAGCAGTGCAGCTCTACACACTCACCAAACCAAACTCACTGCCATTGACTTGATTCCTACTCATATGACCCGATTGGACAGGGTAGAACTGCCCCTGAGTTTCTGAGATTATAATTCTTTATGGGAGTAGAGAGCCTCGTCTTTCTCGCGAGGAGCAGCTGATGGTTTCACACCACTGACATTGTAGTTAGCAGTCCAATTTGTAATCACTATGCCATCAGGGCTCACTGTACACTCCTCCTGATAGTCTTAAACTATCTATGGTCCTGGTACTGGGTCATATAGGATATGGACTCCCAAGCTACTCACGGGGTTAGTACCTAAGCTTCACATCCATGCTATGTAGTAAATACTGCAGTAAGGATGGCTTTGATTTTAAGGAGCAGAGGACGAATTCAGCAAGTCTTCCCCACAGACCCGCTAGGGAAGAGGTCTGGAGAAAGCGTCCAAGAAAAGCAGAAGAGCACTGGATAACGTGGACTCTTTAATCATGAAAGAACTGGAATTTAAAATCAAGTGGAACTGCAATTTTTTTTTTGGAAAATAATTTAGTAGACTCGATTAAAATGTAAAATGCCTATGTCTTTCTACCTAAAAATCCGTTCTATCAATATCAGGTGTCTGCAAGGTCAATTGGTATAACACAGTTCACAAAGACACTGTTCTACATCCTACTTTGCTGAGTAGTGACTGGGTCTTAAAAGAGCCGCTAAGGTGAAACTATTGATCTCTCTCCATTCAGAGGGAAGAATGATGAAAGCTGAAAGGCGTATGGAACATTTAGTCCAACGGACTGACGGACCATGCAAAAATCTGCGCAATCATAACGAGACCAAAAGAACTAGATAATGGTTGGCCATCAAGGATCACATTAGAAAGATCTGGATAGTGTGCGAGAGTAATGTGGAACAAAACCCCAAATTGTGGAAGAGACCCTACTTCCTGGTCGGGTAGAGGTTGATGAGACTAGGACCCTTACCTACTCTTTAGGTGTGGAATGGAAGCTCACCTCCATGTTAGAATAACCATCCATTTAAGATCCAAAGAGAAGCATTTGCTCAAGGGTACAGTAAAGAGGGTCGGCAAGAAGGGGGAGTGGCAATAGCAAGCCCAGAGGGCAGGTGGGACAAGGGGCGGT
>NW_022111372.1:84703156-84742864 GCF_000313985.2 Echinops telfairi
AAAAGCAAATTGTATACTTTTATTCTAAATTTATGGGCATCAAGTTGATTTGGCTTCTAATAACCCTGTAGGTCAGGGTAGACCTGCCCTTGTGTGTTTCTGAGATTTTTAACTCTTTACAGGATTAGAAAGCCTCATCATTATGTACTAGCGTACTTAAAATGAGTCCATCTCTGCTATGTTAGTAAACGTGTGTTGAGGGTTATGGGTTCCCCTCAGGATAAGGATGATATGACAGGGTGTATGATAAGAGCTATAAAAGGAGCACAAAACAGAAACCTGACACTCAGCAAAGGGATTGCTCGTGTTAGTTGTGTCGGGAACGAGGAATAGAAATCATAGCAGGTTGCGTTCAGTCTGTGGCCATTGCGGTTGAGCTGGTCTTGAGTGCTGGACAAAACTTTGGTAGTCAGCATGGAAGGAGTGGGGGGACCGGGGAGGATGTAAATAGCAGGTCATCCACATGGGGCAGCCTGCATGTGAGGAAGGGAATAGTAAATGGTGGATTGGCCTACATATTTTGAAAGTGCCCAGAATGCTGGGATGAGGAATTGAGGCTCAAGGGAAATTATTGTAGGCCGTAAGGAGGCCTATGGAGAGCTTCAAGCCAGGAAAAAATTAAAAGAAAGGAAAGAAAAGCCAACTGTGAGATAAACGAATGCTACCAGCAGGCTGGTGGCACAGAAAATGGGAGGGAGACTGGGTTTGGAAAGGGTGTGACATGGCTCTGCTCTCAGAAGCCTTCACCAAGGGCCAGGTCTTTGCTTCCATATTTATAAAAGCCAATTTTGACTCCTCTCTGACCTGCCTCGCACCTGGTGCTGGGAAGCCAGTGAACAAATGAGCCTGGGGCTATGGGAGGGGCTGGCTGCCAGCGGAAAGCTCCAGGCCTTCTGAGACTTGCCACCAAGGTTTTTGGTGCAGGAAAGACTGCAGGCTGGTGACCCTGTGAGGTCGAGGCAGTCCTGTGGGAAAGGACAGATGAAAAGGAGTGGCGTAGCACGCCATATCTAGAAAGAGCACCGAGCCTACTCTCATTTCCCACTTGGGCCAAAGGAAAGGCTGGAAAAGAACTCTGACTGGAGCCAAGCACTGGAATACGCTGCCTGTGCTAGCATTCCCTTTGGAGTTCCCCTGCTGGGAATTTCTCCTACTGGCATCCGCACACAGACGTGTGAAGGATGTATGCAAAGGATGCTCTGTGTCACATTGATGGCCATCGTTAATAACCCCAAGCTGGAAATTACCCAGGTGCCTGTCAGAGGAGGGATGCTAAATAAACAGACATATTGACACACTATGGGTAATTATGCAGCCGTTGAGAAAGATTAGCTCTCTGCTAATTGAGGTGTAACAATATCCAGAGCATATTGTTAAGTGAAAAAAGCTTATTATAGAGCTGGTCCCAGTTGTGTAAACAAACTACAAAGTATAAAAGTATGTGGTGTGTGTGTGTGTGTGTGTGTGTGTGTGTGTATGTGTGTGTTTGTGGCATCTACCTAGCAACATGCAGTGGTATAACCACAGCTAGGAATTTTGTATTGCAGTTATCAAGATGAGACAGACGCATGTGCAGATCCGAAAGCTCTTCAAGATGAAGCGAACCTCATGAAATAAATCAGTAGGTATAATGCCATCTTTTTGTATGAATGACATGTAATATGCTTCTATTATTTTTAACAAATATATTTTGAAAAGACACTTAGAAGTAGTCACTGGCATTTAGCCTAGATGCCTAGGGACTAGTGGAGTCCTGGCAGTGGAGTGGATTAGGTGTTGCATTGCTAGCCGCAAGGTTAGCAGTTCAAAACCCAAACCTACGCATTGGGAGAAAGATGAGTCTTTCTACTCCTGTGAAGAGCTACAGTCTCTGAAACCCCCAGGGGCAGCTCTGCCCTATCCCACAGGGTCACTATGACCTAGAATCATCCCCATGGCAATGAGTTTGAAGGGACTGATACCTGGAGCTGTGGGGAGGGCAGGGCAGTACACATTTACTGCCACTTAATAACTCACCTGCTTTGTTGCACTGTTTTACATGAGCATTGTTGTTGCTCACCACTCGGTTGGTTTGTGTCACTGTGGTCGCTATATGCTTTTGTGGTGCTACATAGAAGTTACGCTATTGGTATGCCAAATACCAGCGGGGTCACCCCCTGCGTCACAGAAAGGGGAAGGCAAAGGCTGCTTGGTCCTGTAACACCCCGTGCATTATGGTCAGTTGGGGATTAGACTGCTGTGATCCAAAGGATTTTCATGGGTGGATTTTCAGTAGTAGATTACCAGGCCTTTCTTCCTGGGCCACTTAATCTAGAAGCTTCATTGAAACCCGCTCATGACAGCAACTTGCAAGCCTCCACTGACATGGCCCAGTGGGAATGCCACATGGGTGTCCCACACAGACAAGAGTTTTACACTGAACAACCATTGCGCCCACACTGTGCTGTTAGTTACCATTTCCCTGACCCCCATCCACAGTGATCCCACGGGTGCAGAGTGGAAGGACTCCATAGCGTGGTTCCCAGCCGGGTCACCTTGCAGAAACAGATCTCTATGCCTGTCTTTTGAGCCTCCTGGAGGTGGGTTCAGCTGCTGTGAAAGGCTCCTGAAGGAAAGGTGTCCCTTTGAAGACTAGCGTGTGCTCGGCCCAATGCAAGATGTGCATGTGGAAGCTGGACAATGGATGAGGAAGAGCAGAGAAGAAGTGGAGTGCTTGAATTACGGTCTCAAAGAATACAGAATCAAACATGGTGTGCCAGAATGGACAAATATGGCTTGTAAAAAGCACAGCCAGAATACTCCTTAGAAACAAGGATGGTGAGATTTGTGTGTGCGTGTCTCACATTCTTTAGATAGGTTATGTGGAGGGACCAGTCCCTGGAGAAGGACACTGTGCTTGGTAAAGTAGAGAGCCCGTGAAGAAGAGGGGCACCCTCAGTGCGACAGACGGGCACTGTGGCTGTACCAATAGCCCCAGCAGAGCAATACTGGTGAAGGTGGCTTCCTTCTGTCAACCACTGGGTCACCATGATTTGAATCTGACTTAACCACACCTGAAAACAGCCAGGTGGGCTCCAGCCACCAACCTTTCTCCTCGGGACTGAGAGCTTAAACATTTGTACCTTCCACTGGAGCACGATTAAAGTGTCATTTTCAGAACCAAATTCTATATGTCCTATAGAATTATAGAATATATACTGTCAGGGCCCCAAGGTTTCTTTCCTTTGACTCTCCTCTTTTGGTGGGAAAACAGAGATACAATAAATACAAGAGTTAACAAATCTGATACTAAGCCCATGGCTGTATCAGTCAAGGGTGGAGTGGGGAGGAATGAGCAGCAGATCACAGCACAGGAGCAACAGCAGAGATGGCTAGAACTTTTAGTAAGCTCTTTGGAGAAGGGGAAGAGGAAGGATATGAAAAGAAATCAGGAAATGAAAATAAAGACAAAACTTGAACAAATGAGGAAGCTATTGTTAGAAAAGAGACTGAGCTTGCTAAAGCAGTCACTGGGCCTCTCTCTTTCCTGCCCTGAGTATTATGCGAACCTCTGCAGACAGGGCCTTTTTGGATAGTCCAGTGGGTTAACAGGGCTATAAATCATTCTGTCTCAGAGCTCCAGTGCCCTTAATCATTACCTAGTTCAATGGTTTACACCTGCTTCCCTAGAGCCCTCCTACTGAGGCAGGAAGGGACAGGAAGGGTGGGGGTGGGGTGACAGCAGTCTGTCCCCACCCCAACCAGTGCTACTCCACTACCAGCTGCTTTTTGGGCCCCACTTCTGCATACAATTAATTATCTTTATGCACAATCCTTTCACTGTCAGAAAACACCACTGACATTAGATAGGAACACAGGTGTGCCATGAGGAAGGAATTTGAGAGGCTGGAAAGACTCAGTCTCAAACCAGTTCCAGGCCTTTGGCTCTCAGTCACGTGTATGACTTTGTATTCTGACATTGTAGTTGGGAGGGGCCAGATGCGGGGAAGCGCTGTAGGCATGTTTAAATTTCAGCGACTTAAGGTGCAAATACCATGGACCCCTGAAACAACACACAAATCTGTCTTGGAAGAAGTACCATTGGCATGCTCCTTAGAGACAAGGATGGAAGACTTCCTCTCAAGTACGTTGGACATGTCATCAGGAGACACCAGTCCCTGGAGAAGGACATCGCTTGGTAAAGCAGAGGGCAGCGACAAAGAGGAAGAGATGGATGGACACAGTGGCTGCAACAATGGGCTCAGACGTGAAAACCATGGAGGAAGGCACAGGACCTGCTGGTGTTGCGTTCTGTTGTGCACAGGGCTGCTATGCTTCAGAGCTGACTCAATGGCACCTAACAACAACAACAACAACACATTGAAAAGAGGGTATGCCCAAGAAAACAGTGATAGACGTGTAACCGCCACCGTGAAGCGGGCTGAGGGTACAAGGAGGAGCCCATCAGCAATAAACCAAAGAGGAAACTGCTCAAATAACATCAAAGATGAATTAAACTATAAAATGGAAAGCTAGAACCGAGACTCAAAATCCTAATCCACTGCTGTTCATTCGCTTCTGACTCCGGGGAACCTGAGAGGATACAGGGAACCGCCCACAAGCACTTCCAAAGCCACACACCTTGACGGAAGCAGAAGAGAGGTAGGACCACCTCTCTCAGTCAGCAGCTGAGTTCTGTAAACACCACACCACCAGGACTTCTCAAAGAACTCAAAGGTTAAGAAATAAAAATATTGTAGTTCACGCAAACACCAAGTATGTTTTGATTGTCTGCTATAGGCCAGGCACATTATTTAGGTTCTGTAAGTCCCCAGGCTATGAATGTCAGATTTATGGAGAACTCATAATGGCACATTAACCTTATGTAAATTTCCCCCCCACTTTGAAACCACCGAACCATCCTCTCCTGACCATAACTTCTCCATCACAGTCATCTTCTCTTGCTACAGGTGCAGCTTTAGTAGTATTGAAAAGATTTTGAGCCTTTGCTTACTCTAACCCACCCACTGCCATCGACTAGAATGACCCTGTAGGACAGAGTAGATCTGCCTCCCTAGGGTTCCCTACGTTGTTCAACTTGATAGCGGCAGCCAGCTTCATCTTCTTCCCTGGAGTGGCTAATCAGTTCAAATGACCAGCCAACCTTGAGTTAGCAGAACGATGCTTCCTCCACTATGCTCCAGGGCTCCTCTTGTACTGACAACCCAAACCCGTTGCCATTGAATCAGTTCTGACTCTTGCACTGAGTTAGAATGCAAGAGTAACTGTGCTCAGTTACCTACGACGTTGATTCAGAGGCACCATCAGGAACTGGTCTCATCCGTAACCTGGGGATGATGGATACAGTGAAGTCAGACACACCCCCTGCTTTCTAGCACACAGGCTGACAGTTTGCATGAAATAAGACCACAGACGGATGTACGCGTGCCTCGTTCAGCATGCTCTTATGACCTACCGATTATTCGCAACGTGCCCCAAAGCCTGGTGTGCTCTGTCTGGCACACAAACAAAAATGTTGGCCTCGGCTCTGTGACGTTCAGAGGGCACCCAGCCTGTTTTCCTGGTTTCCTGAATCAGGAGGCAGTTGAAGCAGAGCGACCTAATGCAGTGCTTGCTGGTTAGAGGAGAGGAGAGGGGAGGAGAGGGGAGAGCGGGTAAACAGAACAACCGGGGAGCCAAGCAAAGCGTTGCTAAGAGGAAAGGAAAGAGGAAGAACAGCAGCTCCTGCCCTGGTGGTGGAGCTGACATGCTGATGCACTAAGTGGGTGAAGGGGGCCTGTCAAGCCCTCCAGAGCTAGGAGGGCAAAGCACAGGCCTCAGACCCTCGGAACTCTGAGCAGGGCTGCAGCGACCCCCTCACTGTGCAGGAGTCTGAGGGGAGAATGACTCTGGAAGCCACACAGCAACCTGGAGGCAGTGGGAGGGTGAGAGCGCATTGTCCCATTCTGCCCTGGGAACAGTGCAGTGGTTCAGTGGGCAAGGGGGTTAGGGGTCCAATAGGCCTGGCATGCCAGGTCTGCCATTTGTGCTGCTGTTTCTCCTGCAGCCTCCACGTTTTCATCAGCAACATGGAAATAGTTCACTGCAATTACTGTCATGGCTCAACTCCAAAATGGCCACCACTGGTCCCTTCCCTCTGGTGTGCCCCACCATTTTCTCATCAGAGGGGGATGTTTATTCTCTCGCCCTCTTGACTCTAGTCTGAGAGTGAGTGCTTTATGCAATGAATCCAGTGGACATGGCCCAGGGCCAGTTCTGGGGTTAGCCTTTCTGAGGATGGCAGCTTCGGCTTGTCTCTCGAAATGGTCGCTCTGGGAGAAGACCTCTAGCAGGTAAGAAGTACAACTGTGCAGAGATGTCCAGGCCTGTCAGGAGCCCAAAGCTGCCCCATGGAGGAGCCACGCATGGGGACAGAGCTGAGCAGGTCTGCCTGTTCCCACCCCCATTAGTTTGGCCCTTTGAGCCCAGGGTGTCTGGTGGCTACTCCAGCCCCAGCCTTCAGAAGACCTCACTTGCTGCTGCTGCCGCCACCTACCTGTGGAGGCACGAGAAGCCCCAAGCACACTTTCCTCAGCGGAGTCTTTTCCGGAATCAAAATAGAAACCAGAAAGCCCAGCTCTTAGCCATGGGGTTTTGGGGAGGTTTGTTCCACAGCCACAGCTAAGGGGAACATTCATGCTGGCCTCCACGGGAGGCTCTTCTGTGGATTCATGAGACGATGACTTGGAACAGGGTGTGGCACACGGTGAGGCTGAATAAATGATACCTTTTTTATTTCAACAAACTGAATCCTAAACAAACGAATCCCAACCCCCTCCATCCATTCTCTCAGAAAGAGCTGTGCATGGCCAAACGGAAGGAAGGCGCTGGTAGACCATGTGATATAACCTTGCAGGCCTTTGGGAGCACCCTCCATCGTATTCCTGCGCCTCCCACCCCTCCTCCCATGCCCTGCTCCAGCCACACTAGCCTTTTTAGCTCTTCCTGAGTCAGGTGTTTGCACATGCTGTTCCCAATGCCTAAAAGCCTTTCCTTTACCCCGTTTGCCTCATTCGTGCTTACTCATCTCCAGCCCGAGCTTAATCATCATTTCCTCTGAAGCGTAGCCTCACCCTCTGGACCATGTGGGCACAGAGCACCGGGACCGCTCTTTTCCGCAGTTATAATCGTTTTGTCACTTTACATTTCTGGGTGAGATTAGTTGCAAGTATCTTTCTCTTCCCACATGGACTCCCCCAGGGCAAGGACCACATGCTTTCTGGGTGCTTTTGTTTATCTCTACAGCCCCCACCACTAGCACCAGCTGGCACCTCTGCCCCATGGTGGTGTAGTGGGGTACAGATAACCAATTGGGGTGCTAACTGCAAGATCAGCAGTTCAAACCCAGCAGCAGCTCTGAAAGAGAAAGAAGAGGCAAAGGTTTACAGTCTCAGAATCCCACAGGGGAAGTTCGCTGCGCCGTAGGCAGTAGCCGTGGCAGAGGGTGGTCCAGGAAGCAAGTCTGTTTCCCTTGTGCCTATCCTTCTTCAGATTAGCATCCCTGGTTCCTTCAAGGTATTGCATTGGGTCTTAAATCTGTTCCTCTTCCTTCCCTTGACCTCTAGTTGAAGCTGTTAGCCCACAATCCCTTCCCTTCCTTAAGAGTCCTGCTCATAAGGCCCACAATCGGTGGCTTGTTGAGCTCTTCTGCTATATGTGAAGAGGCGACTCTGGTACCAGGCAGTTCCTCCTCTACAATCGTCTCTTAGCAAGCAAAGCACTTCCTTCCTCAAGCCTCACCAGTGGGTTACCAGCGCTCTGAGCCACACTGGCATGCCTCCTGGGTTGCTGGCATCTTCCTGCATCCACTCGATAAACCACCCCCCACCCCAACTCTTCAGCCTCTCTGTCCACCACCCCATTGGAGATACCCACCATCCATCTCTCACTTGGAATGTTATATTCCCACCATCTTCAGCCTCTCTCCACTCCAGAGTGCTTTCCACACCAGCTGCCTGAGGACATTTCTAACTAAACATCTGCTCCCATGATTCCTCTGCCTAAAGCCTTCAATGAACCCTCCCCTGCCCATTTTGCCATTAACAAAAGTTGCAAACTGGCAGCCTCTGGCCACATCTGGCTTGCAGGTGCCGTTGGTTTGGTCTGCAGAAGTAAAATACTATTGTTATTAATAATAATTAGACATTTTAAACTTTGGGACTATCATATAAAATCCCATATGCCCAGCTTCTCCTAAAAATATCCACGACCCTGTCACATTGCAAAGTGGAAATAAAGAGTTGGCGCCGAGCAGAAGTTGCTCTCTTGGGCACATGATCTTGAGTTTGCCATGGTCCCTGCCACTCCCTAGGGAGAGTTTGTTTTCAAGACAAGTGGCCAGCTGCTATGCACGTGGACCTGGCTGAGTCTGGCCATTGTCCTTGTTTATGTACCTTGCAGACTCCCCTAAACAAACTCTCAGCAAGTGGATTCCAAATCACAGCAACCCTGTAGGGCAGCATAGAACTGCGCCTTTGGATTTCCAAGACCATGACTCTTGGCAGAGTAGGAAGCCTCCTCTTTCTCCCATGGAGCAGCTGGTAGATCCCTGAATTGTAACCTCTACCTGGTTGATAAGAATTCCCCATTTCGGAGACTTTTGACAAGAGTGGTTATGCATTGGGCTGCTAACAGCAAGGTTAGCAGTTAGAAACCACCAGCTGCTCCTCAGGAGAAAGCTGAGGCTTTCTGCTCCCCTAAAGAATGGCAGTCTCTGAAACAGGGATTGTAGTATTAAATTAAAAAAATTAATGACGCCGAGGGAGGTGGGGGGGCCCAGCCCCCACCCGCTGCTACTCCTACGAGTTCAGTAATACTACTTCTGGGTTCAGTAATGCACAATTGTACGGTTGTGTAAGCATTATATTAAAGTCATCAAGAGCATGAGAGATAATACAATAATACAGTCAGGCATGATACATAGCAACATTGCTCACCTCAGCCCAGCTTGGTGGTCCACGTGGAGAGAGGGGGAAGGGAAGGAGGGAAAGGGAACAAGGGAGAGGGGGAAGAGTCAGGGAGGTCAGAGTCCGAGAGAGAAGTCCTTGCTGACTCACACCTATATACCTTTTGGGGGCAATTCAGCCCACTAATTACAGGTAAAGACATACGTCACAGGAAGGGGCTGCACTATAGGTTATACAGCAATGAGTGGGTGGTCTAGGGGTTGGTCTCTGGGTCTCCATAGGAACATTATCAGTAGGGTGTAAACCCCTCCTACAGGAGCCTGTCCATTGTCCCCAGAGGCAGGGAGCAGGCCCACCCCTGTGGAGGGATGAGACAGCAGTCTGGCAACTGATTCCCTCAGGGGAGGGAATGCCTGCGCATCTGACCTCCCCCCACAGGGGATGGCTGCACATGCTCTGTAGGGTCACTGTGAGTGGAAACGGCCTCGGTGGCAGCAAGTTTGGTTTCGGTTTGAAGAAGAAAAGCAAAGAAAGAGGAGCTTTTCTACTTCCATAAAGATGTACAGCCTTGGGAACCCACAGGCTGGTTTTACTTTGTCCTGTATGGTCACTATGGGTCCAAAGGACTTGCTGGCAATGAGTTTGAGGTTTTCCGAGAGTAAAAGAGTTTAAAAACAACAATAACATTTTCACCAGTTCATCCTCTAGTCGAATTCCACGTGCAACTCACTAAGAAGTCCTTTTTACATTTTGTATGCGGGTGGCTGATATTACAGTTCATTTGAAATTTCTTCTTTGTGCTTTTTGATTGCTCCCAAATTTTCTACAATAAATGTGCTTTCCCTTCCTAAAGAGAGAATTTAAATCAGCGATACATGGGCAGAATTCCAACTGTGAACAGAAAATCGGGAGCACTTGGTTTCGTCTTATTGATTTACTCACACGACTGGCTCTGTTTTCTAAGTAAGTCACTTCTTATCACGATACTACCATTCGTTGATAAACTAAAATGCACTTACTTGGCTTCGGGGGTTTTTTTTGTAATTGTTTTATTGAAGTAATGTGCATACTGATGAAGCAATATACACACACTTGTGATAAAGCTGGAGTGCTTATTGCATTTTAGTAAACACATCTGAATCCTTAGTGCACTTCCATAAAATGGACATATTTTACAAATAGTACTGTGTTGAGAAAGCATTTCTTATGAACTGAAGGTTACAAGAAGCCAAAACAATTGCCTTGTGTGATGTCTCCAAGATATAGTGTGACTGAGCTGAAGCCCCAGACTACTTTCTCTTCTCCCTGGGCCAGGGCAGACGGAGAGGAAATGGCAGAGCAAGATGTCTGGGGACCAGTGTGATGTGAATCAGGTGGAGCAAATGTAGCTGCATGTGCAAAAAACCTCATGCTCTTTTCACTCCCCTCCTCCCAACTCATTCCTCTGTCCCCTCACCTCCCATCCCCACCCCTACTTGGGTTATTTGTCCAATGACTGCTTCAAGTTCAGGGAGTTCCTCTTCGTGGCTCAGTTTGGAGTTAGGTTGATCAAGAGAGTCACTGTGTTGAGAATTATAGCCCTGATTTCCCTTTCTCTCTTCCTGGGAGCATGTAAACAGTAGCTGTGCCACTGGAAAGAGGAAATGCCACATTCACTTGATGGTAAGCAAAAGCCTATGATGGGATGCACTTAGAGGGACAGCATCATTCAGAAATCCCCACCAACTCCCCACTGTTCTCCTGTCAAAACCCAGCTCATGGAAAAGCCCTTGGAGATTGTCTAGTTCCTGTCACCTGCTACAGAGGGTGAACCTAAAGCTGCTTTCCCAAGGTCGTTGTCAGCCCCCACAGAGTGAAGGTTAGAAACCATTGGCAGGTCTTTCTTAATTTTGTGAGATATAAGTATATGTTATCTAGCAGGTTGTATCCACTTTTTTGCTTGTGCTGGTTAGGTACTGTAGTAGTTACATAACCTGGTGTCAACTTGAGACTATCAAGAATGCAAGGGCGGCATTTAGCCTGTCAATCACGTCACAGTTGGATGACCTCATTTGGAGGCATGGTGGAGATAAATAGCTCACTGGAGGCCAGACATGCACTCGCTGTGAGACATTTCTTGATGACAAGCCACATGGAGCTTCGCTGATGGAGCCCTGGAGCTGTAGGAGCCAGGTGGAGACCCACACCAGCACTGTGATGCTTCTACACCACTGGTTCCTCAAGACTTTCTACCCAATGGCCTATGATCTTCCTGCATTTGGTGTCATTACATGTGTTGGGTGAGTCTGAAGAGAAACATATAGACGAGTATTGGACATATGACTAATACCAGACTTGTGGACTTGATCTGGACAGGGCTGAAGTGGTTTCTCAATATATAAACTGTTCTTTTATATAAAGCCTTTTCTTATACACATATGAGTGTCTATAGATTTGTTTTTCTAGTCTACCCAGACTAACACAGGTATCTTTCACCTCTCAGTTCCAATGCTGCCTCTCTATTTCGTGCTCTGTGATTCTGGACTGGGAGTTGCAGGAGAGGGAAAAAGTCACTCACTTTATGATTCCAGCTTCTCTTGGGGTTCCTTAAGCAGCAGAGGACAAGGCAGCTCGGCCACCAGTTTCTTGCAGTGTCCTATACACCAGCTGTGTGTCCTTCAACTTCGGAGTCCAAACAGCAGCTACGAGGCTAACTTCTATGTGATATAATCATTAGTCAGGCATCTGAACTCTGAGTTTCTGGTACATTTTCTTTCCCTCCTTTAACTCCTCAGTCTTTGGAGTGGTAGCTATTGTGTGTCAATTACTAGTATCTGTGTTTCTTCAGCCATCAATTTTTTGCTCATCTGTTTTTTCAACAACCATTAATCAATTCTTTGTATTAAATATATTTTACTTGAAATACTTAGCATGTTTTCTATTCTTCAAACTAAATTTCAACTGGTATGTTGCCTGAAAACTTTTGCTTTCTGTTTTGTGGCTTTCTCCTTCTAACTATTCCTACGACTATGAACTAGCTGATGTCCAGTAGAATAAAAATGGTAACACATTCATTTATCTGACCAACATTTTTGTCGTGATACATCTTTGTTTTGGAACATAACATTAAATAGCCTATCTATAAATTAATAAATAAATTTAGTCAATGGCACTGAATTATATACGTATCGAAGTTGTGGAATTGAAAAACAAAGAACTCATTGCCTTCGAGGCCCTGCTGACGCACTTTTACCCGATAGGTAAAGGACAAGGGAGAACTTTCCCCGTGAGTTTTTGAGACTACAACTCTTTCCAGGAGTAGACAGCCCCATCTTTCTCCTGAGGAGAAGCTGGTGGTTTCAAAATGCTGACCTCACAGTTAATAGCCCAACTCGTACCACAGTGGCATCAGGGCTCCTTAGTGTGTATCTGTAAGAGGTGTAGTCTTATGGGAAGACAGGTCAGTAACAGGCAAGTATGGCGTAAATTGCTAAGAATTGTTAGAGGTTCAAATACAGGGGACAGTGGGAGAATATGAGAAAAGCTACCCACCTAGAATGAGGCACGATGAGATTTTAGAGAGCCTTTCCCACCAAAGCAATAAATCACCTGAAAAAAATCTAAACTGAAACCCAAGGGCAAAGAGGATTTTGCCAAACCAATAGATAGGTTTGCTGGAAGAGCTATGATGGAAGGAATGCTATCATAATGTGCGAAGACCTGATCGTGAAGGGCATTGTAAGGTTTATTAATATGAGGTTACATTTATCACATATCAATTTCTGTTTTAATTGCCTCATAGGTAGTAATCCATTTAATTTTCGTAACAACTCTAGGAGGTGGGTGTTCACATCTAACTTTGAGAGCTAAGGAGAACAAGTAGGAAGAGTCTAGATGGGTCAGTAAGGGTTAACAATTGCACCACGCCTGTGCTTCCCAGGAATACTGCATTTCCTATATTTTAATGGCTCCAACCTTCCAGAAGCAGATCGCCAGATTTTTCTTTTGATTAGCCTCTGGGTGGGTTCAACGTCTGGTTGGTAATCAGTATTCACTCTGCCAACTAGGGACTCACCCAATGACTGCTTTACTTACTATTTTTACCCAAGATGCTGAGAGGTGTTGGGGGGTTGTGCTTTGAATCTAGACAGAGAATGAACCCCTAGCTATGAAAGAAAACCATCATCTTATGAAATATTAGGCAAGGCTCTCATTGGAGATGTTTTAAAAGTTGGGTTTACCAAGGGGAAACTAAGCCCTAGACTACACCTAGTTAATGTCCAGCTCTGGGTGACCCAGACCTCTAAAGTAAGCTATATATGTATATCATAGATATGTGAATGGATTCGGGGCTCAGAGTTAATTTTGGCCCCAAACTAAGAACAATCAATCTTATGACATGGTCCTGCTCAATGCTTTCCCGTACGAGGAGATCAATGAAGGTATGGTGCTGAAGAACGCAGATGGTACCCAGCTATCAACAACAACAGCATCTGGTGTCTGAAAGGCTTGTCTTCGAACAATCAACTATCTAATTGAGGAGCCAACTAAATCCACGTGGAAGAAGCACACCAGTCTATGGGATCCAAGGAATATAAATAATAAAATCCAAATCCAAGCCTCCTGTTAATCCCCTCTGACCATATTTGAATAACCTTGTTATCAGACAGAGAGGGTTATAAACCCCCTTAAGGCAGATGTAATTAGGGTAAAATGTAATACCTGATCATTCAAGCTCCCTCTTCACCAATTTGATATTTGTTCTAATTTTTAATATTTCTCTCTCTCTCTTTTGATTGAGGTTTTTCTCTGATTTATTTTGTTATGTTGTTGGTCTTTTTTGGGGGGTGGGGTGGGGTGGAGGACATGGTGAAGACTTTTTTCTTTGGTGTGTTTTCCAGTACATGAAATCTAGGAAAGGTAAATCTATAGAGACAGTAACTGGATTAATGGATTATTGGAGGTATTGAAGGAAAAGTTGGAGGGAAATGGGGGATTAATAAAGAAAATGTTCTGGAACTGATTGTAGGGATGATAATACAACTCTTTAATATGACTAAACTATTGAAGTATATGATATTTGAATCATATGTTAGTAAAACTATTTTTAAAAGTTGGTTTATTGAGGTACAATTTCAGTATATGTGCTGCCGAAGCGAGCACAAGGTACAATTTCATACAATAAAATGTACTCTTTTTAAGCGAGCAGTTGTGTTAATTTTAACAGACCTGTGTAATGCTGTGAGTTCCAACCCTCAATCACTGCTGGAAGACTTGCAGTGAAATAGTGACATGATGCAATTTTTATTTTAGGATTATTATCTTGGCTGTAGTGTAGTGTGGATTGGAAAGGGGCCAAGATGAAGACAGAGATGAAAGATGGTGGTATAAAAGAGCAAAGAGCTGGAACTGATGAACCTTAGAAACCATTTCTTCTTGAGGCTTTGAGCACATAACCCGAGGTCAAACACAACATGAGTAATCCCAAGATCATCTGAGATATTTTAGTAAAGTCTCTTTTTTCATTTTTGGGCCCAAATAAGCTGGCACACCAAGGAATAATGTATGCTTACCTATTGCTACTGCCTTTGCTTAACCTGTTCTGACGAAGAGTGACTTAGTTAGACTTAGGAAAATTAGTAAACACAATGGAATTTGAGCAGATGATATAATTTTGAACATACTAAATGAAACTAAAATAAGTAATGAAATTAGATTCACAATGGAAAGATTTATTGACAAACAAGCCCACTTGTCATTGAGCCAACTCCAATTTATAGTGTCCTTGTAATGTCTTTCTAAGACTGTCAATCTTCATGGGAGCAGACAGCTTTACCTTTCTCCCACAGAGCAGTTGGTGGGTTTGAACCATCAAACTTGAAGTGAGCAGCTCAACACCTAACGCATCGCCCCACAAAAGAGGACTTTGAAAAATTGTCCTTATGTCTGACTTAAATTTGAGTAATTTTCATTAGTCACTTCCCAGTTATGGACCCTGTTGAGATATTGGTGTATTTAGTAGTAATTCCACACAAGTGCTTGTTTTTGACGTCTTTATTCTCCTCATTGAGTTCATTGTTTAAAGGTCCCTCCTCATCGGGGTCCTTCTCTGACCATCCGATAGAGATTGTCACTGTCCTCCCCCCGTCACGCTCAGTTTCAAACCCTGCCGGATCTTCTCCAGGCGCCTTTTCTATTTCCAAAACATTTCATGTGTATTCTGTTTTCCCCATCCCACAAACCCTAAACACAAGCTCCATGAAGGCAAGGGCTGTATCTTGTTGTATTCTCAGCCTCTGAAGTTGGGCCTGCCACTCAACAGATGTTGGTGGGTTGAACAAATGACCCACCAAAGCGTCCTGGTGGTGCAACAACTAATGGCTAGGCTGCTAACCAAAAGGTCAGTGGTTCGAAAGCATCAGCCACTCCATGGCGGTCTGCTTCCATAGAGATCACAGCCTAGGCAGTTCTACTTTGTTCTTCAGGGTTGCTGTGAGTCAGAATAGATGCGGTGGCATGCAGAAACAAGAACATAGTCCACTATTGGAATATTTCAACATCTACCATCTAGCCCAGCTTCCCTAATTTGCACATGAAGAACTTAACCTAGAAAAGCAAAGACAAAACAGCAACGACAAAACAATGTTGACATCCGAAGATAGCTGGTTAGTGGGTGTGGTCCAGTGGAACTTAATATGCTTGATTCCCAACATGGACCTCTATCCAGTGCTTCACGTGGCCTCCAAAGCCTTTCAATTTCTACACAGCAGGGTGGAGTAAGGTCCTGGACTTCAGAAACCACCAAAGCTGGTTTAAAGCTGAACTTTACCATTTGAGTAGGTTGCATTCCTCCTCTGAACCTACTTCCCTGAGCTCTAAAATACAGGTAAAATGATTCCTGCCTAATAGCATTGTCATGCACCTTAAATGAGCTAAGTCCATTCAAGTTCTCTATAGGGAGTGTGTCAAAGATAAATGCTTTGTATATATTAGACAGCATTACTCTTTCATGAGAACAGCCAGCAATCTTCACATCTTTTATGTTTGGTAAGTTTCTATAATCTGTCATTTAACATTTAAGCTATGGATGACAGCAAAGCAGTAGGGGTATGCTGGTAAAGGATGGGGAAAAACAGAATTCCTCCATGTGAGAAGGAGACACCCCTGTGAAAGGAACCAGTCTGCTTCCTCGGAAAGTCCTATTTTCCTCACCTAGAGGGATAGCGTGTAGTCTACAATCAGGACAAGTATTTGTCAGGATTATATGCATTCACTTTACTTATTCAATCTGTATGCTGAGCAAATCATTCAAGAAACCGGACTGTCTGAAGAAGATTAGAGGAAGGCTTATTATCAGCCTGCAACATACAGAAGGGACAACTCATTGCTTGTTGAAAGTGAAGAAGATTTGACGCTCTTTGACAAAGATCAAAGACTACAGTTTTGGGTATGGATTATTTCTCAGCATAAAGAGGGAGGAAAAACAAAAACAAATCACAACTGGAACAATAAGCAACGTTATGATAAATGGACAAAAGATTGGGGTTGTCAGGGATCTCATCTATTTGGATTCACAGCCAACACGCATGGAAACAGCAGTCAAGAAATCAAATGACATTTTTTTCGAACCTGTCGTAAAAGGTTCTCTTAAAGTATTAAAAGGCAATTGTGACTAAACTGCACCAGACCCAAGCCATGATATTTTCAATAAGCGTATCCTGCTTGATAACGTAGAGAGCCAATGAAAAAGAGGAAGAGCCTCAGTAAAATTAGCCCCAACAACGGACCATTGTGAGGAGGGCGCAGGACTGGGCAACGTTTCCTTCTGCTGTGCACAGGGCTACTGTGAGTCAGGAGTGACGGATGGCACCACCAACAACAAGCAGGAGGATCGAGATCCGTAGCGTTTAAGAATGCTGCTCAAGTCTGATAGCCCATGATTCATCTCCTGAAAATAGAATGAGGTTAAGATGGCTCATGTTTGGTATGAGTGAGAAGTTGCAAGAGGTAACCTCATATATCCTCGTCTTTTTGCCCCATGACAGTAGTGGATTGCTTTGAGCAGTCAGTGAATGCCTGTTATGTGCCAGGCCCTATGGTAAGCATGGCAAAGGTTTTGTCTATGACCGTCTGAGCCACAAGGCATCCTTAGGCCAAATGTTCACTAACAACACTTCCAGCCACAAATAACCTTGAGCCTTCCCCCACAAGGAGGCCAGGATATGTTCTCTTGGCCCCTGGCTTCTTATGGAATTAAGCTCACGGCTCTCGACTAAGCTCACGAACACAGCCAAGATTCCACTTGCATTTCTGGCAGCCACCTCCCATTATGGGCTCATGTTAAGCTTGTGGTCAATTAAAAGGCCCGGATTTTTTTCGTATTAGTTGACAAGCCAGTTCATCCCATCCGGAACTTGAATAGCTGATTTTCTGAAACCGAGCTCAGAATTTTACGTGCGCCTCGGTGACTAAGGTCTGAATGGTTGCAGGTATAATCCCAAGAAGTTGAGTGATCAGTGACTTTAGGTCCTTAAATAATTCCTTTAGTTGTAATTTCTCCGTGACACCAGGACTTGACTGGAGGACCATTCTGTCCAGTTGACCAATCCTGCTTGTTGTGGGCATGGGTAAGCCTACAGGCGACTAAAGCATCAGAACATGTTATTATATAAAATTTTGACATTGTGCCATTGTAGATATTCTGTTTTAGCTCTGGTTGTTTAAAGCACTGGGTTAAAATATCATTTATCTTTTTGGTTGTTATTTTCTGTTGTGCTGGCTCAGAGTCATGGTGGCTTTATGTCTAACAGAAAGATACGTTGCTAAATCTAAGCCATCGTCATGATAGTTGGTTTGTTTGAGTCCCTTATGTTGCCATGGAAGTGGGTGTCGCATTTGCCCCACTCTGATTCCAGGCCTCTGATATGGATTCTGGTGGGGACAGAACGGAATAAGGGCCAACTACATAACTGGGAGTTGGGATATGTGGGGCCTATTATTAATTACCTTGGTATTGTTGAATAAATTACTTCCCCTTTCTATACTCTAGTTTCTCCAAATGGAAACAATTACGTAGAAAAACTCCGTGTTTTAAAATGCAAGATGGTGTGATGCCAACCAAACCATTGGACCGGGGGTCAGAAAACTTGCCCTGTGACTTGAAGTCTGCCAGGCCCTGCCTGTGTGACCTTGGGAAAGCACTTCCTCACCAGAAACAGGCGTGCTTCATCGTCCACACTGGCTGGGATGGAATCGAGATGGCCCTTTTGAGCTCTCTCACCGTGTTTGTTTTCTTTTTCTTGCTTACTGGCAAGCAAGAATATCCAAGTACCATAAACAGTACTGGCAGCCAGGTGCTCGTTACAAGCAACCATATTTTAACAAAGCAAAAACAAAGTTAATAGTTTGGCAAGCTGTCAGATGTCAAGAAGCCGTCTTGACAAGGAAAGAGAATTCAATGTCAAATGGGCAATATCTAGCCTTGTTTAATTTTGAAACACCCTCAGTTGAAACTTGAGCTCATACATTTTGCTGTTGAAGAGGAATGTGGGGAGCAGTGTACTTGTGTTTTTCAGCGTGCTGTGGAAAAAACCCTCATGGTAGCTTGGTGTTATTCTAGGTAACCCCGGGAAAGCTCAAAATGACTAGGAATTATTTTTTATTTGTAAAATAGGGTCAACCATGCTGGCTCATGGTGTGGCTGTGAAAATCCAGTAAGATATGAACATAAGTGAAAGGGCTGCTTACCTAGAGTTCACATGTGGGATCGTATTCAAAATGCCTAGGGGGTCATTTGAACATGTATTATCAAAGGCCTTAAAAATGCCTGGGGAATTCAACTGCCAGGTAGTAAACCTGGAAAACTAATGATGAATGTGGGTAAAGATATAGTTGCTGGCATCTTTATTGCAGCATTCTTTAATGAAATCAAATAAGAGAAAAGATGAAGATTAAGTAACAGAGGACTGGTTGAGTGCATTAGAACACTTCCATTTGATTCCATAGACAGATGTGGAACATGAATTTGTGGAAGTATATATATCTGAGATGAGTAGAACATATCACTGAATTAAAATGATGAGGTGGCAGATGTGGCAGAAGCTTATTTTGTGAATATTTGTATACCTCTTAACCCTGGGAAGTAATATGAAAAGCTTTCTTCTTCTTCCTCTCTTTCTCTGCATTCTCTTGACTTTTTATAAATGAACATACATAACACTTTAAAAATAATCATTTTATTGGGGGGGCTCTTATAAATCTTATGACAATCTATCGTTCAATTGTAATAAGCACACTTGTGCAAATGTTGTCATCAACATTTCCAAAACATTTTATTTCTACTTGAGCCCTTGGTATCAGCTCCTCCTTTTCCCCTCCCTCCCTCCCCCTGCCACCCTTGTGAATCCTTGATCAATTATATATTATTGTTGTTTTTTCCTGTCTTACACTCTCTGTTGTCTCCCTTCACCCACATTTCTGTTATTTGTTCCCCTTGGGGGTAAGCTATATATCCAAGCTTGTGATGGGTTCCCCCTTTCTCCCCTTCCCTCACCCACTATGACATTGATACCCTTATGATATTGCAACTCCCACTACTCTTCCTGAGGGTTTTATCTGTCCTGAATTCCATGTGTCAAAAGCTTTTATCTGTACCAATATGTGCACTCCAGTCTAGCCAGATTTGTAAAGTAGAACTGGGTCATGGTAGTGTGTGTATGTGTGGGGGGAAGCACTCAGGAACTAGAGGAATGATGTATGTTTTCTCAGTGCTATACTGCACCCTTCCTTGTAATCCTTCTGTTAGGCGGTGTCCAATTGTTTACAGATGGGCTGTGATTTTCCACTCCAACCCCCCTTATTCACATCAATATAATTATTTGTTTTGGATCTTTTGATACCTGATACCTGATCTCATCGACACCTTATGATCACACAGGTTGATGTGCTTCTTCCATGTGTGCTTATTTTCTTCCCTGATAGATGGCTGCTTGTTTAACTTTAAGACCTTTAAGACCCTACATGCTATGCCTTTTGATAGCTGGGCACCATCCACTTTCTTCACCACATTTGCTTATGCACCCATTTTGTCTTCAGTGATGGTGTCAGGAAGGTGAGCACCAAAGAGTGCCAGGTTATTAAAACAAAGTGTTCTTGTGGTTAGGGAGACCTTGAGTAGAGACCCAAAGTCTGTCTGCTATCTTAATGCTTTAACATATAAATATATGTACATTGGCCTCTATCTCTTTCATTATACATAATCCTTTTACAATCTATTAAAGCACATATAGACATATTCTAGAAATTGTTCTTTTGAGTCTAGGAATAATAGCACGCTGAAACCAAATAAAAATCAACAGTTATGATTAAGAAATGACACTTTGTGAAATCTTGACTTGGAAGATCATTTTCGTTTTGCCTAAATTTTCCTACCCTACATTCCTTTGTTGAGCCCCTTGAATTTATACATTTATTGGTTGGTTCATTCACCCAGTCAGCAGTTAATATCGCAAACATTTATTGCACACTGGCTATGCACCAGGCAATGGACCCAACCCTGAGGGAATGTGGGTGCATGGTGATTGCTTCACCCCTTTGTTCTATTCCTTTTCAATTTCCCTAACATCATCAGTGGCAAACTGCAACCCCCGTCTCCAGAGCTCCGAGTCTGAGAGTCAGCGGCCATTCTGTTCCCTACCCATGTTTTCATACTTGTTGCTGATGACTACCTACCGCTGTCTGACACCCTCTCCCCCTCATTCCACCCAACCGCACCCACCTCAATTTTCTGATTTTATTTCTTCCTCTTCACTTTTACAACCATATACTTGGTGAAAGCACAGTTGTTTTTGTTGGATCCATTCCAATTCATAGTAACCCTATCTATGCTCAACAGAAGAAAACACACCACCCCAGGCCATTCTCACAGTTGTTATTATGTTTGAGATCTTTGTGGTAGCCAATGTCTGAGTTCATCTGGTTGAGGGTCTTCCTCATTTCCAATTACCCTCCATTTTACCAAGTATGCTATATTTTTCAGGGGAGTGGTCTCTCCTGATAGCATGTCCAAATCACGTGAGATGAGGGCTCACCATTCTAACTGCTGAGGAACATTCTGGCTGAACTTCTTCCAACACAGATTTGTGTAGCCTTCTGCAATTTCTGGTGCTTTCAATATTTTTAACCCACACTGCAATTCAAATGCATTAATTCTTCCCCAGTCTACTTCCCCAGCCAAGCACTAAACACTCCTAATTTCAGATCATCTGATTCAGCCATCTCCATGTGTCCCTATCTATAACACTTTTGAACACAAAAGTCCAATGATTTATAAATCACACACGTGTACACCTGTCAGTCCATGTATTAATGGCAGCACAATTAATTTTGTTTTCATTTTGAAAACAAATAATTGAATGTTATGATATTTTCATTCACGAATCCAGTGGACTATCTTACACATTCTCTAGAATGTTTGGAAGCTTCTACTTGTAAGTTCTACATGGCAAAAGTGACCTTCTGTGTTTTTATTTGATATGAACTTCACCAAACTCTAGTAAGTTTACATTGGCCTCATATTAACTAAAAATTCTCAATCCCGAGCTTCAAGGTCTATTACTCACTGCATCTTTGTTTTCATCTCTGAACAGGTCTTAGCTGGTTTTAAGCTGAAGTTCCTCCATTGGGGTTTCCCAGTGACTGCTTATGCGATGGGGGTCCTGAGGTCAAATAAGTTTGGGGAACTGTAGCCATCTTGAAGAGTGGGGATGCAAAGCCGCACCCTTAAGTTCTCCAGTAAAGAGGTCTGCTTACCTTTGTTAATCAAGGTATTTCCCACGCTGACTGAACTCTTTGTTGCTTAAGATTGGCTAACACACCTTGAAACTAGTGTTAGCAGAAGAAACTTTGGGGAAGGCTCACTTACACAACGTACTCAGCTGCCTCCAACAGCGCATAAGTTTTTACCACTAACAAGAATGGCTTTCTCCTTCCTATGAACCAAAGTCTTCATCCGGCTTCATTTTCACTCCTTTAATAAAATCATCCCAGATGAACCATGACTAGGCACACAACTCCTATTTATTTTAGACATCACCTGGCTTCTCAGAGGCAGGAGGCCTTAATAAACAGTGAGTTAAATTCAGGGGGAAATGAAAATGTGCTCAGCTGTGGCATTTATTTCTGGTGTGGTGATAGGTAAGCCACTTCAAGTCTCCGTTTGTTCCTCTGCAAAATGGGAATGACAATGTACACACTGCGTGCATTGATTGTGAAGATAAAACACTTAATGCATGGACAATGCATGGCATCGTGGTAACTACAGCTCTGACATGACTTCTTCATCCTTGAGTTCATTGCCTGGTACAGAGTAAGGAGAATAAATGCTAGCTAGTGGACTTCTTACCTCAGACATTCTCCTTTTCCCACTTATACTCCTGAAGCATGCAGACCAACAGATCAAAGCATAGTTTCTGAGGACCTTCTCTGAACTTGATACTCATCAGCACTATAAGGAGAGTCAGAGACCTGGGACTATGGACTTGAGATGCTTATACATCTAATGCAATTTGAAATTGGATGGGCAATGAGAGGTGCACACTGACTGAGAGTGAAGGGAGACCTCTGCATAGGTATGCTTTGAAGGATGGCATTTACCTGTCGTGCAGGGACAGGAAGAGGTTTTCCGGGGGTGGGAAACGCTGGAACCAAGAGGCCATGCTAGGAAAGGCAGAGGTGTGTGGTGAGGAAGGAAGGGGACAGCCTGACAGCCAGGAGGGCGGTGGTGAGTCACAAGGGAAGTTAAAGCCATGGAGGCAGGATGAACCTGGGTTTCTGGGAGTCCTGAATGCCAGGTGGAGGCTTTTGGATTAGACGAAAGCATGAGTGACCCTAGATATGAAATGGTGAATTTAGCACGTACTTTTCAGCACTTTCCTGTGGTCTTGCTGACTGTTTGCTTGCTCTTCTCTGATCTAGTCTCCCCAGGGAAGCCAGAGGATTTCTTCCAAGATACGAAGTAGACCAATGGTTTTTGCCTACAAGACTCATAAAGATCAACTCTATGTTGTGACCTAGGATAGACGTCTAGTATCTCCATGCAAATGGAATCAAAGTTTCATGAAATAGCTCTCTTCTTTTACAAACACTGCATCTCCTTGTGTCGACTGTGACTCAGAGCCACCCTTTTGGGCTAAGAAGAACTTGGGACTTCCAAGGGTATAATCTTTACGGAAGCAAATGGCTACCTCAACTGTTGAGTGATGGGCAGGTTTGAACCACTGACCTTTTGCTAGAGCAGCTGAGTGCTTAACCATAGCACCACAGGGCTCCTTTCACGACCTACTCCAGACCTATCGACTCACAGCGAGTGGCCCCACTGCAGAGGATAGAACTGCCCCCATGAGTTTCCAGGAGAGTAGCTTTGGAAGGCAGTGGAAAGCCCTGTCTTTCTCCCACGGAGCAACCTGGTGGTTGGCGGCCAAATGAGAAGCCGAGCTCCTTCTCAGGATCCACTCGTGGTTCTTTGTTCTCTAATGGAAAAAGAGAATGTTAGCTCACTCTGTTCTTACACGCTCAGTGAGCTGTTTGTCACACTTAGGATACGATGCAGAATGCTCTACAATGGTCTGCAGGACACTTGCCCTGCTATCGTCTCTCTTGTCCTCCATCCTTGCACTCCCCTGTGTGAGCTTGCTGCTCCCTGAACACCACACGCTCATTTTCGCGTCAGAGCCTCTCCACCTGCTATTTTGGCCTGGAAATTGCTTTCTTGGGGCCAGTTACTTGCTGTCATTCAAATTTTAGAGGAAGTATCATCCCTCAGAGAAAGAGTGCTCACATTGCCACTGTTAATCATTATTTTAGTATCTTGTTTGGGGACTGAGGGGATCTGGGGAGTCTTGATGTCTTTCATTTTGGGGATCTGTCTGTATTTGTCACTATCTGAAAGAATTGTATTTATTTGCTAAATGACGTGTTAACTTTCTGTTTCTCTCACTAGAATGTAAGCTCCGTAAAAGTGGGATCCTGGTCCTTTCCCTGCTGTGTCCCTCCTACTCAAAAGCAGGGCCAGGAGGACAGTAGGCCCACATGCATAGATGTACAAAGTAGGCGTGTGGGAAAGCCACGGAGGGCTGATCAGAGCTGGAAAATCCTGGTCAGTTCTGGCAATGAGCCAGGTGACAGGGCACAACAATCGGGCATCGGAGCGTGCTGAGAGCAAAGATATGGTGAAGAGCCTCTTTTAGTAAACATTTTAAGTACGCATTCGTGCGCCTTAGGGACTGTGAATGGGTGGCCTAGACACAAGGGAAACAGGGACTCCAAGACAGGCTCTCGGGTTTCCAGGCTTACGTCTGTGGCGGGGTGGGAATCCTGGGGGAGGGGTGTGTGTGTGTGTGTGTGTGTGTGTGTGTGTATGTGTGTGTGTTTGGGGGCAGGATGCGGAGTGGAAGGAAGTAGATGATGCAGGAAGAGGAAGAGTAGCTCTGGACTAGGTTCCTGGGGGAAGGCTGGAACAATGAGTCAGTGGAAGATTTTGCTTAATACAGAGAGGTGTTCCCCAGAGATTGTAAGTGGGGAGGGGGGCGGTGTTGAATTAGATGTTCATAATTGCACATGGATGATAAATATCTTGCCATATGCCTCTGTTAAACAACGTCTCTTTAATGCCCACGCTGGCTCCATGGCAGTTCCATGAGACCCACACTGTTTTCATCAGCTCCACTTGCTTAGGGAAGCACTAGGTGGGGAATTTGAAACTTACAAAGGCCATCCTTTTCTGGGTCACAGCGCCCCTGAAGGAAGCACCTGAACTGTAGCGCAGAGGGTTGAGTTCCAGGGTCCCTGAACGTTTATGGTGTTGCCCAGGGAACGCACCCACGGGGGAGGCTAGAACACCCTTTCCAGTGGACTCACAGACTAAGTCATAGGTTAGGAGAAACACCGGGAGAAAGGAGAGGGCAAGGCGCTTTGGGGTGAGTTGGGGCAGTCCAGCAGAAGCCCTGTAGGGAGACAGATGGAAAAGAAATTCCAGCTCACAGTGCCAGAGGGAGATGCTCCTTGAGGGGGTGGTGGGTAGGGAAGGGAGGGCAGAGAATGGCCTGGGAGGGGAACCCTGTGGGCATACAGGAAGGCTTAGGACCTCTTCCACCTGTTAGGACAGCCCTTCATAGCCCTAGGAAGTCTTCCCCCTCCTTCTCCAGGCTGGGTGGCTCTGTTTCCTGTGTGGATAAAACTGTGCTCTGAAACCTGCTGAAGGCACAGGGAAGCATGGCTCTGGAGCAAAGGGGAGAATTTATTTAAGTCAGCCAGTCAAACCAGACCTAGGTTCAAAGCTCAGCTCCACTATTACTAGCTGTGAAGTCAAGGGCCACGGGATACAATGTACCTGTTTCTATAACTGCACAGCACCTACTTCAGGAAGGTCCTTCTAGAATTGGATCAGCATGTCATTGATATTAGATAGGCTATTCTGACTTACCTAACAAATCTATGACGGACTGAAAAACAGAGACTGCAGTATCAGAAAAAGGAAAAATTGGCAGTGGCCATTCGGTAGTGAAGTTCTCACCCTTCACATAGGGGATTCAGGTTCAAATCTTGGGTCCGCTGGTCAAAGCTTGCACACTGAGCAGGTGTCTGCAGCGCTTCCAATGTAAGACCACTGGAGAGCTACCTAAAAATATAAGCCAATAAAAATCCTAGGGATCAATCACATAGTTGCGTGCCGACTCGACATCATCCAACTATCGGTTTGAAGAGATCATGTTCTGATGTTTCTGCCTGAAGGGACTTTCTGTCTAAGAGCAAAGTTCTAAGCGATAAAAGATATGAATAAAGTAAGGATAAAATATATCCTTATTATTACTTTCTCTGAGCTAAGCCATAATTGTGCCCTGGACTTAAATCCTTAAGTTAGCTTCTTGGCTTGCCTTTTTAGCCATTGCTGGCATTCTCTGTGAGCGTACCCACTTTCTCTGACTTGCACGGAGCACTTCGTGCGAGGTGTGCTTCTCCTTCCTGCGCTCATTTCATCGCGAAACCAAGCCCCGTCTGTTAGATCAGCTGACCGGAGTTTGATCTCCTCAAGGTCACAGGGTCTTCCACCTTCCCATTCTCTCTTTTTTATGTGACAGATGCTCCGCTAGCCTCACAGCGAACTGTGTGTTGACAAAATAACAGAGGTGGCTATGCTTGGACTACAAGGAAAAATGCGGCAGTGGTCTGCTGGCCTGGGAGGCAAAAAGACACGATGGCGGAGGAATTGGACTTGGGCGCAGATCCCTCCCTTGAGCCATTCACCTAACCTCCGTGAACCCCATCTCCAGTCATTCATCTTCTCTGGCCCTTAGCTCCTGAAGACTGAGACTCACCAGCTTCACCCATAGGGTTATTGTGGAGATTAAAAGGGCCAATGCAGCTGGTGTGGATGCTGAATGAATTATGCATTCCTTGGCTTTTTATTTCATGCAATCTATTACTGACCCACAAACCGCATTTTAATTGGCAGACTTGTTCATGAAGTTGGTCAAAATCTCGCAACCTCTTGCGTTTAGTCTGGTGGTTAGAGAGCAGGGATTGAGTCACAAAGCCTGCTTCCAAAGTGAGTCACTTCACAGCAAGCATTTTGCATTTGTAAGAGTCAGAGGGGAAGACAAGGGAAACCCAGGGGCTGGAGGGATGGGGCAGTGGAGGGAGTGGAGAACGAGTTCCACTTTCCGTGGGGAGCACCTCTGCGCAGATCAGCGGTGCTTCCGGATCACTTCCATTCTTTCAGCTCCTTGTTGATGCTGATGTTTATCTGTTCTTTGCTCTGTGCTTTGTAATCCTTGAAAACTGCTCTTGGAAACATCAGTCAAACTTCCTGTGTGACCCTAGCCAGGTCGGGCCCTTCCCTGGGCCTTATTCTCCTTGCCTGTTTAGTGATGGGTGTCTCTGAAGTTCATGATGCTTGATCTTTCCCACACGCTGGGATGATGGTTGGAGACCCAGGTGTGCTCCTTCTGGGATGAGGGGAAGAAATGGCCTAATCTTCACACCCATTTTTTCCTGGATCCTGATACATCACCCTGTAATTTCTGCTGCCATGGAGCACACCTCATGCCAACTCATTCTTTTCCATCCTGCTCATTGCTCTGCCTTCCTGCTAGTGCTAGGGGGCGTGGTGCTGGTGCTGGAGAGATTTCAGTTTCAAAGAGACCACATATCCCCTGGCGTCACTGGCTTCTTCAAGACCCCTGATGACAGTTGAGGAGCCAGAGGGCTGGTTTCAACTTCAAGCAAAACCACTTGTCAGGAGTCACTTCCCATTTATGGCTGGTTGTTGGGGTTACCAAACAGACCGGTATACATGGAATTGTATTGCTCTCTCTCTCTCTCTCTCTCTCTCTCTCTCTCTCTCTCTCTATTTTAATAGTGAGGTGGGGCTATTGTGGGATTAGCTGAGAGCTATGAGTCACTGGGTACAGGACATGTTTCCATTTGTCTTCACATTTCATTATTATTTTAGAAGTATCTAAGGCCCAATGAGTACTGGAGCTCTAAACGGATCACTTCTCTTCCTTCAGATGGTCTCTGTGTCCCACATATATTATAGAAAGCGTGAGAGTAGCCGGGTAACCAAGCAGCAATGGAGGCCCAGGAGTCCGCACCCCGACCAGTTTGCAGACCTGTGAGGCTGCACTGGCTAGAGTGGTTTGGAGAGGGGTAGGTGGCGAGAGCGCTGTGATGGAAATCGGGGGGCGGCAGGTCAATTGTTCCTGTTGGTGGCATTGCGTGGCTTCTGATCCATAGTGACCTCAGGACAGAGGAACAGTGCCCGTGGGGCTTTCTTGACCAGAATCTTTTCAGAAGCAGCCTACCAGGTCTTTCTTTCCTGGAGACACTGGATAGGCTCGAACCACTGAATTGGTAATTAACTGTCTGAGGTGGTATGCTGAGAATGATGAGACATTACTGGGCCCTAGGGCAAAGGCTTTCTGGGAAAGGAGCAGCATTGGGTTCTGGGAGAAGGAGTATTAGGTTAGCAATGTGCCTCAGACTCTTGGGCAAGAGGTGGGTGTATTTGCCATTCCAGCACTTGAAGAGCTCCACAGTTCTATGTGGTTCTAAGTATTTTATAGTTAGAAACTAGAGTAAAAACAACCATCTTATCGAGGTAGGTCACCAATTTGGTTTTCTCAATGAGACTTAAGCCCTGGCATCTAATTTTCAAACATAGCCACACCATTGGCAAAGTGAATATCTTTTGGGCTTTCTTTTCATGCAATACATATATTAGGTCTAGTCTAAAGTTCTGAATAGGAACAATAAGAATCCTAAGTGATCGTGAACGAGATGTACTCCATAATTTTCAAAAGAACTAAACATAGGATTTAAAAAAAACATATTCGAAAGCTTCTTTTTAATAGTTTCATAATATAAACTGTACAAAACCATCCCTTCCACCCCTTGCAGTTATTTGCTCCTATTTGGGGTGTGTGTCTAAAGGGGCTAAGAATTACTGCTAGTTATAAATTGTAGCCAGTCCTTGAGAAAAGTAAATGATGTATGGAGACAGGGAGATGGAGCAGGTTGCTCAGGAGTTGTGGGAGTCTTCCATAAACCAACAGAAGTTTTGGGCTGCTAAAAACTGACCCAAATTATAAGAACAGTGTGGTAGTTACATAATCTGTTGTCAGTTTCAGACTTAGGAGTGAATGGGGTGGAGTTTAGCCTGTCAATCAGGTTACTGCTTGATGACCTCATTTGGAGGTGCTAAGGAGATAAATAGCTCTTTGGATGAGGGTGGGGGAAGGGGAACACACACTCACTCCCTGGGAGACATTGCAACTGACAAGACACATGGAACTATGCTAGTGTCCTGCACTGGAGGAGCCATATGGAGACCCCTGCCAGCGCTGAGATGCTTCCAGTGCCACTGGATCCACAAGACTTTGCACCCACTGGCCTGTGATCTTCCTGCATTCGGCGTCATTGCATGTGTTTCATGAGTCTGAGGAGGACTTTTATAGATTGGTATCGGATATATGGGCTAGTATCAGACTTATGGACTTGAGTTGATTTGGGCTGGGATGTTTTCTTAATATTCAATTGCTCTTGTATATAAAACCCATTCTTATACACATAGGAGCATCTATGAATTTGTTTCTCTAGTCCACCCAGACAAACACAAACTGTGAATGTAAAACTTCCCCACCATCTTTACCTGCCAGATTCATGGACAATTGCATTTACTTGTGAGCATCACATGATCAGGATTGTGAGATGTTTTAAACCAGGTGGAATTGGCACAATGGGAAATTAAGGACATTCACCAGAGAGAAAAAGAGAATTGTGGAGTCGCAGGTGTGGTTAGGAAGCTCCTGGGTTGTCAATCACTTATCTTCTCGGTGATGACTTCTGTTCCTCTGTCTGAAGATGGATTCCCCTATATACAGGTTGAATTCCTGGGAAAACAGACTCTAAGCTGGGAATTTTCTTGAGTCCCCTAAAGAGCAACAGCTGGGAGAAAGTGAAGGGGCAGGAGGGACAAGGTGGACTGCTGTGTGCTCACAACAAAGGCATCGGCTGATGCCACAGGGAGCTCAGGAGCCTGGATTAACCTTCAGGTCACCTAGGATCAAGGCACAGCATCAGCACACTGTTAGGGGAGAGAGAGAAGGACATGATTGCTTCGTGTTTTCAATGTGAAGAGATTTTACCCAGCTCAAATCTTTCAATTTATCTATATTTTTCTCATATATCTATATAATTATATAACTTTATAATAATCTTTTTTAGGGCTATATTGTATTCCACTACTTTAATGTTACCATGGTTGACTCTCTCTCCCTATCATTTGGGGCATTTGGCAACTTCCATTTTGTCATGATGAATTACATTACCATATGCCATATGGCACCCACCCCCCCACCCCCACCCCCCCGCAGAGTCCACAGCTCCAAACTTCCTTTCCTGCACTACAAAATTCTCTCTATTACTTCCCTCACACATGATCCAAAACCCTACCAATCTTCTTTATGTACTTTATAACCAGCCACCTGGTTTTTCTATTACAACTGAAAACTACTTATTACTATTACTACATGTGGTTTTCGGCGATAGCACAAAGTGTGCTGAAGACATGTTAGCTGTTGTAATGGCTGTGATCATCAGTTATGAAAAACATCATTCATATCACAAGCAAGTAAAAAGACTGCCACTGTGGATACCAGATAGATCTTGGTGGAAAACACAGGATGCCAGAAAGATGTTTGCCTGTCTTTTGTTGTTGTTGTTAGGTTCCTTAGAGTTCAGTTTGCAACAGAAAAAGACAACACCCAGTCTTGCGCCATCCTCACAGTGTTCTTATGCTGGATCCCATTTCCATAGCCTCTGTGTCAACCCATTTTGTGGAAGGCCTTTCTCTTTTTCATTGCCCCACTACTTTGCCTGTGGTTTTATGTCTATGCAAAGATGTTCTACTGTGAATATCATGACAAATTATGGATAACAATGCAAAGAATGGGAATTTTATAACACTAAATTGTGCTCATGTGGAACCTATATTGCATGGTTGAAAATCAGGAAAGGTGTTCATCAGGATTGTATTCATGTACCATAATGATTTAATATATGCATGGAGCAAATAATCTGAGGTGAAATATTAAGCATCAGGATTGGAGGAATACTAATTAACACAACTTTGCTGTCTGAAAGCAAAGAGAATTTGAAGCATTTACTGATGAAGATTACAACCTGCAGTAGGGATTGCAACTCAGTGTGAAGAAAATAAAAATCCTCACAACCTGACTGATAAACTTTCCTCTATTGTGATAAGTGGAGAAAATATTGAAGTTGTTAAGGGCTTTATTTTACTTGGGCCCATAATCAACATCCATTGAACATGAATCAAGAATTCAAAGAACAAGTCAAATTGGGAAAATGTGCCACAAAAGACACACCTGCTGGACACGCCTTTAAAGTGTTAAAGAGTGAAGATGTGACTTTGATGATTAAGGTACACTTGATGCAAACCAAGCTGTTTTCCATTGCTTCATATGCCAGTGTAAGCGGGACAATGAATAAAGAACACTGTGTTTGGCCAGGTTGACTAGAGAAACAAATCCAGAGGCACTTATATAGGTATAAGAGAGACCTTTATATCAAAAAGTAATTATACATCAAGCAAAGATCCCAGCCCAGTCCAGATCAAGTCCATAAATCCAATATTAGCCAAAAAATCCAATACTAGTCCATAAATCCTTCTTCAGGCTTATGTAGTCACATGCAATGGTGCAAAATGAAGGAAGATCACAGGTTGGTGGATGCAAAGTCTTGTGGATCCAATAGCGATGGAAGCATCTCATTGTTGGCATGGGTCTTCATATTGCTCCTCTAGCTCTCCAAGCATGGCTCTTCAACAAGAAGGTCAAGCAGAGAGAGAGAGAGAAGTTCCCAGAATTTTCATGAGAAGGCCTGACTCACAAGGAGGCATCATCAGGCTGTGACCTGATTGACAGGCCAGACTCCACCCCTACCCTTATTAATCAAGTTGACATGAAATTATGTAACTACCACAAACACCAAAGAAGAATTAATGCATCAGAATTAGGGTGCTGGCAAAGAATATTGACTATACCATGGACTATGAGAATAGCATGTAAATATGTGTGGGAAGTATAGACAGAATGATCTTCAGCAGCGAGGATGGCAAGACATCACCTCCCTGACTTTGGACATTTTATTAGGCGTAAATAGTTCTTGGAAATGAACATTATGCTTGATAAACTGAAATTCAGCCAAAAAAGAGAAAGCTATTCAATGACATGTGTGCACACAGTGGCTGCAACAAAGGGCTCAAATAAAGGAACAATTGTGAGGATGCAACAAGGCTGAGTGGTGTTTCTTTCTGCTGGACACAGAGTTGCTGCACGTCAGAACCACCGGATGTCACCTCACAACAATGACAACAACACTACTCAAGGGTGTCTGACTCGTAGGCATCATTAGAAATGTATGTATTCAATGCAGGAATACTTTTAGTACTCATTAATTTTATCAGTATTCTTCAGAAAATTAAAGAATTCATTTTACTTCATTTTTAATATAAAACAAATCACACTGTGAGTTCCTTGAGGTCAGAAAAACAGTTTAAAATTTGTTTCTGCATTCCTCATCCCAGTCTGGGTTCTGAACAAAATTAGATCATTTTAAGTTATATTGTATGGATTTCACTTCATTTATTCTATTTGTGTTTTCCCTGTTTTGAGATTGCAAAAGCCACCCTACCTTAGCATATATATGAATTCCTTAGATATTGTTTAGAGTAATCCCATAATGTTTAGAGTAATCCCAAATGTTTAGAGTAATCCCATAATAAAATGAATTTGTTATTTGTAACATAAAAACATGGAGTTTATTTGGTGAAAATTGAAATGAATCTACCTATAACACAAATTATCTTTGTTTTGGTAGGAATTAATTCCTTCAGAATTTTTGGCACACGTTTTCCTTGGTTTATTAGTCCATCTACATGTATATTTATTTTGGAGTCATTTTGGTTAGATCTAGTCATTTTGACAGATAAAAATGAAAAGGCATGCAAACTTAAATGACCTTTATCATCAGCTTGTATGCTTTATCTTTTCCTTGATAGAATCATTTTGGTCATGACCCACCCATGTCACTGAAATGTCAAGATATTAGCCTAACATTGTGAACAATAAGAACAATAATTTAGTAGTCATTTTTCAAAGCAATTATACAGGTTCTTGGTTTAAAAGTTCAAACTACAGTTTAAATGAAAAAAATAGCAATTGCCTGCCACACTCTCCCCATATCTTAGCTACATTCACCAGTCATCCACTTTTTAAATTTTTAAACGATATTTTATGCTATCTATTTCAATATTTTAAAATAATTTACTTATGCCACAATTAATTATTTATTGCATTTTGAGTCTTTTATGTATTCCAGATATACAATATTTTTATTGTTTATAATTCAAAAGAAGTAAAAACTTTTGAAGAAAAAAATTACTTTCAACCCTGAACCTTGGCCACCTAGTACTCTACAGTTAATTTCCACAATTTCTTTGGCAGTTTCCTAGAGCTATCTTATGCATGTGTTGGCAATGCATACATTTTTTTACTTTTGCTCCCTATATGCAGAGTTCTGAAATTTGCTTTCCCTAAAGAACTAATATATCTTAACATATATTAGAGAGCATTCCTTATCTTCATATAAAGAGCCTTATCATTTTAATTGCTATGTAACATATCATAATTTATGTACATAATCCTTATTAATGGTCACTGAGATGTTTTCTAGTATTTTGCTCTCTTGAGTAATGCTTCAACAACTTACCTTTTTTTTAGGTCATTTTGCAAATCTATTAACTGGCCTGTAGAATACAGTTGCAGAAGTGAAATTTCTGCACAAGTGTGTATATGAGTATACACACTTGCAATTTGCTAGTCAAATTGCTCCCCACCAAAGTTTTCTAGTCAAATTTTTCCAAGGTTGCTTGTCATGGAAAAAATTTAATGGGTATTTCTCTTAAAGAAGCGATGGGATCATCTTTTCATATAATTAAGAACCAATTGAAGTTCCTTTTGGTGAGTTCTATACTTTGTCCATTTTTCTAATGGTGTTGGTCTTATTTCATCATTTTAATGGAACTCTTTCAGGCAAGCAGCAGAGAGTCTAGATATGGACTGCGTGCATCTTTTCAGGGTGTCATTTACATCTGCATGCTCTTCTTTCTATGTGTCAAAGTTATCAAGCATTTCTTTTGAAGCATTCAGATGTAACCTCAGATATAGAAAAGCCTTTCCCACTACCAGATAATTTTAAAAGAAAATGACAAGGACCTTTTATTCCTTCCATTAGTCTTATATTTTAAAATGTTTAATTTTTCATGTGTTTGGAATTTATTCTGAACTTTGTTATTTCAGATAAATACCTGAAAAAATCTTGGTCCCAGTGCTATTTATTTATTATCCATTCTCACCTTTCTTGATTTCAAATGCCACCATTATGTATACTAAATATCCATATTTGAGGTAATTTGTGTATTTTTCACTCTGTTCTCTTGATCTATCAATGCAAATGGAAGCTCTAAACTATTTGGATTATTATAATTTGCTGATATGTCTGAGGGAGAATTCTCATTTGTTGTCATTTATTTCTAAAAATTTTTCAGTTGGGCTTGACCTTTTATTTCTTCTGATGACCTTTCTCATCAGCTTGTTGTATGCTCTACCCTTTTCTTGATTCTGTTGTAATTTTTAATGGAGCTACTCGATATTTGTAGGTTAATTTTGGGATGATTGCAATTGATTGAATGAACACACAAACTGATAAACCAAAGTGGATCTATTCTTAGAAACCATTACCAATAATAAGAAAACAATAAAATATTTAGATATTGATTATATAGAAAATGTAACAGCTCATATATCTAGATTATATTCAGTTCAGAGTTATCAAACTTGTTTATGAAAGCCACAATTTTATTTGTTTATCTTAGGAATAAACTTTGCAAGAAATGTGTAAAATATCTAAGAAGCCATTTTTAAATGCTAATGTACTCAAGATAGCATTTAAATAAATGTAAAGACTTATTATGACAAAAATGTAAATTTAAGAAGGATGAGGATAGACTCAGAGATTGGGTGTGGGGTTTGACAGTATATCAAAAACTGGGGTGAGGTGAGGGATGTATGGAAACACACTGAAAATTATCCCAGAGCATGAATGGTTTGCTTCTTGCTTCCCGGGAACCGAATGTTTATATTTGACTCGATGCAGGGCATCTCTGAAAATGTAGTAGGACAGGTGGAGAATTAATGCCCAAGGGACATTGTAAAAACAGCACGGGATTAGCATCTGACCTCCTCTAACTTCAAATGGGAAAGGAGAATCAAACTCAACCTTCACCCAGGCTTCCATCCTCCAGCTTTCTTTCCCAAAGCTGACACCAGTTGACCTTCCCACATCATTTTTATTTCTCTGCTGGCTTGACAACTCCTTGTACTGGCCACACAGAGCTCAAATACAGAACTCACAACTATGGGGTGTATTAGAGACATTGTTGTTGCTGTTAGGTGCTGTCAAGTTGATTCCAACTCGCTGAGATGCGATAGAGAGCAGAATGAAGCACTATGCAAGCCTGCACCATCTCCACCATTGTTATGTTTGAGCCCATTAGTGTAGCCATGTGTCAGTTTATCTTGTTGAGGGTTTTTCTCTTTTTTTGCTGCCCGCTCCCTACTTTATAAGTGTAGAATTGCCCTCAGGAAAATTTAAGCATCTCTATTGATCTACAATTCATTAGGGTTTCATGATCTGACAATGTTTTGAAACCTATCCATAAGGTTTCACGTGGCTAATTCCTCTGAAGTTGACAACCTCTACCTTCTTCATAGTCTGTCTTAGTCTGGAACCTGTTCACTTTGGGTGACCCTGTTGGTATTTGAATTACCAGTGACATCGCTTCCAGTATCACAATACCACAGAAGCCACCACAGTACAACACACTGATCAATAGGTAACTGTGATGATTAGGAATTTTATCTAATAGGCACTCCTAAGTATGGGATAGAGCCCAACCTACCAGTTGGGTCACAGACTGATGATACCTCCTAGGAGTTATGGCCTTTTGTATAAGAGAGAGACCAAGCAGAGTCTAATGCTTTTTGGGCTTTCACCTTCTGTTGGATCTGGATCTTGTGTCTGGTTCCTCAATCTCCTGTTGTATCACCTGCTGATTTCAAGAGCTGTCAGCAGACTACTGATGGTGGATTCATTCAGCCTGCTTCTGATTCATTTATTTCTGCATCTGCCAATCTATGCCTCTTGCCACCTTTGCTTCATCATCCTTCACCCTGTTTGTCAGCTTCCATGAGTCAGGAGAAGCTTGACCTGAAACAGATCGGACATAACCTACTTTTACAGCTACACAAGCCATTTCTTGATATAAATCTTTTTTCTATATACAAACACATGCAAGCATTGTTGGTTTTACCAAATATAGTAACATAAATGGAGAAAGATTAATACTGACAATCTGAAAAAAGCAGGATTTGCATTTCTAATCTCTGACAAAATTGATAAGATAACAAGAGTTAAGTATGGTTACTATATAATGCTTAAGGATTCAGTAAACAAAGAGCCAGAGAGCATAATAAATACATATGTGCCAACGAGAGAACTGCAAAATTCGTCTACCAAACTCTTCAAAAGATGAAAAAAAGAAATCACAGATTCAGCAATCATAGTAGGTGACTTCAACACACCACTCTCTGAGAAAGATAGATCAGTGGGAAAGAAGCTCACAAGGAGGCTATAGAATGGAGCTCAATAATTAAACAACTTGACCTGATAAACATATTTAGAGCTCTCCACCCAACTGTAAAAAATTCACATTCTTTTCCAGTGTACACAGCGCACATTTTAAAATAGACCACATGCTGTGACACAAATCAAACTTGAGTAAATTCAGGCATACAGAGGTCCACCAGACTTCCTTCTCTGACCACTACGCCATAAATCTGGAAATCAGCAAAAGAAAGATATAAAATAAGGGCAAATGTTTGGAAGATGGACACCTTTCTTTTTCAAAAGGAATGGGTTTTGGCCTCAATTAGAGATGAAATCAGGAAGTTTATAGAAACTATTGAGGATGAGAGTACAACATACCAAAACCTAGGACACAGCAAAGGCAGTTATCAGAGGATGTTTGATGGTGATAAATGCACATATGAAGAAGGAAGAGAGACTTATGGTGGATACTCTATCACAAACCTTCAGCAGTTGGAACAGAGTCAACAGAATAAGCCTGATAGCAAAAGAAAAGAAATAATAAAAATCAGGACAGAGATAAATGAGTGGGAAAACAAGGAAATAATGCAAAACATCAATGCAGTTAAAAAAAAAAAAAGCTGGTTCTTCAAAAGGATTAACAGAATCCACAAGCCATTGGCTAATCTAACCAAAGATAGGAAGGAGCAGACTTCAATATCCAGAATGAGGGATGAGGCAGGGGAAAATACAATGGATGCTAATGAAATTAAAAGATTAATTACACAGTACTGTCAAGGACTGTACTCCAATGAATTAAAAAACTTCGAAGACATGGACAAATACTTGGAAGAAAGATCCCTCCCTAGACTATCTCATATAGATGTTAAGAACCTGAACAGACATAGAGCAAAAGAAGAAATAGATAAGGTTTTCAAGGAATTACCAACCAAAAAAAAGTCTTGACCTACATGGCTTCACAGGAGTATTCTACCAAATATTCAGGGTGGAGCTGACACCAATTTTACACAAGCTCTTCCAGAGGACAGAAAAGGAAGGTAAGCTACCAAGCTCATTTTATAAAGTTAGTATAACACTAATACCAAAGCCAGGCAAGGATCCCAAAAGAATAGAGAACTGCAGGCTGATATCTCTAATGAACATAGATGCAAAAATCCTTAACAAAATTTTGGCCAATGGAATACAAAAGTATATAAAATGAATAATTCATCATGACCAAATGGGATTCATACCAGGGATGCAGGGATGGTTCAACATCTGAAAATCCATCAACATCATCCACCACATTGAAAAGAAAAAGGATAAGAACCACATGAAATATCAGTAGATGCAGAAAAAGTATTTGACAACTTTCACACTCATTCCTAATTAAGGCACTCAAAAAGATAGGCTTATCACATAAGGAAGGAACTTACCACAATATAATGCAAGCTATATATGAAAAACCAACTGCCAGCATTACAACCAGTGGAGAAAAAGAAGCATTCCCACTGAAAGAGGGGACCAGAAAGGGTGGCCCTTGTCCCCACTTTTATTTAACATCGTTTTGGAGGTGCTAGCTAATAACATAAGTCAACTTAAGGACTTTAAAAGTATTCATCTGGGAAAAGAGGTGAAACTATCATTATTTGTCGATGATATAATGCTATATAATAAGACCCAACAACTCCACATTGGAGTGCTGGAAGCAGTATAGGGATATGGTAGTGTGGCAGGATACAAGACCAACAAACAGAAATCAATTCGATTGCTATATACATCAAATGGGATCACAGAAAAATAGACCAAGAAAAGATTGCCCTTCATGATAACCAAGCACAAATTTAGATATTTAGGGATCTACCTAACCAAAAATAGTAAAATATCTATATGAGAAAAATTACAGAACACTATTAAAAGAAAACAAAAGGGACTTCCCAAATGGAAAAATACCCTATGCTCATGGATTGGTTGACTCAATATTGTACAGATGTCAATCCAACCTAAGGCACTATATAGGTTCAATTTAATCATGATATAAATTCCAGCAACATATTTCAAAGAAATGGAAAAACTGGTTACCAACTTCATAGGGAAAGGGAAGAAACCCCAAATTGGCAAAGAACACCTCACAAAAAAGAATGAAGTGGGTGTGCTTGCATTACCTGACTTTAAAACTTATTATACGGCCACATGTCAAAACAGCATGGTACTAGTGCAGTAACAGATACTCAGACCCGAGTAAGAACAGATAAGAACAGAAAATCCAGAAATAAAATCAGCAGAATACAGACAACTGACCATTGATAAGCAACCCCCTAAAAAAAAAATCAAATGGGAAACAGAGGTCCTCTAAACAAATGGTGCTAAAAAAACGAAAATCAACCTGCAGAAGCAAGTAGCAAGACCCTTCTCTCACCCCTTATAAAAGGACAAATTCAAGGTGGATCACAGACCTTGAGGTAAAACCCCAAACAATCAGGATCATTAATGAAAAAAAAATGAACTTTAATTCATGGAATACATGGGCTATCAGCAATAATAAAGGATACATACCCAGAGGAAGAGAGAATACACATGTGGGATATACTTAAGATAAAACACTAGTGTACATCAAAAGACATCAAGAGGGTAATAAGAGAGCCCACAGACTAGGAAAAGATATTTAGTAATGACATCTCAGACCAAGGTCTTATTACTAAAATCTCTCTAACCCTACAACCTTACAAGAAGAAAACAACCAATAGACCACAGAGAAGGTGGGCAAAAGGCTTGATAGAAGGTTCACAAAGGAGATACTCACAAGCGGTCCACACTGAAAGTCTAAAGGTGTAATGGGGGTGGGTGCGTGGGTGGGGCACCCATCCTTGACTGAAGGAAGAGCAGTGGGGTCTTGGAGAAGTGTGCCCCTCATACATGAATGCTGAAGACTATATGGGTATTAAGTGCTCTTAGGTAACCAGGTTCTGGGATATGGATCCCTGAAATAAAAGGAGATTGGACTAATGGATTATATTGGGGCCTGCTCACTATTTAACAGAGGGATACTCAACTACTATGGGTCAGGACAGCAGTTAGACTTGGAACTACTTGTATGGTCTCTTTTCTCTCTCCTTTTTCCCTTTTTTCTTTTGATGTCTATCTATATAAGATAAGCAAGATAAGAAATTGCAAGAATATAACAACTGGACTGACTGAACTGTTCTGGGGAGGCATGGGAGAGAATGAGGTTGGCAGAGGGGAGCGATGAGCCCATAACAAGAGGGACAGGGGAATAGCAAGGGATTTAAAATTGACAATGAGGATGTTTGATCAATTGAAATGTATCCAAGAGGAGTTAGTGAGAGGTGAATGATGGGTAAAAATTATAGTGGGGCAGGAGGAAAGAACAAGAAAGTAAAAATTATATATATTTATAAATATAGATATAGATATTTGTAAATAAATATATAAAGATAGGTGTATTTGTGTGTGTCATATATATATATATATATATATA
>NW_022111372.1:84742964-84747440 GCF_000313985.2 Echinops telfairi
GCCTGTTGAAATAGCCTAGCTATCCTAACGGGAAGGAGACAAAAACAACTTTGCCATATTAACTGTCCTAAGGTAAACATCTTTTAAAGTAGTTCCTTAGCATGATGTTCTTTTATTTCAACATTTTATATATATATATATATATATATATATATACACACACACACAACACGGAAGCAGATGGACTTTGGACCTCTACTTAAATCTTACATCAGTACAAGAATAGGTTTGTTCTAACAATGTGGCAATATATGATACCTTCCTGACACAATCACTGGGAACAAAATGGGTGCATAAGCAAATGTGGTGAAGAAAGCTGATGGTGCCCAGCTATTAAAAGTGTCTGGTGTCGTAAAGGCTTGAAGTTAAACAGGCCACCATCTAGCAGGGAAGCAACAAAGCCCACATGGGAGAAGCTCACCAGCCTGTGTGATCATGGGGTGTCGACGGGAATAGGTATCATAAGTTAAAAAACAAGCAACCAAATTGATGTGAAGGAACATAGGCAAAGTGGAGACCCAAAACTCACCTGTAAGAAAATTGGACAGTGCCTCACAGTAGGGCCACATAGAAGGAATGATTTATCCAGGGTGCAGTATGGCACTGATGAAAAACATAACTATTCTCTAGTTCTTTCATATTTCCTTCCTTTACTGGTATGGTCTTAGTTTTACCTCATTAATCTTGTTAGACCTGCATATGTTCATTTGTATAATTTAAATAATTCAATGCATGAAATCTAAGATAGATAAACCCTTCAGAAATAGTAATGGGAGTAATGATTCCCTTCCCTGAGGGTGTGGAAAGAGAGGTGGGAGAAGGGAGAACTGATAACAACAATGACTATATAACCCCACTTAAGGGGAATGAGTAGCAGAATGGTAGGTGATGTGATATATTGGATGGTGCAGGATATGATAAATAATAATAATTACAATGTAAGAATAAGGGTCCCTGGGGAGTAGGGTTGGAGGGGGGAATAAAGGGAAACAGAAATCAGAGTTCAAGAAGAAAGAAAATGTTTTGAAAATGATGATGGCAGCAATAGCATAATTATGTTTGATCTAATTGAACTATGGATTGTTATAATATCTGTAAGAGCTCCCAATAAAATGAAAATAAATAAATAGAATAAACTTTAAAAAAAACCAGCTCTCTTAGAAAATAAATATCCACTATGCCCATGTGATTTGTGGGGTGAAATTGCTTATACCTGATCCAGAAAAAGACCTTCATTCCACTTAACTTCCATTAAACTGACCAACAAGAAGAGGTATTCCAAATTCTTCCTTAGATTATCTCATTAAATCAACTTAAACCAAATCAATTGTTTTTGAGATGATTCCAATTTAAAGGCTGTAAATGTTTATGGAAGCAGATTGATACATCTTTCTCCTAAAGAGTGGCTGGTCGATTTGAACCAGCGATCTTCTGTTTAGTGCTAACCACTTTAACCATCATTGAGCCACCAGGGACCCTTATTGACTACAGAGTTGCCACATATCACCGTGTATAGATGCCTGCTTACTTGCCAGTCACCCACTAAACTGAAGCAATCTGAGGTCAGTCTCTATGCTGTTCACTTTCCTCTGTGAAGACAGGGCTTGGCACGTGGCAGATGCTCAGTAAATATTTGTAGGATCATTTAATTGCACTGGCGTTATTGCTGACATATGAGATGTGACCTTTCAAAAATAGCTGGAAGGAATCTTTTTTTGGACTGTACACAACTGCATCTATAAACAAATACATAAAAGAGAAAAGGCAGCATTAGAAATGAACAAGAACCCCATATCAAGAAGGATGAATTAAGTGCAACAAAGTGACCATCTTGTTTAGGCAAAGAAGTTCCTAGAAATCCGAGCTCTGCTCAGAATGGAATTGTATATTTCTAGGTTAAACTTAAAATAACATATCTTGCAAGTGGCGCTAAACAACATGTCATCCTACACTTTGTTCTAGGATAGGCCACAATTGTTGGTGCCAACAGTGTAAAATAACTGGTTCTTAAAATTCAACAAGTTTCCTTTATGAATGGGGTGCTTGTCAAAATACAGTAGACTTAGTACAGGGGAAGGATGAGATGCTCTTAGAGGCACACAGACATTGGTTATTGTTATTGTTATTGTTGTTGTGTGCCATGAATTCTGACTCACAGGGACTCCAAATGATCGAGCAGGACTGTCCCATAGGGTTTCCTAGGCTGAAATCTTCATGGAAGCAATCTGGAATGGTTTGTACCCTTTCCCATTTAGCTGCTGGATAAGTTGATTTGAAGAACATTGTATTGTAAGCAACAGTACAGGTCATGGGAGAAAGCAAGAAGACAGTGCTTAAATAATTGAGGTATGGGATGCTCAACTATAACTCAATTTTGGAAATAGCAATCATTCCCTGGTTTGCATACGTCAGTGGTGGAGCACCTGAATCAAGATCCAGTGGATGAGACTGAGGTAATGATTATGTTTCTCACCAAGGGTTGCGTTTTCCTACTTGTGTTAGTCTGGGTAGACTAGAGAAACAAATTCATAAACACACATATGTATATAAGGGAGAGGTTTATATACAAGAGGAATTGAACATTGAAAAAGCATCCCAACCCAGTTCAGTCCAAGGCCATAAGTCTGATATTAGCCCATATGTCCGATATCAATCTATAAAGTCCTCTTCCAACTCATGAAACACATACAACGAAACCAAATGCAGGATGATCACAAGCCAGTGGGTAGCAAATCTTTTGGATCCAGTGGCGTTGTAAGCATCTTAGTGCTGGCAGGCGTCTCTGTGTCTTCTCTGGCTTCCGAGGTCGGGTTGCGTCCATATGGCTTGTCTTCTGTAATGTCTCCCAGGGAGTAACAGAGAAAGAAAAGTGTCTTCCACCTCCAAGGAGGAAGTGCCAGATTTCCCAGAATTCTCAGGAGAAGGCCATGCCCACACAGAAGTCGGCTATCTCCAGATTGACAGCCTAGACTCCATCCCTACACTCTTAATCCTCAAATTGACACCAGATTAAGTGACTACCACACTACTGGAGCTACTTGAGGGGTGGTCTGGGGGTGCTAGTCAGCTCTCTGTCCAGTAGAATGATTAACTGCTACCCTCTAACTCAGGAGCTGGTTGGGTTCTGGTCTACAAGGCTTTGGACAAGTTCCCCCCTTTAGAGTCCTCACTTTTCCGTATTGATTCCTTAAACCTAAGGTATCCATATTCCTGGTTTCAGCATATGTTTGTTGTCATAAGATAATTATAAATAAGTTCTTCTTTTACTTTCAAAAGTGTTCCAATTTTCACTATAACGTTTAAGTTCCCTCTACTTAATGCCTTCTCAAAACACTACAGAGTAAGTGCAGGAATGGGGATCAAGTGCAGGAATGGGGAGCAAGCACTTCTTGGGAGTCCTTCATTTGGCACATGGATGCATCCATTAGGGTTCTGAATAAAATCCCATTTGGAAGAGGAAACGTGAGGGATTGTGTTCACTGTAAAGCTGGAACACAAAGCCTTTTCCTTTAAAACCTCTGAACTTTAAGTCCTTTCTAGTTCTAGTTTGGATGGTTGACATTAAATTTATTCAGTCCCCATAGGGTTTGGCCTTAACATCTTTGAATAAAAGTGCTTTGATTTGCATCACTGTTTGCAAAGTCCCAGGAGGCAGGGACTTAACTTTCCACATCCAGCATCAAAAGGAGAAATAACAGGACATAGGTCTGTTGGCTATCCTCTCCTAACCCCAGCCCCTACAGACTGAAGACTTATGCAGGGGGACCAATTTCCTTCTTCCAGAGAAAAGCCAGAAAACACAGCTTTGTAGAAACGGAGACAATCCTATCATGATTTAGGGAATAGACCTTTTTATGGATTGATTGTATCTTCTCAAGATATGTTGAAATTCTAACCCTTAAACCAATATATGGTTTAAGCATTGGGCTGCTATCCCCAAGGTTGATGATTCAAAGCTGCTCCGAATCTGCCCCAGCAAAGACACACCATCTCAGACAGTCTAAGGAGCAGTCCTACCTTGTCCTACGGGGCCCCTATGAGTTAAAATTGACTCACTCTAAGGCAGTGGCAGTGGGATACCAGGAAATAGGACCTTGTTCAGAAATAGAGATTCTTTTGTTATGTTAATGAAGTCATTGCTTCATAGGATAGAACTTATATCTCATTGGTGTGAGTTATTAAAAGAGCAGAAATGAGACATACACATACACACACGCACAAGGAGAAGAGGAAGGCAGATTATGGAGACAGATGAATGTACAAGTCAAATGCTAAGGATTACTGGCAGTTACTAGAAGCTACAATAGACAAGGGAGGACCTTCTCCTACAACCATGCTCTGAGTTTGAACTTCTATGCACCTGAACCGTGAGAAAAGAAGTTTCTGTTCTTTAAAACTAACCCCTTGAGGAGATGAGCCAGTCAGGGTGCGATGTAGCAACGATGAAAAATACAACTTTCCTCTAGTTCCTAAATG
>NW_022111372.1:84748690-84754179 GCF_000313985.2 Echinops telfairi
ACAGCTTAGTTCGGGTTCTATACTCTTGATTTAAATTCTAATGGTGTCAAGTTTGAGATAATTATGTAATATATATATATATATATATATATATACACATTTGCGTTCATGAGAAATCCTCTTTATTTATATTATTGTACAAATGATAAATGCACAAAATCTACCAAAAGGCACATGGCTCACAAAGACCTGATCTACACTGGTCCCATGCTTGGAGACAGGGACCCTTTCTGCTCCTACCAAGAACACATGGCATGCAGAACTCACTTTAATTAAATATTGAATTTTATGATGCATGAATTACATGTCAATAAAGCTGTTAATTTAAAAAATGCATAGCTTCGGGTTCATAAGCCATATGCACATAACAGTCAGTACTCCAGACAGTAAAACTTCTGGAATCCTCTTTGCTATGTAATCTCTGGGATATTGTCTCTTTCGGGGCACAGTTTCCTCTCTTTAATGCAAAGTGCAAATTTCTATACCTTTTAGGGATACCCACTAGACTCCCCTAGACTTAAAAGGTCTGGGTGAAGTTTATCATCTCCTTACTCAGTAACTTTTGATTTGGGCTCTACAACCAAGAGCTATAGACAATCTTGAAGTGTGAGAGTTCCCGAAAGGGCTTTATGTAGGAAGGGAAAGATAGGCTAGGAGCAAATACTACAAACACAAAGAGCCAGTGCTTGATTTCAAGTAGCTCACTGTCTACTTGGCAGTGAAAAATAAGATAAATGAAGGATTTTAAACAAGCACTGTCATAATAGCATGCATAGGACACAACAACACCTAGTGGGGTCTCTAAGACAGATTTTGGGGGGTGTCTTGCAAAGGTTCATGGAAGAAGCAACACATGCTTGTATATACAAAAATTTAAGACTTCATTTAAAAATAGACAGTCATCTAGTTATCAACAAAATGCACCTGGGATCTTAAAGGCTTGTCTTCAAACAAGTAGCCATCTACATGAGGTATCAACTCAGGCCAAATGGAAGAAATATACCAGCCTGTGTGTGTCCCAAAGATTGTAAATAGTATCCAGATCCGAAGGAAGGAACGGTAGCAGCGCTTACATTGTGAACACTTGTTCGTAGGAGGCGATGGAGGACAGAAGCCCAAAATCCATTTTGCAGGGTCCGCATATCTATTAAACCTCTGGAAAATCCCCTCTGACCATAGCTGAGGGATGTGAATAATCTTATTACCAGATAGAGAACATTACGATGGCAATTATAGTAGACAGAGTTAGGTTAAAATGTGATGTTTTATTTCATCTCTTTTTTGACCCACTTACAAGCTCCCGTTTTAAAAAAGGTAAAGGGGAAATACATGCCGATTAGACCTCTGGTGAATTCCCTTGGATCAGGGATGTGAACAGCTGGCTACCATGCAGAGTGCATTGGAAAGTGGATTTTGTCAGATGCAGTTAGGTTAAAGTTTAACACCTTATTTGACCTCCCTTTTGACCCATTTTAAAGTTGATCTAATTTTTAATATTTCCTGCTTTCTTTTCGTTGAGTTTAACTTTATTATTGTTCTTAGCTTTTTTGTCTCTCTCTTTCTTTTCTTTTTACTGTTTTTCGGTGTATGCAAACAAGGGGAGTGAAGCTAGAGGAATAGTAACTGGACACATGGTTTCTGTGGGCAGGGCGGGGGAGGCAGGGGGAGTGGGGAGCTGACAACAGTGAGTAGAAGGATTGATTGTGGTGATGATGGTACAAGCCTTCTTGCTATGATTGAAGTACTGAATTATATGATATGTGGAATATGTACCAATAAAACTGTTTTAACCAAAGACATGAAATAGAACATGAATTCCTAAATAAAAACGAGTTGGTATTGTGTAATGTGAAGTATTCAGAGGCTAGGCTTGGGCAAACTTGAGCTAGCATCCTGGCTCTTGCCTCCTACCTGTTATGAAGACAGCCCTGTGGAAGTCTACCTTCATCATCATCACCTGTGAAAGGAAACAAGACATCTACTGCTGCGGGGTCAAGTGTGACCCATGGTGACCTTGTGTGCGTCATGCCATGTGCTCTGTAGGGTTCTCAAGGGGTGGGTTTGCAGAAGTACATGGACAGGCTGTCCTTCCAATGACACTTCTGGGCTGACTTGAACATACGCTCTTTCAGTTCTTAACTGAGTGCATTCATAGTTCGCACTACCCGGGATTCACTCCATCATCTATAAAACTAAAACTAAAAACCAAACGCACTGCCATCTAGGCCATGCTGACTCACAGTGACTGTAGGACAGAGTAGAACTTCCCCTGTGGGTAAATCTCTCCAAGGACAGAAAACCCTCTTTTTCCCACAGAGTGGCTGGAGGTTTTAAACTGCTGACCTTGTGGTTACCAGCCCTATGCATACATAACCCATTAACCCATTACACCGTTAGGGCTCATTATCATCTGTAAAGTGATGATACTGTGCTCATTTGAGAATTAAATAAGAAAGCACACACAGCTCTTAGCCCAATGTCTGGGACATCTCTACTTCAAAACACACTGACTATTACTTTTACTCTCATCACTGTTTTACTCATCAGTCCGTGCATGACTCTGTATAAGCTCTTGTTCCTCTTCCTACATTCTCAGAAATAGCTAGGAAGGGCTTTATTCTTTGGGAGAAGCCCTAGTTGACCTATCTGGCTTCTCACTGCAGGGCTGGAAACTGGAACCCAGCGCTGCTCCTAGGGAGAAAGATGAGACTTTCTGCTCTGGTCATGATGTACAACTCCGCAACCCGACTCGGGTGGATATGAGTTGGAAATGGCCGGATGGCAAAGAGCTTGGTTATTACTTTTCCAGAGGAGATTTTGGAATAGAGGTCACAGACACATTGAGGTGAGCCAGGAATGCCTGGGAAGGTGCCAGAGAGAAGCCATGTAGGACCCAGGAGGAAAGCTCGCTAGTCTGGAGTTCTATCTGGAATCCTCCCTATAATTTGGAAATGAAGCCAGAATCCAAGGTGGGAAACAGTGGGGCTGCTCCGGCCTTTCAACATCCCTAATCAGATCACATCTCTTCCCAGCACAAGTCCATGGTGGTTTCAACCAGGAGGCAGATTCTCAGTCCGCCTTCTCTGGACGACCTTCTCCATCTCCACAAACACACCCAGGGACAGGAAGGAAAAGGTACCAGGGGCACGATGTTATGAGACATGTACCTTTTAGAATTCCTGGCAGCAAGCATGCTCTTCCCTTCTGTTTGGGGGTAGGAAAGGGGTAATTATTTGGACATTTAAAAGATTTTAGGATGAAAATTTTATGGAGGTCTGACAAGACCAGTCTGCCTAACCCAGTGTGAAATGGAGTAGAACAAGAAATGGAACCCCAGGACCTGGGATGGTGAGAACTGGATTTGACCTGGCAGGCCGCTTAGGAAAGAGGCGGGAAGACTGAGCAAAGATGAACAGGTGGCAATGACAAACTCCAGCTCCATGAAGTGATTAAAGTTCTAGGTTGCTCTGAGATAAAATGAACTTTTATTGTCAGGCAGGCCTTTACCTCATGGGGATATTTCAAAAACGAGATTGAAGTAGGTGAAGAAAGAAGAGAAACACTACCCTGAGCTCCTACTGTCTTATGAAATAACCATTCAACCCAAGTTAGGACTCTTACTATATTTGGTAATTCTCATGAATTTACCTGTGCTTGGGACATGTTGTAGAGATGGGCGCCAGTTAAAGAAATGTATTTGGGAGTTAAGCACCAATGTCACCACCTATTGTTTGAGTGCTCTTGGGTAAACCACCAGATAAGTCTCTATGCCCTCATCTGAAAAGCAGGCAGTTGTGGCGACTGAATTAAGATCTATGTGTGAAAGGGCTTTGTTCACCTGTCAATATGATTAATCATATTTAGAGACGGAAAAGAGCAGCGAAGCAGTGAACCATCCAGACAAGGCCTGCCTTTGTATTCTGGGACGGTTTACAAAATAATTACTTTTCCTTCGTGCACATTTGGAGTAGAACGAGAATCAGAAATGATTCATGTCTCACCTAGGTGTACAAACCTGAGATAACCATGATGCTGTCCAGGTGAGAAGTGGTCCCTAACTGGGAGACAACTTCCTGTATATGGTTGCTGTATAGAAGTCACCTTGTAAGGGAAGGCAACTCTTTGAATACGTTCTAGTATCTCTAAGGCCGAAAATACCTAAAAGTTACGTTGACCATGATACTTTGAATTGCCTCACATGATGGGAAGTTGGACAATGAACAAGAACGGCACAGGAATTGACATTTTGTTGCTGAAGAATAGTGAGTAGATCACTGTGGGCTGTAGAAGAAGGAGCGACTCTGCTTTGGAAGAAACAACTCACTGTCGTAGAGCCCATTCTGTCTCCCAGTGACCTAGGTGCAGGGGAGACCTGCCCTGTGGGTTTCTGAGATTGTAACTCTTTATAAGAGTGGAAACTTTTGCTTTTCTCCATCGAAGCAGCTGGTATTTCTAACTGCTGACCTTGTGGTTAGCAGCCCAATGCTTAACCATTATGACATCAGGGCTCCTGTCTCGGAAGAAAGACAACCAAAATGCATCTTAGAACCATGGATGGTTAAGACTTCATGTCATTTACTTTGAGCTGTCCTCTGGGGGTGGGGGAGGGGTGGGGAACCAGTCCTTGGAGAAGGACATCTGGGTTGGTAAAATAGAGGGTCAATGAAAAAGAAGAAGACAATCAATGATCTTAATTGACACAGTGGGGCTGCGGCAATGGTCTCAGATACACCAATTGTGAGGAGGGCTTAGAGCTGGAAAGAGTTTTATTCTATTACACATAGGTGGCACATTACAAGTGCAAGTCAACATCTATGCTGCCACCATGAAAGCTTTATGGAGGTCCGTGCTACCTCAGAGAAGATGCTTCTCCTCTGAAAGGTAGTGTTTTCGTCTGGAAAGCAAAACGTTGTTAGAGGAGCTTGTGGCATACAGTAAATCAATCATTCAATATAGCAGTTATTGGTATTTTTGATGCATCTGTTTGTTGACCTAAGCAGGTCCCCAAGACTACAATGAGTCCTTGGGAGAGACTTTGCGATTGTGGGAAATATTAAAGATAGCCAGGCAGACAGCAGATCACAGGGCTCCTTGTCCCATGTTAGGACTGAGAGAGAGAATGTATTTTCCCATGGATATATATAATTGGCCTTACAGCTCTTTCATAAGGCATGCAGGTCACACAAAGTTAATGGCTCATATCATAAGTGAGTAACATAATAAACAAGCAATGAGGTGAGTCATGGTCTTGACCTAGTGCTAGTTGACCTAGTGCTAGTTGACCTCAACCCCACCCCCAACCCTCCCCAGGGGTAGTAAATCTTTGATCAGTATGGCCAAGAAATGTCAAAACAGAGTTTGCTACATTTTATGGTGGTTTAGCTATGGAACCTGATTGCTCTTACCTACAAATAACCTTCAGGCATGGTGAAGTAGGCAGGCACAGAAATGATTCGTCTTGTACTGTAGTGCCTTTAAGACTGCTTTTT
>NW_022111372.1:84755587-84757926 GCF_000313985.2 Echinops telfairi
TCAGTTACCTTGCCCTTGGTCACTCCCTACCAGTCCTCCCATCCCCTCCCTGCCACTGGTTTTGAACCACTCGTTGTTCCCTTGTCCCTGGGTTGGCCAACACCTCCTCCCTTCCCCTGCCTCCCACACTCTCATGTCCCTCCGGGAGTGTTGGTCCCGTTATTTTCTTCTCACATTGTTTGTCCAGCCTATCTGATCTAGGTGGACCTGCAGATATAGTAATATGTGCATAAAATTGGGGATGGCTTTGACAGCACCAAAGTGGCACATAAGAACATGGCGACAATGGCAGCAACACCGACAAACTAACAAACAAAAAAGCCACTGACATACAAAATTTTAAAGAAGAGAAAAAAAGGAAAAAAACAAAACAAATGACAGAAAAAAAGACTGCTTTTTAGTGGAGGGCCAGTGCCAATGGGGGCACGTTATTCAGTATAGAGAATGTATATTTGAAAACATTTCTATCCCGGAACCATGAAAATCTCTCTCAAAATAGGACTAGTTTTCTATGCTCCTAATTGTGAATGTAGAAATAAGGTCAAATATTTTCTACCAAGTCCTCAGTTTACCACAATTGTTTATCTTACTATTAGAAGATCAGTGGTGTCCAGAAGGAAGACTTGTTCAAGACCATGCAGTGAATTGTATGCTATGCACTGGACTCAGATCTTTTCCTTTGCAGGTTAGAGCTTTTTTGGGTAACAATCATTTTGCTAATCAGCCAGTAATCATCAAACAACTAGTCAAATGGTGCAATCATACCACCTAATTTCTACCAACCCCCACACAGACAGTGATACCTGTAAGAGCCAGAATGTGATAGGCCACCTTGTTTTTCTGAATCGCAAGTGCTCTCTGCTTTTGGCTGTTTTAAATTTACCCCTTTTCTAGTATTAAGTTTAGTGAGAAATATTTGAACTTTCCTTTTCTGACAGGTTTACCCCTTACACAGGTTCTGACTTTCCAATTTTACTGTCCAAAAGTACAAACTCCCACTCAAACTTCTCAGCTCATCTCAAGTCCTGACACTTGCATGGAACTCCCCAGGACACGACTCAGAGAAATACTGACCATCCTTTACTTAGAAACAGCAATCTTAAAACAACTTCAAGACCTTTACAAGACTTGTTACTTTCCCTATGTGGAGTCTCATTTCCCTAATTGTATATAAGAAGGATGAAGGAGTCAATGAACACGGACTACTTACAGTCTGGAGGGTGGGTTGTATGCTAAATGATGAAATTGAAGGATGAATTAGACTTTCTCTTTCCCCTTGGAGATGTTAGAGCTTACTACAAGAGATGTGTAATAAATGAGAAGTTGTGAGATATTGTAAATGAAAATCTTCTCTGCAACCAATAAATTCCTAGTAGATATTCTAATGCACCAAGAGCCTGCGGGATGGGGAAGGGAAACAAGTGGCATTAGGTCTTCTGAACAGGAAAAGAAAAAAGGGAAGGAAGGCTGCATAGCATGTCCGGTTCCTGGTGCTGCTTTTGGATAAGTGTTGGGCTGCTAACCACAAGGCCGGTGGTTCAAACCCACCAACCAATCCTCAGGGGAAAAATGAGGCTGTCTGCTCTTGTAAAGATTCCCAGCCTCAGAAACCCATGAAACCCATGTACTGTCACTGTGAGTTGGAGGCAACTCGATGGCAATGGGTTTGTCCCTCGTTTCGTTTTGGCCATACAGCAAGAATCTGTGTGCTGGAGAAAAGTTAAGAATGATGGGTACAGAGGAGGTAGTAGTGGAGAGTTAACTTGAGGTTAGTCTTGCCTCCCCCAATAGACTTTTAGAAGTGTGAGGACAAGGATTTAGGTCAAGAAAACCAGATAAAATGCTGATGCTGCCTTCTGGGAAGATTACTTCAGAAGTCTCCCAACAGTTCCTTTCACTTCCACTCCGGAGAGTCCTTTCTAAAACAAAAATAGGACCTTTTTTGAAATATTTTACGATCTTCTCACTAATTTTGGAATAAATACCAAACTATGTAACATGATTTACAGCCACCAAATGGTCTGGGCTCTCTCTGACGTTAGAGGTTTTTGCATTCTGTTTTCAGTGTATGAACAATCCCTCCTCCCTTTTACACCATGTATCTGCTCGTGTATAAGCTGAGTTTTTCAGCACATTTTTTAATGCAGTTTTTTTGTTAAATTTAGGTGCCTCGGCTGATATTCGAGTCGGCTTATTCTCGAGTACATAAGTACCATTTCTTTTTGAATCAATGCCCAGTCACCCCTTTCTTAGAAAAACCTTCCCACATATTTCTCATGAAAATACTATAATAGAATTTACTTGAGAGGACAGCACTGAAGCTGTAGCTAGGGGAGAGG
>NW_022111372.1:84759949-84770639 GCF_000313985.2 Echinops telfairi
GAAGGCAAATGTTTTGAGAATGATGAGGGCAACAAATGTACATATGTGCTTGACACAATGGATGTATGAATTGATTGTGATAAGAATTGTACGAACTCCCAATAAAATAATTTTTTTAAAAAGAAAATAATAAAATATAAAAATATGATAGGTACCATTGATTGTTCCTCTATTCCAGATATTTCTTCTACGGTTTTTTATTAATGAATTTATTCATTTTATCATCCAAAAACTCAATGAAGAACTGATTCTAACTACATTCAAAACAAAAAAAAACCCCCCAAAAACCAACAAAACAAAACAAAACAAAACAAACAAATTAAGAACCTAAAAATACAGACTCTTATAAAGACCCCATGCCTTTCTTTCATAGCTTATTCTCAAAATCATCATTTCATCTTCAATGAGTAAATATTTCATTTATGCCTGCCTTCCTTCAGAAGAAGGAGGAATCTGTAGGCATTGGATGTGGAAAATTAGATATTGTTAAACCAATCCCTCCTGAGGTAAGAATTCCAGATTCTGAGCTAAAAGTTTTAGGAATCTGCCTGACAGTACCAAAGAGTGAATGGAAACAGATGGAAGCTATACAGGAGTCCACTTTGGAAAGAAAAGAAGGGCACTCGGTGGTTTTCTCCGTGTTTATACGTTTTTCCCTCTGAGAGTAAGCATCAACTAGAAGAAAGTAGATGGCTAAACCACATAAAGAAAAACAAAGATATATTTATGGTTTAAAAAGCCATAAGACACAAACTGGAGTGACTGCAGAAATTTAAAGGGTAAACTTGGAAATATTCCAGAGAGAGACAATACTAAATTGTTCAAATAATCAATATCTTCCTTTTTGGCTGTACCGTGTAACAGCCATGTGCAAAGACCAAATTTAATGAAATGAAAAGAATTTTAAACTACTACCAGTGATGGGATGGCAGAGTTTGGGATTTGAGTCTAGGCAAATTAATTGCCTATTAAAATGAAAATATATTAAAATTCAAATTAATACTCAGCAGAGTCATAAAATCATAATACTAAGCAAAGAGTCAAATTCTACAATGCAGAATTTGCAATATTGATATAATTCCAAATTACTAGACATTCAAAGAATCCAGAAACTGAAACATGGTTAAAAAGAAAAGTCAATGAGAAGAGATTTAAATTAATTCAGGGGTTGGAATCAGCAGCCAAGAACTTTAAAGCTAATTGATTTACACTTGCAGGCTAAAAAGAAAATAAAAGCTGAACAAATATAGAATCTCAGAAAGTAAATATAAACAAAATTTTGAAATTCTAGATAAAAATATAATAAATTTAAAAGGACTGCATGAACTTAACTAATAAGCCATAATAGAAGGCAGAGTCTGTGAACAGATAGAACAATAGGAACAATCCATTCTGAAGAACAGAGTCTACAAATAACCAAAAGACAAAACTCACCACCATTAAGTCGATTTATACTCATAGTAACCATGGAGTAGGGTTGTGCTTTTGTGAGTTTCTGAGACTAAATACATACAGGAGCAGAAAACCTCTTTTATACAGGAGTGGCTAGTAGATTTTAAGTATTGATCTTGTAGCAGCAGCTCAGCATATAACGCAGTATGCCACCAGGGCTCCTTAAAAAAAACTAATGACTAACATAATTGAATACAGCTTCAATGACTTGTGGGACCATAACAAAAAGGCCAACAAATACATAATTGGAATCAAAGAAGAAAAGGAGAGAGAGAATGGAAGAAAAGCAAATAAAAATCTTTGAAAAGACAAACATACAGATTAATTAAACAACAAAAAACTATAAACCCAAGTAAGAGAATATAATGAAAACCGTACTCCAGAACATTGTCATCAAATTATTGAAAAATAAAGAAATAGCAAACATGTTGAAAGCAACCTGAAAATAAAAACGAGGCTTTTCATAAGAGAACAACCCTACATATGACTTCTTACAAGACAATATGGGTGCGGGAAGAGAGTAAAACTACATCTTCAAAGTGCTGAAAGTAAAACAAGAAATGAAGGAATGAAGGGAAGAAGCGAGGGATGGAGGATAGAAAAAAGAAAAAAATGAATTTGTTAATTCAGAATTCTATATCAAATAAAGATGCCCTTCAGGAATGCAGATGAAATAAAGATGTGTCCAGATAGATGAAAATTAGAAATCAGTAGCAGAAATCAAAATGATAAGAAAGCTAAAACTAGTTTTTGAGCTATAGAAATACCGACAGATTGAAACATGACTCTTCAGTAGGAAATGAGGACTATCAGAAAGTTTAAATGCATAGATATTTTTAAAGTCTTATGTTTTCTTTTAATTTTGTTGAAATGCATATAACTCCTTAAAACAAAGACTGTAGTATTGTATTATTGAGTCTATACTGTTTGTATATTTAAGACAATATGGTAACTGCTGTCAGAAGGACCATCCCTGGGGATAAATGAACTCAGAAGTTTACAATGTTTTTCCAGTTAACATAAGATGGTACAAGATTAACCGTAGGAAGACTGCTAAGGATGTATGTTGCAATCCCCTATGATTATCACAACAACAATAATAAAATCAACAACAGCAGCAACAATAATGTTGCAAAGACATACAACTAAGAAACGAATTAGAAAATGAAATGGAGTTCTAAATATGATTAAGCTAAATAAAACAAGAAAAAGAAAAACAGAGGAACAATAACAACAACCTGGTGGAATAAACAAAGCAATAGTGAAAGAGCAGGCCTCGTTTGCCATCACAACGTAGACTGCTTGTGGTTCATCTGAAGTACAGACCAGTGGAACAATGAATGACTGCGCTATGGTTCTATGAGGTTTTCTCAATGACTTCATGCGATATATACAACAATCTGCTTATTGTTGTGATACATGCTAGAACATTTTCAAAATTCTTTTTTTCCCCTTTTTGGTAGTTTGCTGAACCATATGGAAAGCTTTAGGTTAAAAGTTGAGTTAGATAATTCTTAGTGTTGAAATTCATTAATCCAGTTTGTCAAGGAAATCATCTTGTTTCTCTGCGTGAAGTAGGGCTGGATTGTGCTGGATTAAACAAAGAGGCCTCCCAGGGCTTGGTGGGTTACTTGGGATTTTGCTGTGAGTTATGCTGTAGAAAAACAATTGATGATGACTTTAGTCACGTGATCAATCTTAAATCCTAAGGATTCCAACTGTAGGGAAAATTAGAAATTCTTCAGCCAAATTTTAATTTTTTTCATGGCATGAAAATGAGAGGCAAAGGACCCCTTTCAGTACAAAGATCTATGAATTTTCCTGGTTTGATATTTAAATACTGATGGTTAGAAATATTTTTAGTCCTAAATGATGTTATCACTGAAGATATAGTATTTTCCATTAAAAAAAATGGGAGGGAGACTGAATAACTAATTCATTTAGCACCTATTTTATTTAGCATTGATTTTTTTCTCAACTGAAAAATGATGCCTAAATAAAGATTTTGTAAATGAACTCACTTTAATAGAAGAGAGAATTAGTAAAAGAATAGATTAGAAGACCCTCCTTCATATTACTTAGAGGATGTCTGCTTTCTCAAAGGAATTTTGGGATTCAGGAGACTCCAGTTTAAAAAATATATCATTTTAACCCTCAATTCTGTCACTTTCCAGCAGAAAATCCTAAAAAAACACATGATTTCTCCAAGGCTTAATTTTTTTCGTCATCCAGATGGGGAGATAGCAGCATTTTTATGCTAACCTAGAATGAAATGAGAAAATAAATGAGAACCAGTCAAGTCATGGATAAGCATGTGAGCAATCTAAGAAGAAAAATGTGAAGGAAAAAACAAATTGCATTTTAATTTGATTGTCATTTTGCTTTTGTGTGGCTTGAAGCAACATTAATCATTTTCATATTTCACTTAGCTATCTCTGCACTGTTTTCATTGATGGTGGTGTCGTGATATGCATCAACTCAATTAATGATACATCCAGAGACTGTGCAATTATGAAGACAATAAAGGTAGCATTTCAAATCAGTGGGAAAAATGAGAGCAGGGAGAGACATAAATTTTATTTTCTTCTGATCCATTTAAATTCCATGAGAACCCAAAACTTAAATATAACAATGAAATCATAAAAGTACTAAAAGAAAATATGGATAATTACTGTCTAAGTTTTTCTTGGAATGAAGAAATGTATTCAAAACAACACAAAACACCGAAGGTGTGACAAGAGTAATTTACCCCTACAAAATGTAAAACTGCTTTGTATAACAGAGTAGGAAGAATGAAGAACAAGTCCATTCTGAGGGGTCAGCCACTGAAGACTGTATGAATAGCAACATAACATTGTCTGATACAGTGCTTGAAGCTGAGGCCCTTAGGTTGCAAAGCACTCAAAATATGATTGAGAAAGTCCTACCTACCCAAAGTAGAACTGACCTTAATCAATTGGATTGAGTAAAGCATTGGGGACTTTCATTTGTGGATAGGGCACAACTGTAGATCAGAAGAAACACCTGCTAGCATCCATTAGTAGCTGACATGAAATGAAATAATATTGAATATAGGAGAATTGGAAGTCATCAAAAGTGAAATGAAATGTATAAACATGAATATCCTACGTATTAGTGAGCTGAAATAGACTGGTATTACTCATCTTGAATCAGACAATCATATGGTTTGTGATTCTGAAAATTAGACATTGAAGAGGAATAATGTATCTTTCATCATTGAAAAGGACATTTCAAAATCTATCTTGCAGTACAATTGGTAGGTGATAAGATAATGTCTCTATGGCTACTTGGAAGACCAGTATATATTACTATTCAAATTTACACCATAACTACTAAATCCAACGATGATGAAATTGAAGAAATTTACCAACTTTATTCATCTAAAATTAATCAAACATGCTGTAATACTTACAAATAATTATTAAGCATCAATGGAACTCAAATGTTGAAAACAAAGAGGAACAGTAGTTGGAAAATATCATCTTAATTATAGAAACGAAGTTGGAGATCCATGACAGAATTTTTCAAGACTGGTCGCTTTTGAATTGCACATACCCTTTTTCAACAATTATGTATATGGATCTTTCCAGGTGGAATACACAGGAATCACATGGAATGCATCTGTAGGGGAGAAGCTCAACTTTTAGCCAAAATAAGGCGAGAGACCAACTGTAGAATGGTCCATCGATTGCACTTATGCAAATTTAGGTTGAAGTGAAAGAAAATGAAAACTAGCCCACAAAGAGCCAAGATTTATCCCAGCTGAATTTTGAGAACATCTCAAGAACAAATAGGACACATTGAACATCAATAAAGAGTTTTGGTGTGATATCAAGGACATGATACGTGCATTAAAAGAGAGGGATGAAAAGTCCGAGGTGGATGTCACAAGTGACTCTGGAACTTGCCCGTGACTATAGAGCAACTAAACTAATGAAAAAGAAACCATGAAGTCAAAGAGCTGAACAAAATATTTCAAGAGGCAGCTCAATTTCTTCCCTGGCTTTTTGAATGTTGATGGGGGTCTTGTCCCTTCCATTCATTGTTTCTGTTTTTATCTTTACACTAATATGATCTTATCCTTACCACCTTAGTGTGATTTGTTTTTCATTGGTCTCTTTTGGGTTTCCCACAGGAGGAGTGGATGTATAATGATAATAACTGATACAAAGTGTTATAGGGAATGCAGGGGTGGGGGGTGGGCCATAGGGAGGGAAAGGGGATCTTGGGAGTTGATACTGGGGGTGGGAGCACAAGAACTGATTGTGATTGCACAACTCATGTCAAAGGCAATTTAACTATGGGGAGTGGGGAGGGGCAGAGAATGCTCAACGATAGATTGTACAATTCCCCTTGATATGATTGAAAGATTGAACTGCTCAATTGTTTGATATGTAAATTATGTGCAAACAAAACTGTTGGGGAGAAAAAGAAGACAAAATAAAGCATCATAATGAAATGTGCAAAGCATATGAGTTAGAAAATCCAAAGAGATAAATAGGTTTAGCGTATCTCAAGTTGAAAGAGCTGAAGGAAAAATTCAAGCCTTGAGTGGCAACCTGAAAGAGTCTATGGAAGGACTATTGCCAGAGAGCTTCTTAGAGACAAGGATGGCAAGACTTTGTCTTCCATACTTTGGACATGCTGTCAGGAGAGACTAGTCTCTGGAGAAGGACATCATGATTGGTAAGGTGGAGGGGAAGCAGAAAAAGAGGAAGGCCTTCAAGGAGATGGATGGGCACAGTGGCTGCAAGATGAATTCAAATGCAGGAATGATTGTGTAGGATGGGGGCAGTGTTTTGTTCTGCTGTACATTAGGTGACTATGGATCAGAGCCAACTTCATGGCACCGGGCAACAACAGCATGAGTCAAATATTAAGCAATGCAGGAATCACCAAAAGAAGATGTCTCTGAAATTAACCAGAGACATATATAGACCATAGATCTATGAATATGTTTTGGGATTCCACTTAATTCTAGACCCAATCTAAGAATAATCAGTTCTTATGACTTGGCCCTACTTGTTGCTCCCTCTCATGAAGAGACCACTGAAGATATGGGTGCTACAGCAATGTGTGGTGAAGAAACCAGATGGTGCCCAACTGTGAGAAAGAATCCTCTCACCATATTTATTCCATTTATGCTGAGCGAATATCCTGAAAAGCTCTACGGTATAAAGAATCTGGTATCAAGATTGGAGAAATGCTCATTTAACAATTGTGATAAGCAGATGAGACATCTTTGCTTGATGAGCGTGAGGAGTGCTTGATGCACTTGCTGCTGAAGATGACAGACTATAGCCTTCAATATGAGTCCACATCTGCAGAAAGACATACACCTGCGCCAATAAGCAATGTCTTGGCAAACAGATAGCAGATGGACACTGTTAAGGACTTCATTTTACTTGGATCTACAGTCAAAGCTCATGGAAGCAACAATCCAAAAAAAAATCACACGGTGCATTGTACTAGATAAATCTGTTGCAAAAAATCTATTTAAGGTTTTAAAGAACAAAAATGTCACTTTGAGAACTGAGATGGGTTGAACTTAAGCCATAGCAGTTTCAATCGACTCATGTGCAGGTGGAAGCTGGGCAACAAATAAAGAAGACTGAAGGAGAATTAATGCCTTTTAATTGTGGTGTTGGCAGATACTATTGAAGGTACAGCGTATTTCCAGAACAAAATAATATTTCCGTTTTCCCCCTATTGACTTTTATTTGTTATCATCCTATTTAAATATTTTACTGCCATTTGGAATGTTTTTTTATTTATTGAAATCATGTTATTGGGGGCTCTTACACCTCTTATCACAATCCATACATCCACCCACTGTGTCAAGCGCATTTGTATATATGTTGCCATCATCTTTTTCAAAACATTTTTCTCTACTTGAACACTTGATATCAGCTCATTTCCCCCTCCCCCGCCCTCCTTCATGAACCCTTGATAATTTATATTTTTTCTTCCATGTCTTATACTGACTGCTAACTCTCTTTACCTAATTTTCTGTTATTCATCCCCCTAGTAAGGGGTTATGTGTAGATCATTGTGAATGGTTCCACCTTTCGCCACCTACCTTTCCCCTACTCTCTTGGTATGTCTATTCTCATTGTTGGCTGTGAGGAGTTTATCTATCCTGGATTCCCTGCGTTTTGAGCTCTTAGCTGTAGCAGTGTACGTGTTCTTATCTAATCCGATTTGTATGGTAGAATTGAGGTCATGAAAGTAGGGGAAGGAAGCATTAAAGAACTAAAGGAAAGTTGTATGTTATACTGCACCCTGATTGGCGCATCTCTTCCTTGTGACCCTTCTGTCAGGGGATGTCCAATTGTCTACAGATGGGCTTTGGGTCTCTACTCTGTGCTCCCCCTCATTCACATTGATAGGTTTTTTTCCTCCCTGGGTCTTTGATGCCTGATACCTGATCCCATCAATACCTCATGATCACACAGGCTTGTGTGCTTCTTCCATGTGGGCTTAGTTTCTTCTCAGCTAGATGGCTGCTTATTTATATTCAAGCCTTTAAGATCCCAGATGCTATCTCTTTTGATAGCCGGGCACCATCAGCTTTCTTCACCACATTTGCTTATGCACCCACTTTGTCTGCAGTGATCATGTTGGGAAGTTGAGCATCACAGAATGCCAGATTATTAGAACAAAGTGTTCTTGTGTTGAGGGAGTACTTGAGTGGAGGCCCAATGTCCATCTGCTACCTTAATACTTAACATATAAATATATATACATCGATCTATTTTCCTATCATTATATATTGAGATAGTTTATTCTGCCAGCCTGGCCGATAAACACAAGTGGGGTTAACTGAAGGGCAGAGAGATAAATGCCTTGGTGAGTCTCGCCTTTCTTGTCTCTCACTCTTTGATCATTGGACCAGTGTGCGTCTGGGCTGCCTTGCTTGTCCTGTGCCTCAATTTAAAGGCTACACTACCTGTGGGACCCCTAGCCTGTGGACTGTGTCGCTGTAAGTTGAGGTCCCTTTAAGACATCTCTGGAGCTGGGGACTGGCGGTTGGTGACCTGGCTGGCAGTTGGTGACCTGCCTTGTGATTGGCTGCTGTGCCAACATGGCCTAGCTCTCTCTATAAATAGAGGAAGATCTGGCAGCAGACTATACTTGAAGGACTGCTAGTATCTCACAACTCTCTCACATGGGAGTGAGTTGCATTGAGCCATTTGTAGTGCTTTATAATTTAACTGTTTATTTCTTGTATTATATATTTATCTGCATATGATTTAACAGTTCATTTCTTGTTATATATCTAATTATCTTTATAAATATATTAAATTATCAGCAATTTGGTTTTATCTCTCTAGAGAACCCTGTCTCACACATGTATGAATATATTTATATATGTACATGCCTGTATTTAGACTTCTATAAATTGCCTTTGCTTCCTAGTTCTTTCCTCGATTTCCTTTTACTTTTTTCTTGTCCCACTATCATGTTCAACCTTCATTCATGTTTCAGTAATTCCTCTCAGCTACACTGCCCTTGATCAAGCCCCACCAGGCATCCTATACCTTCATCACCATTGATTTTAGATCACTTGTTGTTTCCTTGTCCCTGGGTTGGTTGACATCCTCCTTCCTTTCCCCCATCTCTCCCTGTCCTGTGTACCCCTGAAACCATTGGTCCCATTTTTTCCTCTGGGTTGTTTTTCCTGCCTATCTTATCTAGACAGACATGCAGGGAATAATAAGCACAAAAACAAGACAGAGAAAAATAAGACAACAAAAAACAGAACCATAACACAACAAAGCAACAAAAAGCAAACAAACAAAAAACCCCACCTATGACAAAAAAGAAGAAAAGCCTATAAATAGTTCCAGGTCTGTTTGTTGACTTTTAGGAGTGTTTCCTGGTCGAGTATGATGGGGTGTCACACCCTGGTCCCCAAGTCTACTTTTGGTATTCCCCAGAGACTTCATTGTTTGCTCTCCTTGCTGCTTTGCTGCATGCTCACAGTGTTCCACCCCAGTGTGTGGGGTCAGATTGGGCACAAGTCCCACACTGTGTCTCCACTGTCGTCCCCTTTAGTACTATGGGTCGGTGAGTGACATTGTGTCTGTGTCTCATGGTGTGGCCAGCGCTATGGTCCTCCTTGTGTATTGGCTGCTTTGAGCAGGAATATTGTCTTCAGGGCTTGATGGTCCAGGGTGTGTTCCACTCTTTCTCCTTCCATCTTCATTTGCTCCTGTGTGCTCTGATCATATGTACCTTTTTCCCCAAGCTGTAGTCTTAGTGACCAATATCCCTAATGAACATTGATGCAATAATCCTTAAAAAATACTGGCCAATAGAATACAAAAGTATATAAAACGAATAGTTCACCATGACCAAGTGGGATTCTTACCAGGAATTCAGGGATGGTTCAATGCATGAAAGACCATTAGTATTATTTGCCACATTGACATTAAAAATTATCAGAACCACCTGACAATATCGATAGATGTGGAAAAAGCATTTGATAACATCCAACACCCATTCCCTGTTTAATTCACTCAAGCAGATAGGAATGGAAGGAAAATTCCTCAATATAATATAAGCTATATATGAAAGAACGACAGCCAATGTGGTAGTCAATGGAGAAAAGACAAAAACAATCCCATTGAAATAGGGTCCCGGACAAGAATGTCCCCTGTCCCCACTCTTATTTAACATCATACAGGAGGTCCTAGCAAACAACATAAGGCAAAGAAAATACATCAAAGATAGTAGTCTGGGGAAGGAAGAGGTGAAACTATCATTATTCTCAGATATGATGTGATTTTATATATTGAAAATCCCCCAAACTCTTCAAGTGGAGTGTTGGAAGCAATAGAGGAATATTACAAAGTGGCAGGATAAAAGATCAACAAACAGAATTCTATCGGTCTGCCATACACATCAGACAAGATCACAGAAGAGATGATTAAAAAAGTAGTACCCTTTACAATAGCCAAGCACAAATTGAAATATCTAAGGATTTACTTGACTAAAAAAATGAAAAATTTGTATGAGGAAAATTATAAAACACTACTACAAGAAACCAAGAGTGACCTCAATAAATGGAAGAACATCCCATGCTTGTGGATTGGCAGACTCAATATAGTAAAGATGTCAGTTCGGCCCAAGGCACTATATTAGTTCAATGCTATCCTGATATGAATACCACCATCCTTCTTCAAAGAATTGGAAAAACTGATTACCAACTTCA
>NW_022111372.1:84770891-84771820 GCF_000313985.2 Echinops telfairi
AAAATGGATATCTACCTGCAGAAAAATGAAGCAAGGCCCTTACCTCACTCTATGCACAAGAATAAACTCAAGGTGGAACACAGACCTTGAGGTAAAAACCCCAAACTATAAGGGCCATTAATGAAGGAATTGGGACAAACCTGATCACTTTGGCACAGGAATTACATAGGCTATCGGAAATCAGGAAGGACACCAACACTGAGGAGGTGCAAATTGATCAGTGGGATATGCTAAATATAACACACTTATGTACATTGAAAGAATTCACCAAGAGAGTAATAAGAGAACCCACAGACTGGGAAAACATCTTTAGCAATGACACATCAGACAAAGGCCTTATTACAAAAATCTGCCATACTTTGCTAGCCTACAATAAGAAAAAAACTAATTGCCCACTAAAGAGGTAGGCAAAAGTCCTGAACAGAAGTTTCACAAGGGCAGAAATCTGAATGACCAATAAACATATGAGAAAATGTTCCTGATCATTAGCCATTAGAGAAATGCAAATTAAAACAACTATAAGATACCAACTAACATCCTCAAAGATAGCCCAATTCTATAAAATCAGAAAGTAATAAGTGTTGAAGGGGCTTTGCTGAGATAGGAACTCTTGTCCACTGCTGGTGGACCTGTAGGTATGTACAGCCATTATGGAAATCAATTTGGTGATATTTAAAACAGATGGAACTCGAGCTACCATATGACCCAGCAATCCCCTAATGGGCATATACCCAGAAGGGGCAAGAAACAAACCATGGCCAGACATCTGTGCTCCAATGTTCACTGTGGCGCAGTTCATAGTCTCAAGGAGTTGGAAACAACACAACTTTCTATCAATAGACAAATATGGCAGAATGGCAGGATCAAAAAACTGGTATGTACATACAATGAAGGATTATGTGTCCCTAAAAATTAGTGATGAATGCATG
>NW_022111372.1:84772401-84784334 GCF_000313985.2 Echinops telfairi
TCACTTATCTTGGACATGTTATCAAGAGAAAACAGTCCCTGGCAAAGGATGTCATGCTTGGGAAAGTAGAGAGTCAGCAAAAAAGAGAGGGACCCTCAAGGAGATGGGTTGATGCAGTGGCTACAGCGACGGACTCACCCATCACCATTGTGAGTGTTTGCAGCCTGCCTTTTGTGCACTCTGTTGTACAGAGGCTCATTTTGAGCTGTCGCTGACTGGATGGCACCAAACAACAACCTGTAGAAAAATATACCATATATATTGATATTTTTAAATGCAAGACACTAACTGGAAATAATTGAAAGATAAAAGAAAAAATGAAGGAAGGGCTAAATTTTCCCTCTATGTAAAGAGTGATAACAAACTTAGAGGTAAAGCAGAAAATTTTGGTTAAATTATATGAACCACCCGTTCGCAGAGAATTTTAATAAAATGGTTCCTAAATTTATAAATATATTCAATCTCATTTATAATTAAAGAAAATAAGCAAAAACATTGGAATATGATTTTCCATCGACAGATTGACAGAAACTAAATGGAGTGTTGCTGTCATGTAGACCAGGCTACAGGAATTCACATTCCTACACTTAAATATAAAATGGCATAATGTTTTGAAGAGCAATTAGGCAAAAATATGCCAAATTTTTTTTACCAGCAACAACGTATGTATACCATTATTTATTACACCCCTTATTTAGAAGGAGAAAACAAATAAAACAAAAAAAAATCTTAGTTTTCCCTCTATAGGAGACTTATCTATGGCACATCTCTGTCATGGAAAACTCTGAAACCATGACAGAGACATGAGGGTGAGCACTGTTGACACTGTAAGACTTTTTACAGGACTAGAGCAAAATTCTAAAGGCATGTACAGTATGCTCCCTTTTGTATAAAACAGGAAAAAAAATGACAGGTTTATTTTAGCAGAACCAAGTAATTGAAAGTGAACTGCTCAATAAGTGTTCTTCTATAGAGTAAGCCTCCAATGAACCTTCTTCTGACCATAGTCCAGGCATGTGAATAACCTTGTTACCAGACCTAGAGTAAAGTTGGTTATGGCAGATGTAGTTAGGTTAAATTGTAACCTCTTATAATTTGATCTCGCTTTTGACCCATTTAAAACTGTTTCGGCTTAAAAAAGAAAAAAGTGAAGGGGAAATATGCATGGATGTAGCCTTCAGTAAATCACCTCTGTGTTAGTCCTGGTAGACTAGAGAAATACATTCATGGAGACACTCATATATGTATAAGAAAGAGGCTTATATACCAGAGCAGTTGAATATTTAAAAAACACCCCAGCCCAGTTCAGATCAAGTCCATAAATCTGAGATTAGCCCATATGTCTGAAGTCTTATGAATCCAGTAGTGTTGTAAGCATCTCAGCTCTGGCAGGCGTCTCCACATAGTTCCTCCAGGTTCAGGGTTCTGGCTGCATCAAGGTAGGTCCATGTGGCTTCTCTTCAGGGATGTCTCTCAGGGAGTGAGCCTTGTCAGTAGAGAGTCTCCAAGGAAGTGAGAAGAGAGAGAGAGAGAGAGACTCCCACCTACAAGGAGGAAAATATAGGAATATCCAGAATCCTCAGGGGAAGGTCATACTCACACAGAGGCCTCATGGGCTATAACCCGAATGACAGACTCGACTCCACCCCTTCACTCTTAATCCTCTCAAGTCCCAATTGACACCAGATTATGTAACTAACACACCCCCTGATCATAAACCAAGGATGTGAATAGCCTTGCGATCATGCATAGTGCATTGAAAAATGTGTTATTGCAGATGCAGTTAGGTTAAGATTTAGCACCTTATGTACAGCTCTTCTTGAACTATTCGATTGCATAATATATGAATTATAAGCCAATTAAACTGTTGAAAATAATTAAATATCTTATCATTTGATCTCCCTTTCAACCCATTTAATTTTTTTCTAGCTTTTAACATTTTCTCCATTCTTTCTACTCATATTTTTCTCTGTTTTACTTTGTTGTTGATAGTATTTGTTGTTGTTTTATATTTTTGTATGTTTTCCTATCTATGAAATCCAGGATAGGTAAATGTACAGAGGCAGTAACTGGACTAGTGTTTTTTAGGGGTATTGTGGGGAAGGTTGTGGGGAATCGAGGAGCTAATAACTAAGTGTACAAGAGAAGAGAAAATGTTCTAAAATTTATTGTGGTATTGATTGTACAACTCTTCTTTAGATGATTGAACTGTTTGGATTATATCATATACAGATTATGGACCAATGAAATTGTTTTAAAAAATGTGTTTTTCAAGTGGATTGATTAACTCACTTGCTTCAGTTAATAACTAAACAGTCTTTATTTCTCTATGAAGGAAGCCACACTTATCAAAGCAAGTGTCCTCTCAGAACTACTCCTAGAGCAGATCATTCCAGAGCAAATCCAACACACACACACACCAAATTCAATTGAACATAAACGTCATCACCTGTCTTTTGGTTTGTCATACTATCATGGCTTGCTTGTTGCTGTGATGTTGGCATCTATGCCAACAGTATTTCAAATACCATTAGGGTCACCCACGGCAGACAGGTTTCAGCAGAGCTTCAAGACTCAGAGTAGGAAGATGATGTAGGAAAGTTTCACTGTTGTACATCGTGTTGCCAAGAGCTGGCACTTCACAACAGCATACTAAAGGGAGAGCTTACAACCATGAAGCATAAGCAGACAGTACTCAGTTTGAGTACAATGAGTTAGAGAAACACAGAGTTCTCCTAATAAGTGATAATAGAATTGTGATTGTTGTGGGCAGGAATTATTGGAGATTTAGCAATGAAAATAGGACTTAAAATATTGAAAGGAGTTGACAGAGGAAGGAAACAAAGGAGAGGCAGGACCAAGAATGTGAGTCAGGACAGACACGCAGGAAGGCACAGCGGGTGCTCTGAGGCCACAAGAAGGCGTAGAATCCCTTGTGTTGCAAAGGCAAAGGCTCAGCTGCTATCAGAATGGTTAGAGGCTCAAGTCTACGCAGAAGTGCTTTGGACAAAAAAAATACCTGGTGATCAATTTCTGGGAAATCAGCTATTAAAAAGTCTGTGGAACACAGTTCTCTCATACACATGGAGTGGCTGTGAGTGGGATTGTGGTCTATGACAACTGGCTTGAAGGACTAGCATACAGACTGTATGTACAGAGAGAAAATCCGATAAAACAGAGCAGGCTCATGATGTTTCAGCAAATATACCGGGGTACCTGCTCTATAATGACATAACTAAACCTTTGCTGTCAGGGAGGACTATTTGGATTTATACATAATAGTCATGATATGCGAGCGACTGAACATTCCTGAGTCTCAGAGTGGCAGCCAGAAAGGAAATGCGATCATTAAGGTGTGTGTCAACTTGGACCATGATTCTCATTGGTCTGACAGTTATGAGGTCATTCCCCATGATGATATCTGATATAGTGTGCAACCACCACTATAATGAGCAGAACAATTTGATGAGCAATCAATTAAAGGGGCGTTTCCTCAGGGGTGTAAACTGCTTCTGCAAAATGAAGAAGCTGTGGCAAAACTCACTTGCTTGTTGCTGTATCTAGATCTTGCAACAGGTCTGTCATCTGACATCTAGTTCTGTGGCCTTGAGCTCGTAGCCTGTGTGGTATTGCCTGCTGGTCCTGGGGGACCATTAGCTGCTGTAGACTGTGACTGTGAGTCTACTTGTCAACATTGGATTTGCTTTCCTTATGGCCAGCAGCCTGCTGTCCTGACCTGCTGATTTTGGGCTCCTCAGTGCCTGCAGTTATATGAGTCTAGAGAATCCCCCATTCTGTCATCTGACCCATGGACTTGGAGCTGGCCAGCCTCCACCACTGTATCAGCCATTTCCTTCCTTGAGACACATCTCTATGAAGATAAGGGCCTTCAACAAATTACTAGAAACATTCTGTTATCGTTTAATTCTATTTTCCCACAAACGTTTGAAAGCCCCCTGATATACACATATATAAACTTCATCGTTTTTTGCTTCTCTAGAGAACCCGGTCTAAGACAGCACATAAGGAAGATGAGTTATGTTTTGGTTTGATTGGAAGGAGGGAGGCCAAGGGCAAAAGGCCCTTGAGCAGGGCATTGTGGGGCTAAAGCAGCCAGGAAAATCCCAGGGGCAGGCAGGTAGTCCTGGGAGGGACGCACATGGCTTCAAGCCTGAGACACGAACTGACAACCCCATTAAAGGAAAAAGATTTCTCCCTTCATTATGTTGCTTTTGAAAAATGCAGACATAAAAGTAGGAATGCATTGCTCATTTCATAGCTTGCATACAACTAAAAAAAGGCAAAACAAGGTTATAAATTCAAATACAGTAACAAAACAAGTATAACTTAAATGGACAGACTTAATTATATGTGATGGATGAGTCTGTTTGCTTGTAAAGAATTCCATGCTCACCCTACTCCGACGAGCTCTTTTGGAGTCTGACTTGCCGTATTCCCGTGCAGAGGCCTGGTGAGCCAACAGGCTTGGCTATTGATGGCAAGAGTGGCAATTTTGACACTCACCCCAGCCCGCCCAGCCACACTGAGGAAGAAAAATCTGTGATGCTTGCCCAAATAGATGGTGATTGTGGTTTGCTGCTGTTATGGCTCTAAGTCAGTTCTGACTCACAGAGACCCTGTACATGACAGCACGAACGGCTGCTGGTCTTCTAAGCAGCCTAACAAGCAGTTACAGGTGAGCCAATTGCTGTAGACAGTAGGTCAATTCTTCCCACGACGAGTCTTCTTTGCTTTTTGCTGACCTGACACTTGACCCAGTATGGCATCCTTCTTCAGAGATCTGTGCCTCTTGGGAAGATGTCTAAAGTAATTGAGATTAAGTCTTGTCATCCTTGCTTCTAAGGATCATTCTGGCTTATGTGTTTCAACACAGATTTGTGCATTTTTCTGGAAGTTCATGATACTTTCAATATGTTTATTCTTCACAAATGCCATGATCCAAATGCATCAGTTCTTCTCGTTTGTTTGTTGTTATTCATTCTCCACTTTTGCATGCCTCTGAGGTGACTGAAAAAATACCATCAGCTGGGTCAGGTGCGCCTTAGTCCTCACACTGAGGTCTTTGGTCTTTAACACTGTAAGAAGTTTTGTGCAGCACATTTGCCCAATGTACATGCTATTTGATTTATTGATTGTTGCTTTCATGAGCATCGATTATTGATCCAGATAAAATGAAATCCGTGACAACCTCAATGTTTTCTCCATTTATCATAATGTTGCTTACTGGTCTAATTGTGAGGATTTTTGTTTTTCTTGTGTTGATATGTAATGTATCATGGAAGCTGTAGACCCAGATCCTTATCACTTAAGTGCTTCAAGCCCTCTCTGCTCGCAGCAAGGAAGATTGTGTTATCTGCACATTGGAGATAATTAATTGTAGGTTACTAATGAATCTTCCTACAATCTTTATGCTGTCTTCTTCTTTATATAGTCCAGCTTCTCAGATTATTTGCTCCACATACGTATTGAATAAGTCTTGTGAAAGGACACAACACTGATGCACATATTTCCTTATTTTAAACCATGAAGTTCTAGGACTATGTCCAGGTTTGCACGAGCACAGTTAATCATCTGGAATGCCCATAGAGATTACCCAATGTAATCCGCCTCTCCTGGGGTCAGTGTGAGTCAGAAATAACATGGAGAAACCCAACAACAGCAACAAAAATACTCCCCTGAGTGCCTTAATTCCACCACTGTAGAGTTTCTATTGGCACTGCTGGAAGGTTTTGTTACATCAGGTTCTGTGTTGCCATTTGGTTTTCACCTGATGTGAACTTGTCACTCATTTTTTAAAAAACAGAAAATGAAAATAAAAAAATAAACTGATAGTGAGTCCATTCTGACTCTTAGCCATGCTGGGGAGCAGAATGGCTCCCTAGGGTTTTAGAAGCTATATAAATCTTTATGGGAACAGAAAGCCTTATCCTTCTCTGAAGCAGCTGATGGGTTCAAACTGCTGATTTTGTGGCTAGTAACCCAAGACAACAGAGCTCCTTATGCATGCTTTATACATCTTCTATTCTATCCCCCCACCCCCACTTAGCTCATGCCAACTAAGTAGCATCATGTGGGTCCAACTTGGTTGTACATATATAAATAAATAATTGCCATACTAACTTATGTACAATCATGGCAACATTTATGTACAAGATGAAACATTGCCCAATCCTGAATTATCATCATGATCTCTGGCATATTAGAGTTCACCATTGTGGCTGTTAAGCCAACCCATCTCACCACCTTGTTGGCCCTCTCCTTCACAATCATGGTGACCTCCTCCAGCAATGTAAACCACCTGGTGGGGTGTCCACAGTTCACAAGTCAGACAGTGTTTTTGTAATGGTGGTTTTGTGATCCATAAAGTTTTCCTTGGATAATTGTTGGAAGTTGATCCCCAGGATCTTCTCCCTATTCTGTTGTGGAGACTGTGCTGAAGCCTGAGCACTACCGGTGTCCCTATGCGTATTTGAAATACTGGTGACATAATTTCCAGCATCACAACAACACCTAAGCTACCATACGAGTAATTCAAACTTACAGATGGGTGTTGAAATTTGATTTGAACACAAGGAAACAGTCACTGCTGTATGCTTGTGCAGGTGATCCAAAACACACTTTTAGCAAAAATGGTTGGTAGATTATTAAATTAAAATGAAAAATTATAAAATGATAGGATGTTGAACAATTTAGGGGTGTCAAGGCTCTTTGAGCAGCACAAGTGAGGCACAGGTTTATTGCACCTACCACCTCTTTCTAAGAAAACCACCTTGATAAGCCTCTGCTGCTTCAGGGTGGTGTTCTCTGCTGCGTTCTCCACCCCCATCCTTTGGCCTTCCTTTCTGGCCAGTGGGTTGGATTATGAAGGCAGGGAACTCTTGATTGAATGATTTACCTTTCACAGGCTGATCCAAATCCCAAACCACTGTCATTGGATCAATTGCATCTCAATATGACTCTAGGACAGAGTAGAACTGCCCCACAAGGTTTCCAAGGATGTTGATTTGTACAGAAACCAGCTGTCACATCTTTCTCTCATGGAGGAGCTCCTGGGTAAACCAGCCACCTGCTGGTCAGCAACAGAGCACTGTCACCTCTGCACCACCAGAACTATTGCTGTACCATCCAGTGAAAGTCTTGTGAGTTCTAACCAAGCATATATTATGAAGTAGTTTGTGGGGCCCAATGAAGTTGTAAAGATCCTTGGTGGCTAGTTGTTAAGTGCTCAGCTTGGACACAAAAAGCTGTCAGTTTGGACCCATCAGCCACTCTACAAGTGAAAGATGTAGTTCTGCTTCTGTAAGGATTGCATTCTTAGGAGCCCTGTGGGTCAGTTCTTCTGCGGTCTACAGAGTTGCTATATGGGTCACAACTGACTTGACAGTAGGAGTTTAAGAATGTGATGCTTGGATTCACTTGCCCCTCCTTAGAGTGATGAACAGTGTTGTCCAATTCTTCCAGAGCACATGAATGAGAAAGGGGGTGCCTGCTCCCCAGAGAACTGGGAGAAGGATAGAGGGATATTTGGCAACAGCATCATCATTTATCTGCTACATGTTCCTTCTCTGGGCCCCATCTTCTTTTTTAAATGCTTAAAATAGCTCTGCCCTGCTCATTTCTCAAGACTCACTAAACTCACTGCCATCAAGGTGATTCAAACTCATAGAGACGCTATAGGCAGGGTTTCTGAGATTATAGCTCTTTACAGGAGTAGAAAGCCTCATCTTTCTTCTGAGAAGCAACTGGTGGTCACAAATGACTGACTTTGAGGTTAGCAGCCCCAAACATGAGCAGCACCCCCACCAGAGTGCCTATTTCTTAGGATTACTCAGAATCAAATGAGCCAGTAGATACAAGCAACAAAATACATACAATATGACGTATGCTTGCTTAAAGGGCTCTCCCTTCTCAGCTATGAAAGCACATAATCAAAATCAAGTTGTTTGGGCAGTCCTTAGTCAACTGGCTAGCAACTTCACATTTCTTGAGATCAATTTCTCTTAGCACAGCGGTTCTCACCTGTGAGTCTCGACCCCTTTGGGGCTTGAACGACCCTTTCACAGGGGTCGCCCGATTCATAACAGCAGAAAAACTTCAGTTATGACGTAGCAATGAAAATAATTTTATGGTTGGAGGTCATCACAACATGAGGAACTGTGCTAAAGGGTCACGGCATTAGGAAGGTGGAGATCCACTGAAGGTTGAGGACCTGGAAGGTTCAAGAATACTCTCTTTGTTTTGTTTTGGGCAGTGCCTGTAGCTCATGAAATGCAAGCATTTGTCATTTGAATGGCCACGGCTGCAACTTCAATGCAGTCAATCCTTTTCGTGGTACTAAGGCGTTTCCATTATCCAGAGTCATCTTGCACTCCATGGGTTGTGAGGGCATTTAAAACCAACTTGGATTTTTTCACTGGAATCAAGACTGAAAAAGAATGGTTGTGGCTCCGAAGAGGAGGGGGCAGAACAACCCAAGGAATTCTCCACCTTAATGCTTTGCTTTGCTTTGCTTTCCTGGGTTTTGAAATGTATATGATTCAAACAATGAAAGAACACTGCATTCTTGGCATGTCAGCTTGGGGACACTGCACAGTTTGAAGCAAGTGTTGTAAGGGTAGATTGATGTTTAGATAAGCCAGCCCTCAGGAGGGATGGCTGAGGGGGAGAGGGGCTTTGGATTTGGAGCCTAGAAAAATCTCTCATGTGGCAATAACAATAGTGGAACAGGGCCTGCTCCCTGGGTTGCTTTGATGTGAAACCTGAGCTCTGGTGTGCCTGAAGGAAAGCGAATCCAACAGCACACATGGAGAAACTCGGATAGGACTTCGAGTTGGAAAAATAGAGCTGAACTCCCCCACTGTTGACATCGGTACGGAATAATAGTCCCATCCTCAATTCCAAATAAATTTCATATATACTTTTGGAAGCATTTTCCATATGACTCAGGTCAACATAAAGGTTGTGAAATTTTTGCAATTACATCATGGTTAGAGAGGGATAGCTTGAAATGTGATTCTCATACAACCTGCAGGCCATTCTAGCAATGTTCCCGTGAACGGGTAACAAAGCGGCATCTGCTTCAAATGGATCGGTCTGGGTACTGTAGATTAACAAGTCCACAGAAACTCATATGCTTAAGAGAGAGTTTTATATAAAGGGTAAATGCACATCAAGAAAACATCCCAACCCAGTGCTGCCCAAGTCCACAAGTCCAACATTAACCCATATGTCTGACATCAACCCACAAAGACCTCCTCCATCTCACAAAACACAAGCAATGATGCCGACTGCAGGAGGGAAGCCGAGTCAGTGAACGTGTAAGCACCTCAGCGCTGGCAGGGGTCTCCACATGGCTGCTCCAGCACCCAGGGCTGCATCAGGTAGGTCCATGTGGCTTCTCCTCAGGGATGTTTTGCAGGAAGGGAGCCTTGCAAGCTGAAGCAGGGAACTGTCTAATGGAGCTGCACCCTGGTCTGACAATCACAAAGCAAGAGACCTGAGAACTAGAAAGGCGAGGCTCATTGAGTCATTTATCCCTCTGCCCTTCAATTAACCCCACATGTGTTTATTGGCCAGGTTGGCACAATAAACTAACTACCTGACCAAGTATGAGGGGACTTCAGAAAGTCAAGGAAAATGGAGTGACAAGATAATGGGATTGTTCCACAAACTTTTTGAAGCCCCCTTGTACAAGAAGGGGCCCTCCCCTCTATCTGATATAAAAGCTCTGCCAAGGCCCATGGCTGGTCCTGTTACATCCTCTTGAGATTGTGTGTCCAGACTCAGACTACACATTCCAAGAGTGAGAGCCTAGCAATCTGCAAACTTTGCTTGGCTCTGGGGACGTACGGAGGGCAAAAGACAGATGTGTGTTGGTTTGCTGAGCATTTTGAAGGCACTGCTTTAAAGCCGAAGCTCTTAAGAAATGTCCTAAATAAGGAGTTACTGAGTTACTGAGGAGCAAGTCTGTTGCCTGTTCCCCTACCTAAGACATTTCTGTTCAGGATGCCAGAGGGAAGGCTAGACCTGTGCATATTGAAAATGCCCTCGCCCCACCTCCCGGATATGTTAATTCATGAGTTGTTTCCTAAGACAGGCTATTGGCTCATGGGATCCCGCCCTACCCCTTCCTCTTTGGGCTCCCTTGGTTCCTCAGCATGTTTGAGAACCTTCCATCGTCCTTTGTGTCTTACTGCACAGCCCTCTTTCCTTCCTCTGGCTTGTTCGTGCAGCACTTGTCATTGTGTGTGTTGTACTGCATTGTGGTTGTTTATGAACATGTGTTCTCTCCCAACACGAGTCCCTAAAAGGCTGAAACTCGGTGACACCCAGAGGTCACCTACTGGGGCCCTTGGATGGCGTTCCGTCTGCAGACACGTTCAACTTGCCTCATAGTGTTTAAAACATTTTCTAAAATCTACTCAGAAGATTTGGAAGTTGAGGAGGGAATCTGCTCCACCCCAGCTCTCTCTTCTCAAAGACAATGAGTCTTGTGCAGTGATGGTCTCAACACTTGGCCTTCTTCTCTGTGTTGCTACTATTGCCTGCAGGCGAGGCGCAGCTTCCCTGGTCAAAAGGCGGTTGTGGTTCTCCAGTTCGCCCTCCCACTCCCTATTGTCTTACACTGGGGGCTTCATTCATTCATATTGCCTTCCTGGCACTTGTTCAGTATTGTTAGGCACTTTTTATTTGTACATAGTACCTACCTGGTTCATTGGTGCTTCGTCCATATTTGTCCAATGGCAAAATGAAAGGCTAACCTGCTGCAGGAGGCAAGGGCTTAAGTGTACCTTTCAGCCCTAAGCTACCAGCTCTGAGTTCATAAGAAGAACAAAGGCTCTATTCCATATTGGAGTGTGGCCTCCCCGAGTCAAGAATCCGAAGGTAGTTCTTCATTTTCAGGAGCTTTACCCAAATCTCTTTACTCATCAGTTGCCAAGTAGCTAAGCAATCCCTCGAGCTGTAGGAAATGATACTAAAGTTGGGAATTTTCGTGAGAAGGCCGACCTGGTTGCACCTGTGTTTGGCTTGCTGCTCAGAACCCTGCTTTTCTGCTCGACTTCCAGAGTTGGCTTCGTGTCTCTCTCCAGCAGAAAGCCCCTCGGGAGAGAAGTCTTTGTCCGTGAAGATCCCTTTTTGTGGCCGCCAGGGTCCCCATCCCTTCTGTGTCGGAGATATAAACAGAACAGTGTGTTCAGCGCTGGCTTCTGAAGGGCCAATCTGATCTTCCTAGTCCACTGATGACACTCCCTGCGCCCTCCCTTGCCCGTGGTCTCAAGTGTAGGATGTGTACCACATGAGACAATTTTTGGAGGCACGAGACACATTTTAAATTGTGTAATCTTTTGGCCTTCTATTTATTGTATTTACTTTTGTGATGGCTTCTCTTAATGGCACTTATTACTGCTTTTCCACATATAGTAAAACAATGGTATTGTCCTTAAAACAACATTTTACTAGCAGCGATGAAGCAACTTTTCTCTAGTTCTTTAATACTTCCTCCCCCCACCTCCAACTATCATGATCTCAATTGTACCTTACAAACTAGACCAGAACACGTGTACTACTACAGACAAGAGTCCACAACACAGGGAATCCAGGATAGATAAACCCCTCAGAACCAACAATGAGAATAGAGATACCAGGAGGATAAGGGGGAGGTGGGGGGAGAAAGGGAGAATCAATCACAAGGATCAATATATAACCCCCTCCCAGGGGGATGAACAACAGAAAAGCGGGTGAAGGGTGACAGAGGACGATGTAAGATATGAATATAATAATTTATAATTTATCAAGGATTCATGAAGGAGGAAGGGTGGTAAAGGGAGGGGGTAAATGAGCTAATATCAAGGGCTCCAGTAGAAAGAAAATGCTTTGGAAATGATGGCAACATATATATAAATGTGTTTGAC
>NW_022111372.1:84784710-84808305 GCF_000313985.2 Echinops telfairi
AACGACCCTTTCACAGGGATCGCTCAATTCACAACAGTAGCAAATTGCAGTTATGAAGTAGTAACGAAAATAATCTTATGGTTGGGGGTCACCACAATTCGAGGAACTGTATGATTGGGTCACGGCATGAGGAAGGTGGAGAACCAGGGTGCAACACGCCTCTCAGATCTGCCTGGATGTTTCCCAGCCTTTCACCAATGGCTTCTTCCTGGAGAGCGCTTGTATCCCTCCGTGGGCGCGTCCCCTGGTGGCCTCTCACCTCTGCCCCTCTCCTCCTCCATCCTTATCTGACTGCTCCCTTCCATTCTCCTCCGGTGAAGGGCCACCTACTCTAAGGCGCCTCTGGGACCACCCTATGTCACACGATATCCATCCCAGTATCCTTCTTATTCCTAGTTCTTAACACAGTATGGATACACAAGTGTGTGGTTAAACGTTTCTCTTGGTTACTCCGTCTCTCTTTACACTGAGACAGGGCCCCGCGCCCTGCTCACGCCAAGACTCACAGAGAGACTCCGTGCATATAATACTGGCTGGATGGGGGAGGCCACAAAGCCCTGTCTACACACGATCCTAACAGTACCAAACGCACCATATTGTAATTGGGTTCAAAGTATCTTTACGCAGCACGACTGTGCGCTCCCTCATGTCCGCCCCCCGTCCCCCCACACATCATCTTGTTTCTACCTGTGATTCCACACACCAAGAGAAACCAGCCGTTTCTCATCACTTTATTTTTATCTAAAGCTCTCTGGGGTGGGAAGCGAGCGAGGAGAGACGATGCAAAGCCCATCTTGATGTGTGGGGTGTGCGTGCTCAGTGTCGATAGCTGGTAGTCACATCCACAAGTTCATCGTTATAAATATCTAATTTCCAGGAGTCTGCTTGTTTCCAACGTAAGTCCTCCCATTCAGAAATCTCTAAGACACTATGGATATTGAGAGAGAAAATAAACAAATAAATAAACTTCTCCACCTAGTGGTAAGAAATTTGAACTGTCGACAGACACATCCTCATTGTTTTCGTTATTCGTTCTTTCCCCTGCTCAACAATTCTTAGCACTTCTACTGGGACCCATCGGGTCACTGTAAATTGGAATTGACTTGGTGTAGTGGGTTTGTTTTTTCTTTCTTTTTTACTGATCAGGAGTTCTATTAAGCAGCTCTGGTGTCACTGAGGGATAAGCACTGAACTGCCTTGTGCAAAGTCAGTGGTTCAAACTTGCTAGTTGCTCTGCAGGAGAAAGACGAAGCTGTCTGCCTCAGGCTCAGCAACCCTATATATATAGGGTTTTGCTCACTATGAGTAGGAATTGGCGTGATGGGGTTTTTTCATGTGTTTACATGCTCATAATTAATCCAGACTGGTCTATGTCCTCGTCTAATCATTCACATATGGAGCTTATAAACAATCGATGTTCATCTGTTATTTGGAGCTCTGGAGCTTGTAGTGTGGTGGCCATGGGCTTAGATAAACTAACTCCCAGAGGGTTAGCCTCCTTGGTGCAAAGGTCAGAACCCATCTTCTCTGGGCCTTGTCCAAATTGCTTTGTGGGTTCTGTAGTTTTTTGGCTTGACTATATTAAAAATGTATACATCTATATATGCAAACCTAGTAATATATTATGTTTCATATAAACACGGTTAAATTCTATGTGCATAATGCGTTTAACAGGTAATGTGTTTTATACATAACACTATAATCAAGATGGAGGGATTTAAGAATCAGACCTTTATATACACTCACCAACACAAAGGCACACAGTGACCTTCTGGCTTCTGGGGAAACATCATAGGATCCGGCAAGATGCGCTGTACTTCACAATGGACTGACTGAAGTGCAGCTGCCCATTTAGATGGAGTTACTCTGCCCGATGCCGTCAGTGCACTCCACTCATCCAGCCATTTTGATTCTCCACTTTTATTCTTTTTTAAAAAATTTAAATCATTTTATTGAGGCTCGTACAACTCTTATTGCAATCCATACATTGCGTCATGCACATTTGTGCATTTGTTGCCCCCACAAAGGATATCTTCACAACTTCCCACACTTCTTGCAGACGGCCCCTCCTTCAGGAAGAGGCTTTCGTCCTCACACAGTTTTCAGGGAGATGGCCCGGAGAACTGCTGTTGTCAGGGACTGTTGAGTTGGCTCTAACAGACTGAAACAGTTCCCATCCTGTACCATAGTCACAATTGTTGGTTGACCCCATCGTTGTAGCGACTGTATCAACCTGTCTCGTGGAGGGTCTGCTTCCTTTATGATGAGTTTCTGCTTTACCATTTGCTGCCCCAGGCCTCTGTAGAGTACTGAGAAACAGGAATGTCATTTTCAGGACTAAGTTATGCCTGACTCAAGCCATGATCTTTTCAATTGCCTCATATGTATGTGAACGTTGGACATTGAATAAGGAAGACCACAGAATGGATGCATTTGAATTGTGGTCCTGGAGAATATTGAAAGTACCATGAAAGCACCATGTCCTTTTTAGCAAAAGGACAAACAACTGTCTTGGAAGCAGTACATCCTGAGTGCTCTTTAAAGGCAAGGATGGTGACACTTCATTCTTAGGAGAAACTGGTCCATGGAGAAAGACACCCTCCTTAGAAAAAGAGGAAGACCCTCAAGGAGGTGGATTGACACAGTGGCCGCAAAGATATATTTGTTTGTTCTTTTGGCAGTTCCTGGTACTTTCAATATTCTTAAACAAAGATCATAATTCAAATGCATTTATTCTCTTGTCATCCTTATTCACTGTCCAACTTTTACCTGCATACAAGGTGACTAAAAACACCAGGTGCACCTTAAAGGGACATCTTTACTCTTTAACACCTTAAAGAGGTCTTGCATAACCGATTTGCCAATGCAGTATGACATTTGGTTTCTCGACTGTTATCCCCATGGGTGTTTATTGAGGGTCCAGGTAAAATTAAATCCTTGATAGCTTCAATCTTTTCTCTGTTGATCATGATGTTGGTACCTAAACCCAGAGAACTAAAGCAACCCCGCCACCCCCCAGGCTTCTATTCTTCTTCATGATACGGTTTTTATTGTGTCTCCATGCTTCTTTATCGTCCTTTCCTTCCTTTCATGGTGAGCAAAGATATTCATTATCCTTCCTTCTTATTTATCTAGGACATGTCTCTGCTTCACGCGAGGAAAAGATCGAGATTGGACAGAGTTCCCTGGTGAAGCTGGTGGTCTGGCCTTATCAAAGTTCTATTTGGACACAGACCTAATATGCTGGAGGAGGGGGCCTGGGGCTAGGGAGTAGCAGGTAAGCTTAGACCCCAAGGATAAGCAGGAGTCAACTAGAAGTTCACAAGACGGAACTCACTCACTGCCATCAAGTCAAAGCTCTGGGTTTTGAAGGAGGTAACTCTTTTGGGGGTAGAAAGCCCAGTCTTTCTCTTGTGGAGCTGCTGAAGTGCAGGTGGTTTTGAACTGCCGACCCTGCAGATCACAGCCCAACCCATAACGACTACCCTACCACCCCATAGCCAAGAAGAAGACCATGCCAGGTCTAAGGAGCCACGTGGCTGGATTTGGAAGCGTGATCCGGGTAGAGAGAGAAGCAGTCGTGCCGGTGCGCTCAGCTCCACGTTCAGGCTTCTCAGAGGGCAGGAAGAAGCCACCGCAGCTGCTGGACAAGGAATGAAGGTTCAGACTGGTGTTCTTAGAAGATGGCGACAATAAGAGATCTAGCTGCAAGCTAGTGTTGCTGGTGCCTCAGCCACCTCCTAGTGCAATTTCTAAAGGACATGTTGGTGTGTGTGTGTGTGTGTGTGTGTGTGAAGGACACCAGAAATAGCAGCTTCAGCATCCTCAGGCACAGCAATGAAGGCTGCTATCAAGACCACACGAACTCGTTTGGCCTTTTAAATCCTCTCTCTGCTTTCCCCGTAGTGCTCTGTCTTTTCTCCATAGTCCCCTGGCTTCTTTCCTCGTAGTTCCCACATCTTCCTGGAGCTGCAGCTGCCTTGGGGTTGCCTGGAGAAGCACAGCAACAGGGTCATGAACTCCCCACCCATTCCAGTGAGCTTCAAAGCCTAGTTGGAAGTACTCAACGTGGAGCAAAAAGTCAACAAGCATTTCCTCGGAGTCTTGGCACCGGAAGGGCTTTCTCTTTTTCCTTTTGCTCAATTCCCAGCTGGTTAGTAGCTGAACTTCTGCCTACCCATCCACACTGCGGGCAGTTCCCAATCATCCCGTGGGCCTGTTGGGGAAGCTAGGAATAGATACCGAAGGATGCAGAGCCATGTCAGCACTAGATCCAGTCCCGTCCACCAAGGTGCTCTTGCCCCTCCTCCGACACCGGGCCAGCCAGAATCCTCTCAGAATGGACTAGCTTAGGGGCCCGGCACGCCTGGCCTCTGCTTTGAGGTGCTACAGTCCCCAGCCAGGTGACCCCAGCAAGCGTGGTCGGCAGCTTTGGGTTCCGGAAATTACTCGTCCTGTGGTGGGAAGGATCCATGTGACGACTGTTCACCCTCTCACCCTTCTTCACCTATGCACCTAGGTGGCATTAAGTCTCTTTAACGTGCTGCTCCGTCACTGCCGTGATCCATTCCTAAACGTCCCATCACCACACAGGGCTCTTTTTAAAAGGAGAAAATGGCGCTATAGGGTCCTTCAGACATTGATGAAACATTTATTGATGACTCAGTCGTGTGTCAGCAGATAACAGCCCTTGTTAAACTGTAACGTGCTACACAAACATGGCGTTCTCTCATGCAGAAACCTCACTGCTAACTGAGTCAGAGTGGATGTGTTTGCTCTGATATCCTACCTGTATTGTGCCAGGTAACGGCGGCTGCTGGCCACCCGGGGCCGCCCACCTGTAAACCTTCAATATGTTGTTAGGTGCCATTGAGGACCTTCAATACAAAGAAGCTTAATAAATGGAAGATAGCAAGTCATACTGGAAAGATTCATGGTGGCAAAGTGTGTGTGTGTGTGTGTGTTTGGAAGCTTCATTACATCCTGCCAGTTGAATAGGAGCATCAAGACCACAGAGCTGGGGAAAAGGCCACTCTCACTAAACATCTTGATTTTCATCATAGAAGACAAGCCAAAGGAAAAACGGGGTGCTGTCTGTCACCCAAGAAGAGAAAGGTTGGGAATGGCACATCGGACTGGATGCTCAGTTTTGCTTCTCCTTTTGTGCCAGCATGGACAACTTGGTCCCTGGACAATGGACAAAGACAAGAGAGTTCTATTTTCTAAAGAAAGCTGGGAATGACGGAACCCAGAACATTCCTTTCTCCACAAAGCCCCCGGGCTTTCTTCTAAAGACAAACGTGAACTTGCCACCACGGAGTCCTTACTTCCTCTTGCCCCTTCTCACCAGGCTGTCTCCAGAAACGTCCTGGAGAGATGGAGAGAAGAGGGCAGAGAGAGACTCTGTACGGTCAACCTTGTGCGGAGTGAGGTAGGTGTTGATGGAAAGAGGAATAGGAGTCAGAGTCCCAAGGGAAACAGAGGCGCCCCTCCAATCAGACAATCAAGGGAAGATGTATTTACAGAGGAGAAGGACAAGGGATCTCAAAATCACTCCAAAGCAGTAGGGTCAAGGTCATGTACTACTTCTAGACCCTCAGGGTTGGGGGAAGGGAGCAAGGGGGGAGGGGGAGAATCCATAAGGAGAAAGCCATCCGGAGACCAATGACAAGTCATTTTCCAGTGGCCGGGCAGATGGCCATGGTGGGGGCTAACATACACACAGGCCTCCCGTGCTGTAGTGCTGGAGCCCCTGGCTGCTGACTGAAAGGTTGGCAGGTCAAATCCATTGTTGGGAGCACACAAAGGGGGCTATTGCCATCATGATACTTCAAGTCCACTCAGTTGTGTCTTTCTACAATTGTTAGCTTTATTGAAAGGATTGACACACTACACTGTCTATAATTAGCAATTGTCTCAATAAACCAAGGGATTTTGTTCACAATATTGAGTACAAGGCACAAGCACTGTTACAAAAATATATAGCAAACACAAAATCAGGCGGAAAGTTACAATGAGAGGAAGGATGAGCCCTTTGTGGGTTGGAATTCGAGGCTTGGTATGATGCAAGATGCTCGGTGCGTTGGTGTTAGGCCGCAGGCGACATCGTGGAGGCCAATGCCAGGACTCTTGGAGAAGGTAACTCAGAGGTAAGCCTGGGACAAGCACTCTCCTCGCCACACACTTGACCCGAGAGCTGGTTGGTTGATGTGTCCTCTGGGCTTTTAGAGTTGCGTTTCTGTCCCATCCATTCAACCAGATGCTTCTTGTCATGCACCTCCAGGTTCTGTGTCCTTGTGGGGCCACCAGTAAAGGGAGCTCCGACTATACCTTTTGGGGGTGTGCTCAAGCGTCTGTGAGCTTGCTAGTGGACAGTTCCATCTCCTGGCTGGAGTCCTGCTCTGTGCACCCCTCGGTGAGAGAAAGATGTGGCAGTCCGCTCCTTTTGCTCCATAAAGGGCTCAACCCAGGAAACACGGCGGAGCCAGGGTTCCTCTCTCCTCGGAGTCAGAATCAACACAAGCGCACTACGAACGCAGTGGAGACTTTACTGAAGGGACAAGTGCACGTTTGAGGGCTATTTCCTAGGCAGACTTGGCAAGGCAGATACAATGGATTAGGAGGAAAGAGGGAAAAGGATGGAAAAAACCCCAAACCAATTTGTGGATTTCCACCTCGGGCTGAGTGAATGTTGGGGCCATTAATTTTGACAGAGTAAGGGAGGGGAGGGACTGGGCAGGAGGATCCAGGTTCAGTTTGGGATCTAACAGATTGACGTGACTACAGAACACCTTCAGAGAGGTTAGGATGTGCCTGAGCCTTGGGATAGAGACTTTAGATGGAAATGCATAAGTATGTAATATGTAATCATAATTATATTTCATATTTTAATACTTATAATTATATCACATGAAACAATTATAATTACATTTTAAAAGCTGTCACATAGTTTATACAAGACTTTGTGAAATCAAACAGTTAGTGGTAAAAGAGGCCAGTGCCTATTATCCTGAAAAATGATTTTTGTCACCATCCTGAAGTTAAGGTGGCTCCTCGAAAAGAGAACATCTCCTCATTTTGCTTATCAGCTTTCCTTGCTGGCTGTTGTCCATAGAACAGCCTCAGCAAAGCTGAGATCCAGAGAGGTGAGATGTCAACGTCAGGATCATTACCTTGGCGAATGAGTACACAGAGGAATCTGGGGGTTCAGAACCAGTGGAGCTATTTGGCTTCAGGTGTAGCTTGATCCAGAGGCTCTGGCAGTCTACTTTCCTCCATACATTCGTTGTTTCACTTTCAGGCCTGATTAGCCTTGTGGTAGCACGACGGCTATAGCAGCTTCAATCCTCAAGTTCCCATACCTCCCAATGCAGTCAGCAGCTGAGGCTTCTCCCTTCTCAGCCCCGCCCTGGTCTCAGACCTTCTCGTTGCCTTGCGCTGAGCTGCTTCTCTGCCCTGGTCTCTCATCCAGCCAGAGGGGATGGGATGTGACAGTTGGGTTAGAACAACAAGGTCCTACCCATAAAGATGGCCACGCCCACCTAAATATTATGATCTCCGAGCCGAGGGAGAGCGTTATCTCTAACTGCAAAACAGGGTGCTGGCACTGGAGAAGAGATGTGGGGGAGGAGCACGCACCCTCCTCACTTGACTTTCACCCCTCCGTGCGCCTCATTGCCGTGTAAGTGCCTTGCTTCCAGTGTCCTGGAGACTTAGCATGGCCAGAGACCAGGAATGAGATCATTTGAAGACTGTTGTGGTGGCTCTGTGAGTGTCTTCAAGCTGGTGACCTTGTGTGTCCCATAGGGTTTTCTTGGCTGAGCCTTTCCGGAAGCAGGTTACCCAGCCTTTCTCCTGTGCACTGCTGCCTGGGTGGGTTCCAGCCAACAACTTTCTGCTTAGCAGCTGACCTTTTAACCATTGGTGCCACCAGACCTTCTTTATAGTAGTGACAAAAAACGTCAGAGAAGTTGCATGTCATTCAGGATCTTTCTCTGGCTCAGCAGGACTAGTGGCTAGAGGGTTATCAGGGGAAAGGCCATGCCAGAGAGAAGGCCCCAGGGCTCAACCCCAGCTAGCTGAGGAGTTGTTGATGGTACCTGCCCCACACTGCACTGCCTTGGCTTGGAGGAAGTCAGCTGTGTGGGGGCCGGGGCTATGGAAGATATGTAAATAAGTGGTTAGAAGCAGCCCACAGTGGCTTCGAAAAGTGGTTCTATTTCATTATTTACAGTGAAAATTTTCACATGACATTGCCACTCCTTTTTATCAGCCTTCCCTGTCTCACAAAGTTTTGCTGGTTTGGGATTATTTTTAGCACAGTGAGAGACCTGTGGGAATTCTTGGGTGTTGAAAATAGTAACATGCTTTGGTGCCTAACCAAAAGGTTAGGAATTCCAGTTCACTCATTGGTTCACCAGTCTCCTTCTAAAAAACCAACCAGTGAAAAGTCTATAGAACATCGTTCTACTCTGACAGCACTGTGGACACCGTGAGTCCGCTTGTCCCCACAGCATCTGGCTTTGTTTTGTTTTGTTTTGTTTTAAGGGCCCTTAGAGATCTTCTAAGGTTACTCTCTGACTTTCCAGACTCAGTGTTTGAAAGTGAGTTGACTAAGTTCATGCACGTTCTTATTATAAATGTTGGTTATCAGATCCTGGGCTCTATGTTTCCATCTGAAGGCTTCCATTGCACCGTGATGCTCAATCTCCATCTTCACATCTCCATAAGTGTCCTGGACAGACTTTGACTGGCTAAACAACCAAACAGTCTCCCAATATTTATAGGTGCATGTCTTTTTTAACTTTAAGAGATGAGTTTCAGAAGAAGATTTGTAAGTTGGTCTTTGGGAACTTAGTGACTATTTTCCTGAGGAAGTGGATCTGTGTCCTTATAGGTTCTCAATGTCATTCACTAGCCCATTGAACCCAAGGCACCGCACACAGTAGGAAAACTTAGTGGTATGCGAACACCAATTCCTGGTTCTGCTTTTACGGACTGCATACTGAACCTGGCTTTCAAACTTCTTGCTAGTGGGGCCTTAGGGACCTCTGCATCTCTTCTGTTTGAGGCTCATTAGTTGACTTCTCAAATTCTGTTATTACAACTGAATAACTTGAATACATTATTTTGTTCTTCCATAGGAGTTTAAACATTTTTATTTCAAATATTAAGTTGTTGCTCCGGGCTGCTAACTGCAATGTGTGAAACCACCAGAAGCCCTGAGGTAGAAAGACAGGGCTCTCCACTCCAGTAAAGAGTGACCAACTCAGGGGCAGTTCTACCCTGTCCTGTCGGGTTGCAATGAATGGGTGTGGACCCATTCATTTGATTTTTGGTTTGAGTCTTTATGAGGGGTATCTCTAGCAGGACAATGACTAAGCATGGAGCTGCTGACTGAAAGGTTGGTAGTTCAAACCCATCCAACAGGTCCATGGAAGGAAGGCCTGATGATCTGCTTTCAAAAGACCGCAGCCCTAAGAACTCCATAGAGTGTGGTTCTACCCGATCCAGGGACTGCCATGAGTTAGAACAGACCAAACAGCAGCTAAACAACAACACACAAACAAATCAAAAGCAACGTGGGAAGGGTTCATCTGCCTTGAGCGAACAGTCAGTATCCACAGATTGCAAATCCACTCATTCATTAATTCGACAAATGCCTAATGGGCACTTACTTACTAAGTGCCAAGCACTGGACCAGCTGCTAGAGACACAAGGAGAGAAAAGGCAGACAGGTTACTGCCCTCTTAGGTTGTGGTAGGAGAGACAGCAAAGAGACAATAAATAAATAAATACACCTTGGGATTAAGTATGAGTAAGATAATAAACTGGATTTCCTGGTATGTGCTTAGCAGACAGCATTGTACTTCAAGACAGATCTTGAAATGTTTGGTTTGACAATGGATGCCCTGCCATCCCTCTAGACTATGGCATCTCTGGCATAGTAAACCTTAGGCTCTTCTGATTCAAAATGGGCCAAGTCAGTCCTTTTCATCTCACTCGTGCCCAGGATGCTGACACTTACATGTTCCATTTCATATCTCAGGACCTCCAATTTTCCTCCACCTGTGCTTTGTATATTCCATGTTCCAATTATTAACAGATGTTGACAGCTGTTGCTTCGCATATAGACACAACTTTGTTTGTTGAAAGCAGAGGACTTGAAGCACTTGCTGATGAAGGTCAAGGACTGCCAGCCTTCAGTAGGGATTACAACTCAATGTTAAACCAACCCCAATCCTCAAAACTAGACAAATAGATAGATCATGGTAAACTGCTGGGGAAAGATTGACCTTTTCAAGGGTTTCATGCTGCTTCTATCTATAGCCAATTCTCGTGGAAGCAGCAGTCAAGCAATCAAAGAGTGCATTGGGCAAAACTCTTGCATAAGACTTCTTTAAACAGTCAAAGAGCAAGGATGTCACTTTGAGGACTAAGGTGTGCCTGGCCCAAGTGTGGTCTTTTCAATTGCCTCATAAGCATGTGGAAGTTGGACACTGAATAAATAATACCAGAAAAGAATTGGTGCATTTGACTTATGGTGCTGGAGAAGAAACTTCGGTGTGGACTGCCAAAAGAACAAACACATCTGTCTTGGAAGAAGTACAACCCGAACGCTCCATGAAAGAAGTGAGGACGACTTAGTCTCAGGTAGTTCGGACATGACATTAGGAGAGCTCAGTCCCTGGAAAAGGGCGCCATGCTTGGTAAAGTGGAGGGGCAAGGAGACCAAAAGAAGACCCTTAGTGAGATGAATTAGCACAGTGACTACAGCAATGGCCTCAAATATAAAATAGTTATGGGAATGTGTGAGCCTGGGCAATGTTTCAATTGGAACTTACTGGACAGCACCTAACAGCAAGGTAATAAACGTCGTAGTGTGATAGACATTAAAGTGGGTGATATTTTGGACATCAAGGTTTCTCTGAGAAGGTGACAGTGACTCTGGTTTCAACATTGAGAGGGGTTCATTAAGGGAAAAACAAACAAATGCAAAACAGAGGAAACGTGCTCTCAGCAAAGGAAACCACAAGTACAATTGTCCAGAGATGGGAGCAAACTCCATAAATCCTGAACAATTGCTAACAAGTCAATTCAGAGGGAAGGTGGGCAACTTGATGTGTATCAGAGAAGAAATAAGCTCCACAGTGTTTACAGTGATGATTTTTTGGAAGTAGATCGCCAGGTCTTTCTTCCAAGACTTCCAAGACTCAGAACTCCAACCTTTCCGTTAGCAGCTGAGCTCGTTAACCATTTGCATCATGCACAAGCTCGCAATATGCTGTAGAAACGAGAGATTGTTGCATCTGGAACTGAAGGAATGATGGGCTTCGTGGAGACTGATGACAGGAGTGGGATTGTGCAGGACCTTGCTGGCCTAAGTGAGAGGTTTACAACGTGTTCTGAGTGCAATGGGCAGTCATGCAGGGCTGCTGGGAGGAAGTGGCATGGTCGTCTCTGCAATTTGGATTTTGGATGAGTTGCCAGAGGGCAGGGTGCAAGAGGGAAACACTGATGCCTCCATTCGCACACCATCCGAATTTAGGGACGGGCCAGCACAGAATTAAGACTGGGAGACTTCGCCTTATATTTCCCCCAAACAAGGAGGAGGATGCCCTTGCTGTTTCAAGTCTTCTTAATTCTCCTCCTCCCAGGGAGTGAGCAAAGGGACCTCCCAGCTCTGGACTGTGACCTGGGCTGGAAATCCCCAGACAGATTTCCACATAGAAATACCGATCGTTTGAAGTGAAGAAAGAGTCACTAGGTGGCTGTTAACCAGCAGGTTCCGTGTTCTCAGTAAAACTGGGGAGCAGATGGAATGGATTTGTCTTTTACTTTTGAAGAATAATGAATTACTTTATTGTGCCTAAATATATGATACATGCTCATCTCAAAATACTTAGGTAATACAGACACATGAAAACAATAAATTACTCCCTATATTATCACTCTGAAGAAGCAAGCATTAGCATTCAGTGAACATCTCTGTGGGTGGATGTGTTAGGCAGGATTCTCTAGAGAAACAAAACCAGGACACTTATGAATATATATCTATGTGTATGTATGTATACATATAAATATACATATATATGTGTATATATATACATATATATAGATAGGTTTATATATTGAGAAGGAACACAACAGCTAATTAGTTCACACCATCGTACAGAGGGTTCAGTTCAACTCATTTTCGTGGGATAGCTAATATACTGAAGCAGATAGTGGAATCTGTCCTCAGACAAGACAAGCAAAGTTGACTACGATGCCGACATGACAGGGTCAGCAACAGAAAAATGAGAAGTCGAGGCACAGCAGAGGCCAGTATCGAAGCAGCATGGGGAAGTAGATGCTGATGGAGCTGCAGGCTCTAGTGATGCACAGCAAGGAGACAGGATGCATGGGTTGGCTGGGCCCACATGTAGCACAGCACATGGTTGAGACAAAGGACTAGCTCAGACAGCAGTGCACTGGTCCCATCACCAGGGAGAAAGCGAGAAGGAGGCCAGTCCCTGAAAACCATTTATCTTGGTTTCCCTCCAATCAAGCTGCTACCTGATTGACAGGCTAACCTTCACCCACCTGTTCCTACAGGAGCCATGTTGGCACACACACACAAAACCTAACAATCACAGTGTATCTCCATGAATTGCTTGATAGAAATGTTCTCAACAAAGATCTTTCCATGGTGGAGAAATAACTACTAAAGCAATTGCTTTAGAGCACAGGAGGAATCATGCTTGGTAAAGCAGAGGGGCAGTCAAGAAGATGGATTGAAACAGGGGCTGCAACAATGGGCTCAGACGTGGGAACAACTGTGAGGCAGGCCAGGACAGCACAGTGCTTCTTTCTGTGGCATATAGTGTCACTATGGGTTGGAAAAGACTCGATGGCACCTAACAACAACAAGGCAATTGCAAAGGTGGGGCCATTTTTTTAACTCAAATATTTTAATTTTGGTAATTATGGATTATCTCAGTGTAAAAAATCAAAGCAGAGGTCAGCAGCTTTTTTTTTTTCCTGTAAAGAACTAGTTAGTAAATGATTTGAACTTTGCAGTCAATATGATCTCTATTGCAAAAAAAAAAATCAATTCCGAATAGTGTGAGAACAGACAAAGATGTATGCGGTAGTTACATAACCTCATGTCAACTTGAGGGTGTTTAGGGTGAAGGGGTGGAGCTTAGCTGTCAATCAGGGCACAGCCTGATGATGGCTCTTTGAGGGCATGGCCTTCTCATGAGGATTCTGGGAACATCCTCGCTCTCTGCCTTCCTCTTCCAGGTGACAAGCCACACGGAGACTTGCTGGTACCTGTGAGGAGCCCCTCTCTATGCTTCACCTTCCTGTTGAAGAGACACACTCGGAGAGCTGGAGGAGTCGTGGAGACCCGCGGCAGCACTGAGATGCTTTCACCACCACTGGATCCACAAGCCTTCCCACCCACTGGCCTGTGATCTTCCTGCAGTTGGCATCATTGCATGTGCTGTGTGAGTCTGAAGAGGAACATATGGACTAGTATCGGACTTATCGGACTTACTTATGCACTTCATCATTTGGACTGGGCTGAGATGTTTTCTTAATATACTGTTAGTCTTCCATCTTAAGCTCTTTCTTACACATATATGAATGCCCCTGGATGTTTCTCTAGTGGACTAACATAACGTACACATGTGATTGAGTGTGATTGTGTTTCAATAAAACTTTATTTACAAAATAAAGTTTTGTAAATACTTTAGGCCATAGTTTGCTGATCCCTGCCATTCAGGAGAAAGGGCCACATACGTCAACTTCTCCTTTTACCTCACTCTTCTTCAGATTTTGCTTATATTGTTTTCAGTTTGCTAGGACTTGACATGTTCTCTTGCACCATCTTCATAACCACCCCATAGCATTTTAATCATCTCATACGCATGTGGGATGTAGACAGTGAAAAAGGAATTCTGAAGCATCAATGTCTTTGAATTATGGTGTCGACAAAAGGTAGTGAAAGTCCCAGGGATTGCCAGAAAAACAAATACTTCTGTTTTGGATGAAGTAAAGACAGAACGCTCCTTAGGAGCAAGGGGGAACATGAGACTCACATTCATTTAAGTTGTCAAGAGGGATCAGTCCCCGGAGGACAGCATGCTTGGTAAATTAATGGGTCATCAAAGACAAAACTAAGATCCTCCGCCTCAATGGGATGCATCGCTTAAGTGGCTGCAATAATAGCCTCACACATAACAACAGTGGTGAACACGGTGCAGGACCGGACAGCGTCTCCCTGGGTTGTAGGTGGGCAGCGATGTGTCTGAGCTGGCTTGATCGCACCCAGCAGCAGCAGCACACTCCACCGTAAGGAGCCAATGATCTTCAAAGTAAGGACATTTTTATTCTCTTCATATATTCCATCTTTAGTCACTCTGCTTTTCATTCTCCATATCCTGTGACTATTTCTAGCTATCTCTCTGTGCTATTCACAGAATTGTCAATCTCGTTTTTCTATTCCCCCTTTCTATTTATAATTTGTTAGGCCTACAACTTTTTTGCTGGTTCCAAATTTATTTTTTAACTTCTTATAATTTTTCTTTCTTCTTAGATGCTTTTTCTGTATTTTCTCTGTGAGGTGTTCTTTTTATTGAATTCATACTTTGAATGCTTTCTTCCCTATAAGGAGGTATCCAAAGTGAAGCTACATTGCTTCTTTGGGTAATTGTTTTCTTCCTGTGGATTTTTGTTTGCCTTTCTTTCTTGATACATTAATCTTTCTCCAGTGGTGCATGTGCATAATTTCTGTGTTTTTTTTTTCCTTTTCACTTTGCTCATATTTAGCTTTGGAAAGCTTTAGAGATTCCTTGAAGTGGATTTTCCTTGACACCCTACCCACTTTATCTACAATAAATTTGTCATCTGTAGTTTCAGGTATTGTCCAAGAGCTGGGTGTACATTTAGTTCAGTTTTAAAATAGAGAATAAGAGTTTGAATTCTTAGTACAAGTAGTAACCAGCTTACTGTGGGATTCCTTTCTGACAATTCTGTTCTATATGGAATAACTCATTTAGAAAAATAACTCATTTAAAAAGTAGTTTTCATTATTATAGCCTTTTATTTTCAGTATCTTTACTAATGCGACCTTTATTTGTCTTTGGGGTTTTGAAACATATATATATATACTGACATATCTTTTTAAAGGGGTACCCCCCAAAACGGGGTTGCTCTGGGAGGAGGGGACCTTTTGTAGTATGCATTTTTTCCTGTGAGGAGAACATCAAGCCATTCAATCTTAGTGCACTTAGTGGGGTTGCCTGGGAATGTTCTCTCTGGTCACAGTGAATTTTTTCATAAAAGCAGTTTCGCTTAAAACTATTTTTTTATGGTGGCCAATTTAAGAGAAAAACGTGCAGCTGTGAAATTTTGTTTTTTGCTCAGGAAAACTACTGCAGAACCTGTTATGATGTTCAACACAGTTTACAAGAATGGCACTATGGGAAAACTCAAGTGGTTTTCTCATTTCTAAAAAGGTGAAATGTTGATTGATGACAAACCTCGTTCTGGACATTCTTCAACTTCCCTTATGGGTGACAATGTTGACTCAGGGTGTATTTGGAGTTCGTTCCACCAGGTCAGACTGTTAATTAAGCTTTCTAATTAGAGGTTATGAAAAGATGGCATAACAGTGTGCCACAAGAAAAGGGCTGATTTGTGGCAGACAGGGACTACTTTTGCCACTGTGACAATGCACCTGCTCATGGAGCCATCTCAGTGTGCCAGTTTTGGGGCAAAAACTCTCCCCAAACAGCATGCCTCTCTTGCACTATGAATTTTACTCACCTGACCTGGCTCCATGCAACTTCTTCTTGTGTCTGAAAATGGAGAGGGACATGAAAGGACAGAGATTTGATAAAGTAGAAGGAGTGCAGGAAAAAATGAGGGGATGCTGTCAGTCATTCAAACAGAGAGTTAGAAAAAAGTTTCCAAGAATGGAATAGCAGATTTGATAAATGCATTCAGTGTAATGGAGAGTTCTTTGAAAGTGATAAGTTGTTTGGTGAACAAATTAAATACATAGCTTTAAAAAAATTCTCTTTTTTTTGTACCTCTTGTTCATACATAAAAATACCCAAATCATAAACATTTGCTCTGACAATGGCAAAGAGCTATATCACATTTTGTCCTTTGCAGTAAAAACTCCACTCATGGAAGGTTCTGGCATATCAATAATATCCCTGGGAATAGGGATGATATTTCTAATCAGAAAATTAGTGAGAGTTCTCTATCTGGTCCTTTTATTTTCTCTTCATATTTTCCATGGTAACATTTAACTGCTTCCTGAATTTGCCTATCAAACTTAGCAATTTGGAGAGTCCATGTTTCCAAGTAAACAAGCCCCTGATTCAGTTTAGACAAAAACTTCAGCTAATCCTTTCACTGTAAATTTCTTTGACAACTTACTTCCCTCATTTTTTCTTTTGTTCTCCTTCAGCGTTTCTTTCCTCTTTAAGACCCGTGATTTCCTAACATCAACTCCTCCTCTTCATGGTCTCTGAGCTGTCCCGTGTCAGTGATAACAAGTTCCAAATGTGGTGTTCTTGGCACATGAAGGCCCTCCAATCTGTCTCTTCCATCATATTGTCCAAGGCTTGGAGTGTGTTCACATAACTCAGTCATTTCTTCCTTACCCCCTGCAAGCATTTTCCCGAGCTTCCTCCCAGAAGCATGTAACATTCTCGATGGTGAGGATCATGCCTTTGATCCACAGGCTAAATCTCAGCTGTCTCATAAGGAGGCTGCTAAGCCATTTTCACACTAGTGCACTAAAAAGTGATGAGTTCAGCTGCCAACCATAAGGTTCAACAGTTTGAAACCAGCTGCTCCACGGGAAAAAAAATGAGGCTTTTTACTCCCTTAGAGGGTTAGTCTCAGAAACTCACAGGGACAGCTCTTCCCTGTCCTGCAATGTCGCCATGATTCAGAGTATCTCATGGCAGTGTCCTTTGGTTTTCTAGGTGGCTATGCACTGGGATCCCCTCAATGGCAGTATGCTTGGATGTGGTTTTTGTGAGAATGAGGCTTGGAGGCATTATCAAGGAGCAGCAGCATCAGACGGGAATGCTCTTTGCAAGGCAATAAGCTCAGATTTTGTGGATGAAACCACTTTAGTAAACCAATTTTCAAACAATGTAATAATTATCCAAGACTTGCAGTCACTTATGCAGTAGAGTGGCGGACTATTTCTGTCGGTGTTTTCGAATGCTCAGTCAACTTCAGAAACAGTAAACAAAATATTTTACTTTGAATGCAGCATCATTTCCTCCACGCAGCAGCGTAATTCTGTCTTTGAATGTTTTGAAACCAGACATCAACAGAAATGGTGGATTTTCCTTGGTACCCTTCCCATCCCGTCTGCAACAAGTGGAAACAAATGGTCTGAAAACATGGTCAAAAGTGGGGTTTATCATAACTCCAGTGTATTGGACATTGGAGGGTGCATGTGTTTTATGGATTGATACTTTGGGGACACAGAGATAGGCAGATGGTTTGGATTAAATTTTGTCCTTCAAAAATATATGTTGTAAATCCCTCTACCTCTGGATGTAACCCCATTTGGGAACTGAAGGCTCTCTGTTATGGTAGGGAAGTCCTGCCTGTGCAGGGTGGAGGATCTATCAAGGCTCAGATTAGGCAAAGACAAAAGCAGAGATGGGGGCAGATAGATGCCGAGCCAGATGGAGAGGGCATCGGGCTGAGGGATGGACGCTCATAAAAGGCAAGAGCCTTGCCCACAACCAACACAGAGAAAGGCTTTCTCCAGAGCCAGTGCCCAGAATTCGGACTCCAGCCTCCTAAATGGACAGAAAATAAACTTCTGTTCCTTAAGGTCACCAACTTGCGGCATTGCTGTTATAGCACACCACTGGATACCTAAGAGACTTCAGAAGTTATTTTCAGTCTTATCAAAATCTCTCTCCCCTAAACCCTGCTCCCCCTCACGCCCTGCCAGGCTGCCTAACTTACAAGTGCATGCCAAGTTCCACCTCTTTTCGAGTGAACTAGGCAGTAATATATATATATATATAGAAGTTTCTATGTTTTCATGGAAAAGTCCCATTTTCTTTGTGGTCATGTGAAATTTCTTAATAAGGCTCTTCTATCCATGTCTCGCTACCTCCCACCAAATGAGTGGGAGTGTGCAATAGAGGGGGTGGGTCCATTAGTTACCATCCCCTGGATAAAAGAATGCGTCTTGGAGGCAGGAGCATGAGGACAGAAATCCCAGAACGATCGAAAGAAGAGCGCACCTGAAATCTCTAAAGTGGTGGAGGTCAAGACCAGAGGCAGAGAAGACAGTTGTCCGGAGACTGTGGGACCGAGTAAAGGCAGAGCCAGCCTAGAGGCTGGGGCAAGGGAACCATGAGGCAGAACAGAGGAGCCCTGCTGGGACTAGGGGACTGTGGGACAGAGCGACAGCTGCGCTTCCTGGTTCAGGGAGACAGAGGCCACAGGCCACGGCTGAGAGACTCAGGACTGGAGAGAAACCTGCCCGCGGTCTGAGAAAAGGTGCTGTGGACCAATGATGGAATCCTTACTGTTTGAGACCCGACCTGTGGAGACCTGTTGACGTCCCTAATAAGCCCCTCATTGTGAGCATTGTCTGTGAGCTCCGTGTGGCCGCTGGACGTAATGATGGAACCCAGCACTAATGCAGTGGCCTGAGAGGAATGGTGGCTGTCAGCAGAACAGGTAAAGAAGGGTGGAGCGGGGAGGCTTCGCCGACCTCTCCTCGGGGCAATAGGGACATCAGAGGAGGTCAGATATGTCCCTCTCTCCATGCAACTGAATGCAGTCATTTTCCTCGAACTATTTGAAGGCCCCCTATAGAGAACCATTTGATCTGGGGTGGGGAGAAGTCTCTGTGCCCTTCACTCCACCGTCTTTACACAGAAGTCAAGCATTGGGACAAGAATAGGGGCATTTTTTAGAGGATTGAGGTGCGAAAGGAGGCCGATTAATAACTAATATGATAGCAGAGGGGGCCCAACAATTGAAAATTATCAGAGTTAAACAATTTGATAAAAGGCAATGTGATATCAGACCACTAGAGGGCAGGCCTTAACCATACTTTCAAGTGGTCCACCCAAAACTCCCGTGACGTTCCCTGCCATCTAGTTGATTGGGACTCATAGCCCCTCTATAAGTCGAAGTACCCCTATGGCTTTATAAAGTTGTAAATCTTTACGGGAGCAGAAAGCCTCATCTGTCTCCCAAGAAGTAGTTGGTGATTTCAAATTGTCCACCTTTCACTTAGCAGCGCAACTCCTAATCCACTATGCCACCTAGCCGCCTTTGTGGTTCATAGACACTATTGCCTCGTGAATTATACTCCAGTTTATTTCAACCCTGGGGTCGGTGAGGGAAATGGAGCTAGGGCTATGTGGCAGCCAGGGACCATCATTTGTAAGAAGGCTCCCATGGGTCTTTTTCTTGTCTTCTCTAGTCACCCCAGTTAGGAGTTCCCTCTGTCAGCCACACCTGTAAAACACATCCCAGTCCTTAGTCTAATGTGCTTTGGTTTTCAACTAAGATTGAGAGAGGTGGAGTCTCTGGGTGGTGCAGAGGCTCATGGACTCTGCTGATAATGCAAAGGGCGAGGATTCAGTCCACCAGAGGTTCTGGGAAGAAAAACCTGGCAATCGATGTCCCCAAAAATCAGTCCCTGAATTGCAATCCCGAGACAAATAGCAGCATTTTCCAAAGAAATGGAAAAACTGGCTACCAACTGTGTTAGTCTAGGTTGACTAGAGAAACAAATCCAGAGGCACTCAAAGATGTGTATAAGAAAGAGGTTTATATAAAGAGTAATTGAATATTGAGAAATCATCCCAGCCCAGTCCAGATCAAGTCCATACGTCTGATATTTGCCCAAATGTTTGATACCAATCTATAAAATCCTTTTCAGACTCATGAAACACAGGCAATGACACTGAATGAAGGACGATCGCAGGCCAGTGGGTGGAAAGTCTTGTGGAACCAGTGGCATTGTAAGCATATCAGCGCTGGCAGGGGTCTCCACATGGCTCCGTCAACTCCAGAGCTCTAGGGTGGTTTCATGTGTCTTGTCAGTAGAGCGACTCTCAGGGGGTGAGCAGAAAGAGAGTGTGTCTCCCACCTTTAAGGAGGAAATACAGAAGTTCCCAGAATTCTCGGGATAAGGCTATGATCTGATTGACAGACTAGACTCCACCCCTTCACTCTTAATCCTCTTAAGTCCCAAATTGATACCAGATTATGTAACTACCACACCAACTTCATATGGAAAGGGAAGAAGCCCTGAGTTGGCAAAGAACTCTTCTAGAAAAAGAATAAACTGGGAGGGGGTTCACTACCTGACTTTAAAACTCATTATACAGCCACAGTGTCAAAACAGCATGATCCTGGTGCAATGATAGATACTTGGACCAAGGGATAAGAACAGAAAATCCAGACATAAAACAGCAGAATACAGACAACTGATCTTTGATAAGGGCCCCCAAAACATCAAATAGGAAGCACATGCCCTTTTTAAAAAATGGTGCAGGAAAAACCGGATGTCAACCTGCTGCAGGATGAACCAAGACCTTTACCTCACCCCATACACAAGGACAAATCCAAGGTGGCTCACAGATCTCAAGGTAAAACCCCAAACTATTAGGAGTCATCAATGAAAAGATTGGGAAAAACCTAAGAACCTTAGCACAAGGAATACATGGTGCTATCAGTCATAATAAAGGATACATACCCAGAAGAAGATAAATTAGACATGTACAACCTACTGAAGATAAAACACTTGTGTGCATGGAAAGATTTCATCAAGAGAGTAATGAAAGAGCCAACAGACTGGGAAAAATATTTAGTAATGACTTATCAGACAAAGGTCTTATTACTAAAATCTAGAGAACCCTGTAACTTTACACCAAGGAAAAGGAAGAAGAAGAATAGCCCACTGAGGAGGTGGCTAAAGAACAGAAGATTCACAAAGGATGAAACCCCAATGGCCAATAAACATTAGAAAATGTTCCCGATCATTAGCCATCTGGGAAATGCAGATCAAAACAACCATGAGATGCCACCTAACACTCACAAGAATAGCCAATTGAAACAAACAAACAAACAAACAAACAAACCAGAAAGCAACAAATGTTGGAGGAAGTGTGGTGAGATAGGAATTCCCATTCACTGGTGGTGGTCTTGTAGAGATGGGCAGCCACTGTAGAAAGCGATTTGATGAAACCTAAAACAGATGGAAATCGAGTTACCTTATGAGCCAACAATTCCATTACTGGGCATATACCCAGCAGAAATAAGTAACAGGCCACGACCAGACATCTGCGCTCCAGTGTTCATCACTTCACAGTTCACAATTGCAAAGAATTGGAAACAGCCTAAATTTCCATCAGTCGACAAATGGATTTTAAAAACTTTGGTATACACACACAATGGAGTACTACGCATCCCTAAAAAATGAGTGATGAAAAGATGAAGCACCTTCTCTCAGGGAAAGAGTTGGAGGGCATTATTCTGAGTGAAGTTAGCCAAGCCCAAAAGGACAAGTACAACACGAGTCCACTGAGGTCAGTTCAAACAGCAGAATGGGAAAAGGTAAATATTGCACAGTTCCCAGGCTGAGGACCAGATACTTTGTCAAGAGCCAGACCAAACCCAATGATGCACATGTCATCATAAGAAAAAGAAAAAAAGATTCAGATAGCACCTGTTCTGAAAGACATCTCTCCCACCCTCCACACTCCACCTGCCCATCATATGCTTTTTTGAACCACAGAAGGGTGGGGGAAGAAAAAGACAGCAATGGGGAACCAGGGTACTAATCCACCCAAGGGGAGGGTATTGTTTTTGTCTCCATAGGATAGGGAGAGTAGACCACATTCCAGTGCAGCAAGCCTTGAGGGCAACCTTTCTGCTCAGAGCAGCTCAACCACAGAGAAGATTGTAGCACCAGCACCAGCCCAAGACATGACGTCCCCTCCCTAGATGACAGCGCTACAGAGGACAGCACTGAAGATACAGTTCAGGGAGCTCCGTTGGTCTGACCCACCCACATGGTGCAAACCAAGAGGGGAGTGCAATCGACCAACAATGGGAGCAAAGTCATGAAGCCCCTGAGGGATCCTGATTGTAGACTTCTGATTCAGGGGGCAGGGCTTGGCACCTCATCTGAACTGATTAGGGGACACTCACAAGTGGGCCACACTGATAGTCTAAAGGTATAACGGGGTGGGGCTGGGCCACTAGACTGCTCCATCTTTGACAGCAGAAAGAACAATCAGGTCTTGTAGAAGGTGTACCCCTCAGCCATGAATCCTGGGGACTATAAGGGTATAAGTGCTCTTAGGGATATGGGTCCCTGAAAGAAAAGGGGATTGGACTGATGGATTAAAACAGGGCCTGCTCACTATTTAACAGAGGGATATACACATCTACTCTGGGTCAAGACAACAGTTAGACTTGGAACTATTTGCATGATCTCTCTTCCTCTCTTTTTTTTTCTTTTTCTTTTGGTGTCTATCTCTATAAGATAGACAGGATAAGCAATCCCAAAGATGCAGCAACGGGACCAATAGTTCTGGGGTGTCATGGGAGAGGACACTGGGGAGCGGTCAGGGGGAGTGATAAGCCCATAACAGCAGGGACAGGGGAATAGCAAGGGATCTAAAATTGATGATGATGAGGGTGTGGCTTTCCCGGTTGTGTTTGATCAATTGAAATGTATCTGAGAGGAATTACTGAGAAGTGAATGATGGGTAAATATAATAGTGGGGCAGGAGGAAAGATAAAAGAAAAAGAGGAAAGAAAAAGGAAGTAAAAGTTATATATATATAAGTATAATTATAGACATGTATATATGTAAATATATACATTTATAAAGATAGGTGAATTTATGTGCATGTGTGTGTGTCTGAACACACATGCACACGGACAAATCAAGGAAGCAGATGGACTTTGAGCCTCTACTTAAATCTTACATCAGTACAAGAGTGGTTTGTTCTAATAATATGACAATGTATGATAGTCACCTAAGATCACTAAAGACAAAATGGGTGCATAAGCAAATTTCATGAAGAAAACTGATGGTGCCCAGCTATTAAAAATATATAACATCTGGTGTCTTAAAATCTTGAAGTTAAACAGGCAACCCTCTAGCAGGGAAGCAACAAAGCCCACATGGAAGAAGCACACCAGACTGTGTGATCAGGGGTTGTCAATGGAAATAGGTATCAGACGTTCAAAAACAAACAATCAAATTGACAAGAAGGAGCATAGACAAATGGAGAGCCAAGACCCACCTGTAAGTAATTGGACAGTTCCTCACAGAAGGTATAATACATCCAGGGTGCAAGATAGCACTGAGAAAACACACAACTATCCTCTAGTTCAATGGCTCTCAACCTTCCTAATGCCACGAACCTTTAATACAATTCCTCATGTTGTGGTGACCCCCAACCATAAAATTGTTTTCGTTGCTACTTCATAACTATAATTTTGCTACCGTTATTAATTGTAATGTAAATACCTGATGTGCAGGATGTATTTTCATTGTTAAAAATTGAACATAAT
>NW_022111372.1:84809401-84831178 GCF_000313985.2 Echinops telfairi
GGGTTCATGAGGGAGGGGAAAAATAAGGAGCTGATGCCAGAGGCTTAAGTGGAGAGCAGATGTTTTGAGAATGATGAGGGCAATGAATGTACAAATGTGCTTTACACAATTGCTGTATGTATGGACTGTGATAAGAGTTGTATGAGCCCCTAATAAAATGATTTAAAAAGATATGGCAAAAATAAATGATAATATAATATAATAATAGGTTCCTGGGGGGTAGGTTGGGAGAAGGAGGGGATAAATGGGTGCTGACATCAAAGAGTTCAAGAAGCAAATGTTTTGAAACTGATGGTGGCAGCAATTGTACAATTATACTTGATCTAACTGAATTATGGATTGTTATAATATTAAGAGCTCCCAATTAAATGATTACATTAAAAAAATGGAACACAGACAAGGTATGTCCTGCTTCAGTATTAGCACAATGATCATTTGCCATTCTTCTGATAAAAATAAATTTAATAAATACCAGCTGTGAAAGAAAAATCAGTCATTGAAACTCTATTGAGTAAATTCAACACTGACACATGAGGGCTTGCCATGTGTCAGAATCAGAATGACCCAGTGACAACTCCCTGGCACATCGAGGGGGAACAATCCCTATGGGTTGATAACCACTTAATTGACACGAATAGGTTTGCGGTTATTTCTACACTTGACTTCATAGTGACCTTGGGCGTCTCTGGCCCTTGGTTTCTTCTTCTGTAGAATGAGGCACCAGGAGCAGGAAATGATCACGTTGGGGTTGCTCTGTATGGCACAGGGTGTGGGAGGCTGGATTCCATCACCATTGTAGGCTTGGGCTGCATTGCCTTGAAAATGGTGGTGACCTTCACCAGAAGTGATTTTTCAAGCTTCAGATCCAGGAAAAGCACACACGGTAGGGTTAAAATGCATACTCCCAGGGCTCTTCTAGAGCAGGCTTTGACTAATTGGATGCGTCATAGGTGTCGGAGATTAGCATTGATACTAATAACAAGGCAAACAGGTCATTTGGGATCGGAGGTTCAGACATCATTTGTGGGAATCCTGTTAGATTACAGAGCTAACTCATATCTCATATCTTCCACATTGAAAGAGAAGCGGAAAATGAAATATTTATGAGATACATAGAGAGATGTAGCTCTGCCTATTGCTTGAAGTAACAGAGGTAACTACAAAGGGGACCTTCTGACGCAGTCATGTGAATAAACATCAAATGTATTCTTAAGTAAAAGGATAGACGGCAGCAACGGCATCAAATACGACAGACAACCATCTGATATCTATGATAATCTACGATGAGCCCAAAGTGTGAACATAAATGAGTAAAGGATATTTTTTTTCTAAATGCGGAAGACACAAACTTAAAAAAAAAACCCAAACACTTTTCAGATAATCCAGAAGATGAAAGCTAATGCAGTGTTAAGGTATCACTGTACACTCGCTCAATCAGCGCGCATCGAACGACCCTTTCATAGGGATCGCCTAAGACCATCGGAAAACACATATTTCTGATGGTCTTAGGACCTGAGACATTGCTCCTCTATCTGCCTCCAGGCAGGTCCACCCACATGCAGAGATGCCCACATATGAGTACCCAGCGTGAAGACTGTTACCCATGCTACACCATGCTTCAAGACAAAATTTCATTTATTTGTCATTAGAAATAAATACTTCACAATATCTAATTACATATTGTTTTAGTGATTAAGCACTATGCTTTAATTATATTCAGTTTATTACAATGAAAATACCCCTGCATACCAGATATTTACATTACAATTTATAACAGTAGCAAAATTACAGTTATGAAGTAGCAACGAAAATAATTTTATGGTTGGGGGTCACCACACCATGAGGAACTGTATGAAAGGGTCGCGGCACCAGGAAAGTTAAGAACCACTGAGCTAAATTAACAACAAACAATTCAAAGAAAATGCTAATGCTGCTGCAACGATCACATCCAGCTCCTGTTATGGCCCTTGCATTGAAATCAAGCAAACGCTTGCAAAGCCACATCCCTAGAAAGATAGCCAAGGTTCCCTTGGGCATTAGTGAGGCTTCTGACAACTGGAACTCAAGACTGAGAGAGATCTTTAGGACGTGTTCATATAAGGGGGGTGGTTGTCCTTAGACCATAGGATCTCAATCCAAACACCTTCTTATGTAGGGGGCCAGATTTAGAAAACAGACAAACAAATGAAAGAACAAATACATAAATAAGGACACTCAGTAAAATCTTGCATGGGATGTGCTTATTCTAAAAATGATTTGTTGTTTATTTGGAATTTCAATTCCACTTGGCATCTTGTACTTTAAGTGGCAACCTGACCCAGCCTTTCCCTCCCAGAAAACTTACAAAAGGAGACTCATTAAAACCTGTCTTTTCAGTCATTAGTCCATCAAAGGAGTGTCCTTGAGCTCATTGACCTCATGATCCAGGACATGATATGCTCCAAACCTCCCCATCTGCTCACTTCCTAGAGACCTGAATTCAGAGTCGAGGGAGCGTCTCAGATGAGACCTTTAAAGATTATGGGTGTGTGTACGGGGGATGAGGGTGTGAAGGCTGAATTCTGGAGCCAGCAAGGACTTCAGAGTAAATGGATTCCTGTCTAGCCCTTCATCGGGTTCCTGAAGAATCAGTCCATTTCTCAAAATTTTAAGGGAGTTTTGTGCGACTTAACACATAAGCCGGTTATGTGTTAGGCTGCTAACAGTGAGGTCGGCAGTTCGAACCCTCCAGCTGCTCCTCAGGGGAAAGATGAAACTTTCTGCCTCAGTAGAGATTGGAATTCTTGGAAACCACAGGGGCAGTTCTACTCGCTGCTGTAGAGTGGCTAGGAGCCGGAACCGACATAGAGTTTGTTTTATTTTGTTTAAGGAAAGCAGACCACCCTGTCGCCCTTGGTTAAGAACAATAATATATTTTTAAATTGGTTTTATCTTTGCATGAAGAAAAACTAGAGGATCAAGAAGAAAGAAATCCAAGTGGCCGCCAATAGGGGTCAGGGTGGAGACATGGTGGATCAGGAAAAGACAGGAAGGGTAGGACTCAGTGAGCTCTCCTTGGTGTCAAGTCAATACTGACCCGCAGTGACCTCACAGGGCAGAGTAGAAGGGTCCCTGGGGGTGTCCAAGGCTGTAATCAGGCCCACTGGCACATCTTTTTCCACAGAGCAGCTGCTGAGTGCAAACCACCCACCTTGCAGTTGGCAGCGGGAGCTCAATCACTTCAGCACTAGGGGTGCTTCTCCATGTCGATTGCGTTATTTTTGTCTGGGAAGCAGGTGACTGAAGCGTGCATGAATACCTGCCCTTGCAGTGCTGTTGTGAGGATGGCATGGGGATAGGAGGATGTACACTCCCTGGCACTGTGTCAGATGCACAGGGGTATTTGAACAACGGTGCTAGCGCTATTTGCACTGCAGCACCTCAGTTACCCCACAGGGATTTCCCTGGTGTCTGATGGCTTCCCCAATAAGAAATGGCAAGAGCCACGAACTGCTTCCTTAGGGATCTGCTCTAAGATTTATCCATCCTGAAGCCTGTGGTTTCTCTCATGTCCAGCCTCTTCTTCATTTTTCCTTGCAACTTTCTTCAGCTGTCCAATCTGGGAGGACGGGACACGGTGCTTTTGGCTGGCTCACTGCTGTCCACTCCTTTTTTCTTTCCACCCGTTAACTGCTGCTGCTTCTTGTGCAGCAGACCAGCAACTCAGGGAAGCAGAAAGGTGAGGAGATTTAGGAGGCGTTTGATTACGACCAGTAATTTAGACACTTGTTGGCTACTGCTGACTTAAAGGGGAAAAGAAACACACAAAGGCTCCTGGGCTGATTTCATCCGGTTTCTGGGAGAATCTTTTGAGTCAAGATTTATCTGGGATGGGGTTCACGTTCCAGTAGGGAGGAGAGAAGACAGAGGAGTTATAGAAAAGGGTGGATTTCAGACTTTGTGAGCGATAAGGAAGAAAGGAAAGGAATAGCCGTAGAAAAGGGGTGACGGCTTGGAGTAGCACAAGAGGACAATGCTAGGTGCCCAAGCTCATCCTCCGCCTCGGCGATGGAAGGCACACATCCTTGTCAGTAGCTGCGCTGAACCCAAAGGAGGGCCGTTCCAGGTCTGTCAAATAAGGACAGCAGAATTCGCTGCGTGCCTTTGGAAAATTACTGAGCTTCAATGAGTGTATGTCACACACTGTCCATTGGACAGAGTAATTAAACAAGACGATGGGCCCATTCTTGGGGCTCTGGGCACAGAATGAATTTGCTGTTGTGGGTTGTCAAATTGATTCTAACTCGAAGTGACAGAGTAGAACTTCCCAATAGGGTTTGGTCGGTTGTAAACATGGGAGCAGGTCACCAGGACTTTTATCTCACGAAGCTGCCGGTAGGTTTGCAGCATCAACCTTTTGGTGAGCACATAAGCCCTGGGCCACTGTGGCACCGAGGCTCCTTTCTGGGCCCAGAATGCCTGGGTTTATGTTCCAGCCCTGTCACTACCTAGAGTGCGGGGCTCAGGATAGTGGGACCTGATAGCAAATTATAGAACCAGGAGATTGAAGTAACGAGAACAGAGCCAAAACACGGGTATCGAATAACAGGCTTTATTGGGGGAACGCAGTCCTGCTGGGCTTCACCAGAGGGGAGGAAAGAGAAAGGGAGAAAATGGAGAAGGCCCCACACAACAGGGCTATTCACATCCTTCAATTATGGTCAGAGGGTATTCACTGAAGACTTGATCTATGTGTGGGTTTTGCAAACAGATTTTAGGCTTCTGCTGTCTATCCATAACCTTCTGCAAACTTGATGTTCGCAATTTATACTCTGATGCCATTTCCTTCTTTGGATCATGCTATTTACAATCATTGGATCACACAGGCTGGTGTGCTTCTTCCATGTGGACTTTGTTGACACCTCATTTAGATGGCTGCTTTTACAAGCAACCTTTAAACAAGGTTTAATGTGCCCAGCATTAAGACCCCAGGAACTATTCCTTCCATTAGTGGGGTACCACCTAGTTTCTTCACCACACCTTGCCCTAGCACCCATATCTTCAATGACCTCTCATCAGGTTGAGCATCAAGCAGGTCTGTGTCATAAGAAATCATTGTTCTTCGACGGAGGCTAGACTAAAGTACAAGCTCAAGATCTATGCCTGTATCTATGGCTTATATGTGTCTCTGGTTCACCTAGAGACATCATTGTCGTTCTATGTTAGAGGACATTGTCAGTCACCTCCCTGGGTCATCACTTCCACTGCCATTGAGGCAATGCTCACTTACATGTGATGTAAATGACATCTTACAATAATTTTCCCATTTCTTCTGAGTCACCTTTTCTTGGAATGGGCACAGACATGTAGTTTTTACAGTACACTGGCCAGTTAGCAGTCTTCCAGGTTTCTTGATACAGAGTCCTTCCAGTGCTGCATCAATTTGTCGAAACATTTCACACCTTAAGTTGCTAAGTTGAGGTTGAAGTTGAAGGAAAAATGTAAAAGTCTACTAGATGCCAAATAAAACCTTCAGTATATGCCACCTGAATTTAGAAACCGTCTCAAAAATAATGCCAATGCATTGAATAGTAGTGACTGAAGGCCACGTGTGTTGTGTGATGAAATTGAGGACTTCAAACATGACGATTCCCAAAGGGAACTACAGAAAGGAAGGGAAGAGAAGGACAAAATGGAGGTCAGAATAGACTCTAAAATTTGCTCTTCAACATCGAATAGATGAAGCAAAAGGAAGAAGTTGTGAAGAAAAGCAACTCACCAGAAGGCTGAAAAGAGCAGCTCAAGAAAACCAAGTAGCAAGTCTGGCTAGACCAGAGGATGTACACTGGTACAGATAGGCACTGAAAATCCAGGGAATCCAGGGCGGATGATCCCTACAGGACCAGTGGTGTGAGTGGCGAAACAGGGAGGGGAGAGGGAGAGTGGGTAGGAAAGAGGGAACCGATTACAAGGAACTGTGTGTGACCTCCTCCCTGGGGGACAGACAACCGAAAAGTGGGTGAAGGGAGACATTGGACAGGGCAAGATATGACAAAATACCAATTTATAAACTATCAAGGGCTCATGAGGGAGGGGGGAGCGGGGAGGGAGGGGAAAATGAGGACCTAATGTCAGGGGTTTAAGTGGAGAAAAAATGTTTTGAGAATGATGTACAAATGCGCTTTACACAATTGATGTGTGTATGGATTGTGATAACAGTTGTCTGAGCCCCTAATAAAATGTTTTGAAAAAAAGAAAACCAAGTAAATAGCATAATGAAAGGGCCAAGAACCGAATTTAGAAAACCCAAAGAAAAGAATGTGCCCAGCATTTCTCAGGCTGATTGAACTGATGAAAAATGAAAACCCGGGCTTGCAACATTGAAGGATCATGTGGGCATTTAAATTACAGTACAGTATTGGCAAAGAATATTGAAAGGGCCACGGACAGCCAAAAGAACACACACATCTATCGTGAAAGAAGTACAGCCGAATACTGAGAAGCAAGGATGAGCAGACTGCCTCTTAGTTACTTTGGGAATGTTGTCAGGAGAGACCATTCCCTGAAAAAGGATCTCACGCTGGGGACAGTAGATGGCCAGGGAAAAAGAGGAGGTCTTCAAGGACGTGACTGCGACCGTAGATCACACATAACAACAGTTGGGAAGATAAAGCAGGAGTCGGTCATGTTGTATTCTGTTGCACACACGGTCTTGTCCATTGGGTCTAACTCAGCGGCACTTAACAGCAGCAACAAAGAGCAAACTAGAGAAGAAGGCAAGAGGAATCACAAGAAGTCACTCTACCAGAAAGAATTGATTGACTCTTACACAGTCACTCAAAAATAATTGATTAACAAAACAATTTCATGAGGTAGTATATGATCAAGCACCAAAGGTATTTAAAGAAGAAGACTGCATTTTCCTAAAGGCATTGGTACAAAACCAAGGATCGAGGAGTTGATGGAATGGTGGATAAAATGCTTCAACAGACTGGTGCAGTGAACTAGAACTTCCAGGATGACTATACTGAGACATTGGGAAGATAGCCAACTGATGAGAAAAGATCCATATTTATGCCCATTCCAAGGAAAGGTGACCCAATTGAATGTGGAAATTATTGATACTGTGGAAATTATTGATAATATCATTAAGATTACATGCAAGTAAAGATTTACTGATGTTAATTCAAAAATAACTGCAGCAGTTCACTGACAGAAAACTGTCAGAAGTTCAAGCCAAATTCATAAGAGGACTTGAACAAAGGGTTTCATTTCCGATAGCATATGGATTTGGGCTGAAAGCAGAGAATATCAGAACGATGTTTGTTTTCTTGATCATGCAGTGGTGTCTGACTGTGTGGATCAGAATACATTATGGAAAACATTGTGAAGAATGGGGTTCCCAAGACACAAAACATGTTCATGCAGAATGTGCACGTAGGCCAGAAGGCAATTGTTGGGAGAATGGGGATGCTATGCGGTTTAAAGTCAGAAAAGGTATACATCATGATTGTATCCTTTCATTGTGCCTTTTTATTCTCTGTGATGAGCAAATGATCTGAGAAAGTGGAGCATATGAAGAAGAACACATCACCAAGATTGGGAGAAAACTCATGAACAACTGACAAGATGCAAACGACACAATCTTGCTTGCTGCAAGTGAAGAGGACTTGAAGCTCTTACTGATGCAGCGCAAATAATAAGCCTTCAGCCTAGATTACCCCTCAGCATGAAGAAAACAAAAATCTTCACAATTGGGCTAACATTATGGAGAAATTCTCAAAATTTTAACAATCACTGTGTATGGAAGCAACAGTCAAAAAATCAAATGACGTCTTTCACTGGGAAAATAAGTTTACTCTCAAAGAGCCCTTTTTAAAGGATTAAAAAGCAAAGGTGTCAGTTCTGGGGCTAAGGTACAGCTGATGGAGGTCATGATATTTTCAATAATTTATATGTATGAGAAAGATGGATAACGAATACTAAAGACAGAAGAAGAATGGACGTGTTTCAATTATGGCTAAGAATAGTGGGCGCACTATGGACTGTGAGGGAAAAAACAAAACAAATCTGAGTTGAAAGAAATACAGTCAGAATGTTCCTTAGAAGCAAGGCAGACAACATCGCCTCACCTACTTTGGACATGTTATTAAGAAGGACCAGTCCCTCGAGAAGAATGTCATGCCTGGTAAAGTGAGGACCAGCTAAACAGAAGACCCTCCATGAGATGGGTGACACAGTGGCTGGAAGGTGAACTTAAACACAGCATTGATAGGGAGGGTGACACAGGGTCAGGCAGCGCTTGCTCGTTTGCATACAGAGAAACTATTAGTCAAAACCAACTTGACATCCCCTGACAACAACAGTGATTACTTTCCCCCAACCATCTATCAGTTGTTATACTGTGGCGTCTTATGTGTTGCTGTGATGCTGGAAGCTATGTCATTGGTATTTCAAATATCCACTGATCAACCAATGGTGCACAAATTTCAGTGGAGTCTCCAATATAAGACAAGCTTGGAAGAAAGGCCTCTCAATCTATGTCTTTGAAAAGTTACTGTATGAGTCACACCAAAATACTGTCCAATATAGTGATGGAAGGAGTTTCACAATCAATGCAACAATGGACTCATAACATACACATCAAGGGTCATGAAAATGGCACAGGACCAGACAGCGTTTTATTCTATTGAACATCAAGTTGACATATGAGTATGACCTAACTTGACGACAATTGATAACAATGATTGCTGTGGTTTTCCCTGCCTTCCCTTGCTCTGTCGATTGCCTCTCCCACACACAGTCCTACCCCTTCACTGTAATGAACATCTGTTCCAACCAGTGGTGGGGTCTGAAAGTTCAGCTTGCATGTTATTGTCCTGTTAAAGGAAGGTGGCATACACGGGTTTTCTTTACTGGTCTTGTTCATGGTTTTAAGGCCCTCAGGACTATACTTTTGCTCTTTTTACCCCATTCTGTCTCTTCTAGATCTGAAGCCCAACAGATAGTTTAAATCTCTCTGTGGCCCTGATATAATATACGAGATTTGCATCATTTTGTCCGATTGGTGTCTAGTTTCAATTAATAGATCTACCTGGGATTGTGATGCTACCGATCACATAACACAAACTAGTTCTTGGTAGTACACTCTTCCTAGGGTGCCCTGCTCTCTGGATCAGCCATCTTGCACAACCAGTTCTGCCCTGGCTAGGTTGAGGTATCTACAAGCCTCCTCACTACTGGGGGACTATCTACTCACCTGGCCTAAGATGTTCCTCTTCACCAGCTATTCTGGGCTTATATTTCCTTTCTTCCTGGTCCCAGTTAAAATTGATTTTGATATTTTCAACTATGAGATGTTGTTTCCCTGGTTTAACCCCAGGAGTATATGATCAGTTCCAAATTAATAGTGTTCTGAAGAATGAGCATATGTCCAAAGTATCCCAGCAGTGGTCTTGAGCCTGAATTTCCTTTGTAGCACACGGACATAGAGGTACCTAGGGCCATAAGAATTACTCCTTTTCATGTACTCTTTTCTTTAATAAAACATTCTTAGTAAGTATTTCCTGGCATTCTTGGTGTTTCTCTCTGTCACGTCTTTCATGTTCTTGGGGACGTCAGTAGCAAACACAGCTATGGTAATGGAAAATTATTGGGATGTAGCATCTCTGAAACACATGTTGAAACGAGTTTATATTTCTTTCTTGTTTTTAAAATCAGTTTATTGGGGCTCATACAACTCTTATCACAATCCATACATACATCAATTGTGCAAAGCACACTTATACATTTGTTGCCCTCATCATTCTCAAAATTCACCTTCTGCTTGGGTTCCTGGAGTCAGCTCCTCATTTTCCTTTTCCCATCCCTCTCCCTCCCTGCTCCCCCCTCCCCCATGAACCCTTAATAATTTATAAATTATTATTTTATCTTATCTTACACTGCCAGGCATCTCCCTTCACCCACCCCTCTGTTGCCCATCCCCCAGAGAGAAGGTTATATGTAGATCCTTGTAGTTGATTCCCCCTTTCTACCCCCCATTCCCTCCACCCTCCCGGTATCGCCACTCTCACCTCTGGTCCCAAGGGGTTCATCTGTCCTAGATTCCCTGTGTTTCCAGTTCCCACCTGCACCGCTGTGCATCCTCTGGTCTAACCAGGTTTGCAAGGTAGAATTGGGATCATGGTAGTTGGGGGGAGGAAGCGTCTAAGAACTAGAGGAAGGTTGTGAGTTTCATTATTGCTACACTGAACCCTGAGTGACTCATCTCCTCCCCACTACCCCTCTGCAAGGGATGTCCAGTTGTGTGCAGATGGGCATAGGGTCCCCATCACATGCTACCCTCATTCACAATGATATGATTCCACCCCCACCCCCACCCCTGCCTTTGGTGCTTGAAACCTGGTCCCATAAGCCCTTCATGATCACACATGTTGGTGTGTGCTTCCATGTGGTCTTTGCTGCTTCTGGGCTAGATAGCCGCTTGTTTCCCCTGAAGCCTTTAAGTGCCCAGATGCTATATGTCTCGATAGCCGGGCACCATCAGCCTTCTTCACCACATTTTCTTATGCACACATTCATCTTTAGCGTTTATGTGGGGAAGGTGATCACACAATGATGATGTTTTTTGTTCTTTGGTGTCTGCTACCTGTTCCCTTCAACACCTCGTGTTCCCACAGGCTGTGTGCTTCTTCTCTGTGGGCTTTGTTGCTTCTGAGCTAGATGGCCGCTTGTTTGCCTTCAAGCCTTTAAGACCCCAGACGCTATATCTTTTGATAGCTGGGCACCATCAGCTTTCTTCACCACATTTGTTTATGCACACATATGTCTTCAGCAATCATGTCAGGAAGGTGGGTGTCATGAAATGACCATTTACCTGAGCAAGGTGCTCTTGTATTAAGGGAATGCGCACGAGGAGGCCCACTGTCCACCTGCCATCCTACTACTAAACCTATAAATATATGCACCTAGGTCCATTTCCCCCATAATCTTAAATATATTTACATATGTACATGTCTGTATTTAGGCTTCTATGTTGCTTCATGGGAAGAGCTGGAAGGAATCACGTTAAGCGAGGTAAGCCAAATTCAAAAGGATAGGTATAACATAAGTCCCCTGAGGTAAGTACAATCAGCACACCAGGAATAGAAGAATAAACACCTATCTTGCAATAAACGGGTGGAAGCATAGACAGTTGGAGGGAGGGCAGGCCACACCTAGGGAGGAACATGAGAGTCCAACATAAAGAAGGGGAAGGGGGGCAGGTGGAGGGAGAAGCGGGGTGGGGAGAAGCTGAGTTGCTGGCATGGGGGGAACAAGGCACTAACCCACCCAGGAGGAGAGTATTGGTTGTGTCCCCACAGAACTGGAACGTGCATACAGAGCCCACCAGGACATGCCAAACAAGGAGGGCAACGTAACGCACAGAGTAATCCACAAAGAGACTGGACCATACGCCGGCCCTAACCAGAATTAGCATGCTTCCCACCATGGAAGGGAGCACCACAGAAAATGGAAATAGATCGTCTGGTGTGAGAAAGGAACTGACCTACCACACCACACCCGGAAGGAAGCTGAAGCAAAGGAAGGAGGAAGAACGGAGCAGAGCACACCTGGGCCCACCAAGCCCAGCTCGAAGGGCCCAGTGCACAGAGAGGACCATATAGCCGTCCCCACGGCGAGATGCGACATCCTACACTGACCCATGGCCCTGCACGGGACAGCACCGGAGACACAGTGTGGGATGTGCGACTGAGCTGACCCCACCACACTGAGGCAAAACACTGGGGGCGTGCAATGGAGCGTCGGGAGAAGCAGAGCAAGGAGGTCCCAAGGGAGTATAAAGGATGGACTTTGGGGCCAGGACATGGCACCCATCAGACTCGTCCGGAAAACACTCCTAAATGTCAACAAACAGACCTTGAACTACTAACAGGCTTGTTTTGTTTTGTATTTTTCTCTTTTTTTCTGCCTATTTGTTTTGTTTTCTTTTTTCTCTTCTTTCAAATTTTGTTTGTCAGTGGCTTTTTGTTTGTTAGCTTGTCGGTACTGCTGCCATCGTTGCCATGTTCTTATGTGCCACTTTGGTGCTGTCAAAGCCATCCCAAATTTTATGCACATATTAATATACCTGCTGGTCAACCTAGATAAGAGAGGCTGGACAAACAATGTGAGAAGAAAATAAAGGGACCAACGGTCCGGGAAGGACATGGTAGTGAGGGAGGCAGGGGAAGGGAGGAGGTGTTGGCCAACCCAGGGACAAGGGAACAACGAGTGGTTCAAAACCTATGGCAGGGAGGGAATGCGAGGGCTGGTAGGGAGTGATCAAGGGCAAGGTAACTGAGAGGAATTACTGAAACCAGAATTAAGGCTGAACGTGGTAGTGGGACAGGAGGAAAGCGAAAGGAAATAGAGGAAAGGAGTCGTAGGCAAAGGGCATACATAGAGTTTATATTTCTATGTAGTATGCCTGCATCCATGGGCTCGGGCATAGGAACAATTGTGAGAATGGTGCAGGATGATGCAGCATTTCATTCTGCTGTGTACTGGGTTGCTGCGGGTCAGAACTCAACCACAACAACATGTGTTATTGGAGCCTGGTGGTGCTAAGTATTCACACTGCTAACTGAAAGGCCTGTGTTCAGATCTACCAGCTGCTCCTCAAGGGGAAGATGGAAAGGTCTGTTTATTAATCCTCACAGCCTAGGAAACCTTTTGGGTTCTGTCCTACAGGGCTGTTATGGGTCAGAATTGACTTGACAGTTGTGGATGACGTTTTATGGTTTTGCTGTATTTAGCTGAAGCGAGAAAAGTTACTGACTAGTTCCATTCTCCCAGTGATGTTTTGGAAATCTCAAACGGATGAGGACCTGCATTTGAAACCACTGGAAACATCAGCTTTTAAGTGAGGAATGTAACACTTAAGGTACACATTTGGTGTTGTACCCGGAGCTCACTCTATTCTTGGTTCACACACAAATACATTTTTGGGTTGCTCAATGTTTTCATTGTTGGAAAAAGGAGTCAAAATAAAAAACTGATTTATCTGGGATGAAGTCCTAGGGTTAAAAGAATAAACAAAATAAAGTATTTGGTTTTATAGAGGTTATATTATTTTCTCTCTTTTTAAAAAAATTGGAATTCAAGAGTCTGCATGGAATGCTGGGAGAAGATACTTTTGTCTCCCCACGTGGGCATTGGTAGCTGAAAAGGATTTTGACATGTGATGCGGGAAGGGGTCAAGGGTGAACAAGCATCTACATAAAGGCACAATGTTCTAGATATGCCCAGACACTGTGCCTTTATAGTTAAGGGCATTTTTATTTATATCTGTTCAATGGGAGTTCTACTAGCCAGGCAAAGTCATGGGTGTTACTGACATGGGGCGTTGTTGCTTAATGAAAGACAAAATGCCAACAGAGGTGGTTGGGTCAGGATTGGATTAAGATGAGAGGAACCTGATATTTTCAAGCACCACGATGGAGCATTCGGATGTCCTGTGTGGGTGAAAGTTGGCATGGCAAGGATGATTTCAATTAGAGCCCTTCTCCAAGTGCTAGAGTCACACTGACCTTTCCTAATTGGAATCCTAATTTTTCTAGACCTGTGGCCCTTGGGATACCAAACATTGCATGCCATAGGTTGTATTGCTGGGCTATCATTTCATCTTTCCCCATAGACCACGAGAAACACCCCCATCTAAGTAATACATCTGAGAGTGTATTACTTCTGCAGATGGTAATCTCATCTGCTTCACTTGGCTCCTTCCTCTTGGCTTTCATTCTGGAAGATGATTCACTGAAAAAAAGGAAATTTCATTGTTTATTTTCCTAGCATTAAAGTTGTGCACATTTTATGTAGGACATATGATTATAAACATAAACAAGAAAGAAAAAGAAAAATCTTCTATAATGCCATATATGTGAAAGGAAATATACCACATAGGCCATTTAATAGCTTGCTTATTCAATAACCATTTAAAAGACTTTCTATGTAATTAAATAGCCCCACCCCCTTGAAGGTTATTTTAATAGTGATTGGTATGGACTGAATTATTCCTTCACACAAATATGTATTATAAATCCTGGCTCCTATGCTTGTGGTTGGCACAATGATTAAAGCTCGTCGTGGCTGCTGATGGAAAAGTTGGCAGTTTGAACCCACTAGTCACTCCGAGGGACAAAGATGTGACGGTGTGTTTTTGTAATCATGACAGCCTCAGACTTTAGAGGGCACTTCGATTCTGTCCTTCAGAGACACCCTGACTCAGAATTCTGTTGAGGGCAATGGGCTTTTTCATACTGGTGCCTAGAAAAGCTGGTGGCACCATGCTGTCTGAGAGGGCCCTGCTTCCTGGGAGAAAGATGTGACAGTCGGCTCCTAGGAAGACCACAGTCTCGGAAACCCTCTGGGAAATTCTCTGTCAAATAGGGTCAATATGAGTCAGAACCCACTGGGTAGTTTGTTTTATTTGGGTCTTTGGTATACTCAGGATTACAATCCCATTTGAGAATGGGGTTTCTTTGCAATGTTTTTGCTGTAGGATTAGGAGGGAGGGAATGTGTTAAGTTCCTCTCTTTTGAGATTTACAAGAGGTCAAAGAAGCAAGCGGGCAAGAAGAGATGGGGCGAGAGATGCCGTGCCACAGGAAGATCATCCAGGACTCACGGAGCAGCAGCTGCAGAGAAAAATTCTCCTCCCCGCGCTGACCGAGCCAGAAAGCCCAGCCCCGGCTCCCTGGCTTTGGACTCACCTCCGACCCTTGAGAAAACAAACGTTTGCTTGTAAAACCATCCTGTGACGTTTGCCTGGCGCTGCTGTGAGGTAAGTCAGGTCTGCAACTCCTGCAAACCCGTCAGCCGTTTCCCGGGAGACAGAGGAGGCAGTCTGCTTCGGTAAAGATGCACCGGTTGGGAACCCTCAGTTAAGGTTGCTATGAGTTGGAGACCACTTGGTGGGTTTGGTTTGGGGTAAGTTGTAGTTCTGTTATGGCAGCATTAGGTTACTTAGACAGCTGTTTAGTATTTTGTTGAATTTGTGTTCCTTGGTTGACTTAACAAATCCCATGCTGTTGGACATTTAGATTGTTTAAATATTCTGCTTCATGGACTGTCCTGATAGTTTGATTTTATTATTTTTACTTCCCTGTTGAACCACATTATTTTTGTGAGGCAAGTTTCTAGATATGAAATTACTGAGTTGCTACATGAACAGTTTTAAGACTCTTGCTAGATAGGTCACATTTGGTCATTGTACAACGTACATTCTGGATTACCTTGTCTGGGAGTACCTGATTCCCTATGTTACATGCAGTCCTTTCTGGCTTTGTCTTCAGACAGTGGAATTTTCAGATATGGAGCCCATTAATAGTTTCATCAAGGGCAAGTGTATTAGGCTGGGTTGTCTAGAGAAAGAATTTTATATCAAGAAGTAATTTTTATTGAGAAAGCATCCCAGCCCGATCCAACTCAAGTCCGTGGGTCCTATGTGAGGCAGAGCCCCCTTCAGATTCATGTAGCCGAATGCCAATGACCTAGAAAGGTGGAGCAAGATGCTGAGAGATCACAGGCTAATTGGTGTCGAATCACATAGATTCAAGGTCAGTGGGAACATGGCAGGGTGCTGACAGTTCAGAGTTTGGCTCCCAAGGTTATCAGCACACATGAGGCCACAACTCTGGAGGCAGAGAGAGTCCCGGGCGGATGAAGGCAAAGGGCCTGAGAGGGGGGAAGGGAAGTTCCTAGTTTCTCTTAGCAAAAGGCCACACCCTCAAGGAGGCTGCCCACTGACTGACAGGTTGGACTCCACTCATACCTCCACACAGGTACCGTCAAGTTAATATAAAATCTAACCGCCACAAGAAGTATCCAGGAGGAATAGCAAATTTCCAACATGATCTATACCCATGTTAGTTAAGTTTGATAGTCAAACAAATGAATTAGGAAGAGTGTGTTTAGATAGTAATACCACATTAAAAGATTTTAAACCAATGGAAAGGATCAGATATCAATATAGATTCATTTAGATGACCCTGACTTGAACTTTGGCTCTGTAATCTTGAAAGTTCTGTAGTTCAAGCCCACTAGCTGCTTCATGGGAATAAAAAACAAACGAAGCGCTCCTGTAAAGGATACAGCCTAGGATACCCAGTGGAGCCATTCTGCTCAGTCATAGAGGATTGACTATGAGTCGGCAGGCATCACATAGTAAGAACTGTCGTGAATGGGTAGTCAACTTAAGTTTCAATTCTCGGGCATAAAATGAGGCTCAAACTGCACAGTGGTGGTGAAGTCGACCAAATAGTTCAGGAGTTGTCCTGAGTGTCTAGGAACTCCAAATATAAACCTATCACCTTGATCAGGGAAGAGCAACCCAATTTAAGCCAGTCAGAATTTGCTGTGGGTTGTATTACGTTCAAATTCTTTTAAGCCTATGCCTTCTGGGCTTCCCGACAGGATGCTTTAACTTCCCACCCAATAGACAACCGATACGGGCACGGTCTTGATTTGAACAATCAATGTGATTGACTGCTACACTTGCCATTTTTAATTAGGACCTTGGAGATTCACCATGTGGTTTGCCATTTCCACTCTGCTGTAAGAGGACGTGTTTGGGCAGGGGACTGCGCCTTACTCTTAGTCTCAGAGGAAAGAGAATGTGGCTCAAGATTCAGCGGATCTGCCACTGCCAACATGCAAGTGAAATGAGAAACCTTTGTTGCTTTGAGAGCCACTAAGATTTCAGGGTCACTTGTTACTAATGCACAGTTCAGTCCAAGCTGAGAGATTCCCCTCCTCTTGGAATGACCTTGAACATTTCCCAAGTGGGTGCCTGCCCTGTGCTTGTTGGTGTCGCGTCTGCAGGCACCTGCTTGATGCCTGGGTGGAGAGGCACTCCATTTGGGTGCTACTCCATAGCAGAGCCACAGCGAACTGCTGCAGCATTTCTTCAGTTAGAGCAGCGGTTCTCAACCGGTGGGTCACGACCCCTTTGGGGGTCAAACAACCCTTTCACTGGGTTGCCTGATTCATAACAGTAGCAAAATGGCAGGTATGAAGTCGCAACAAAAATAATGCTATGGTTGGGGGGTCACCACATGAAGAACTGTATTAAGGGGTCACAGCATTAGGAAGGGGGAGAACCACTGAGTTAGAGGAACAGAGGAAAACTCGGAAGAGGAGATTAGGGAAATGCAGAGAAAAGGGACCTGGAGACCTCAAGGACCTGGCAGACATCAGTGGCTGCAGCTCGCATCCTTTTGAACTCTTTTGTTAGGGAAACAGACGCAAAACATTCCCTTGACAGGTTGGCCACTTTAAGTTAAGCGCTCTTTTTTGTTTGTAGCTAAAGTATCCTGGCTGCCTTCAGTACCGTCCACCACATGATTCCAGGGAGCCTGAAAGCGGAGCAAAGCCATGAAAAGATAATTTCTGGCCAGAGTGAATGCCAGTGAGGGTTTCAAAGAGCCCAGGAGGGAAACTTGGAAGAGTTTGGAGAGATTAGGAAGTCTGAGGTTAGCTGCAATACAGATCGGTGGGGAGGTGGTTGAGAACGGGTTGGGGGATAGAGTGAAGAAGAGCTCTCAGGCAGGCACAGGCTGGCTTCTCGAAGTGCGCACCTCTGTAGCTTCTTACCTTAGCTGACCTCACCAGGCTTCTCCGGCCTGCTCCCAGCCCACCTGCTCCCTCAAGGCCCTGACATTGATTAGAGAGCCCTCTTTGGAAAGTCACCACTCCACTGGTAGGGGGTGTCATTAATTAGCATTTGTAAGATGTTTCCAGCACTTCAGTGGATTAGAGGTAATTAGGAGAGTAGAGCCAAGAGCTTTTATGACCTTCCTCTCTGTGGTCTCTCTTCCTCCTTGTGGAGACGCCTCATTGATGTCAACTTGAGTGAACTTGGACTCTCCAGCCTGTCATCATTTCATTGTTCATTAAGCAGGTTCAGAAGTCTCCCAGGATCCACACTTCCTAAGGAGCTGTCATTTCTCCTACACATCTGACTAATCCAATATCAATAAATAATGCAAGTTGATAATCGCCACAACGGGCAAAGTGTTTGAAATCCACAGGTGAAATCCGCTGGATTTGTACAGTTTCCTCTTACAAGAAATGACCCTCCCTTGGCCAATTTACGCATCCCAGTTATTCACAGTTCCCACCTCGGCAGATCTACCCCCACCTGATCCAGATAACTATAGAATGGAAATGTCTTTTTTCATCCACACTTTAGTTGGATATATTTTTTCCTTGCTCCTCTTCACAGAGAATGAATTTGCTCACGATTGCATTTGGATGCTAATAGCAGAAACCAGAAATAATCTGGTTTCACATGTCTGTTAGGCCAGGTTATCTAGGGAACCAAATCCAGCAATAGTCATCTATGCACAGGAAGGAGCTTTATAGAAGCCACTTTACCTCAAGAAGTCACCTCAGCCCAGTCCAATTCAAGTCCACAAGTCCAATGCTAGTCCACAAGTCCCTTTTGGGACACATGTAATCACATGCTGGTGCCATAAAACACTGAGCGGGGAAGCAGAGAGATCACAGCCCAGTGGGTACAGAATCGCGTGGATCTAAAGTTGGTGGGAAAATGGCAGGGTGTCAATACAGCTCAGGGTTGGGAAACCCCCTTTGGAGCTCTGGAGGTGGGCAGAGTTCCAGTAGCCAGGAAGGTGGGATGGCAGAGAAAGGGCAGTTCCCAGAAGCCCTCACTCTTATATAAAAGATCACAGCTCCAGGAAGTTCTCATGAAGCTACAATCGACAGGTTGTACTTAGCCATGGCTACTCTTAGCCATGAGTGTCTTCTTTTATTATTATATTGTAATATAATAATGAGTGTCTATAAAATTGTCAAACTATCACATGCTCTTTATGTGCCTCAAATATAGAGGAAATCTGGCAGTACCCGTGCCTTGATTAGCAATGCCAAAGTCTCAAGCTTATCTCATCTTTCTGCTGTCATCTTTAAGATCTGTAAGGTGCAAGATTGATCAAGGGAAGTGGAAGACTTAGCCTGCTGTTAATCAAACACTGAAAACGTAAAATAGCTTGGGATCTGGTGGGTTGAGATTTAGTTTACTTCAAAGGACCAAGGATGCAACAGCCTCTGTAATAAAAATGTCCCCTGAAACCTGATAATTATTCAGAATTCAGGAGAGGGAAAGCAGATCTATTTGGTTAAGTGTACAGACTGACGCCTTAGGGGTACTGGAATGATACGCCCAAGAAATAATGAAGGTAACTATTGATGATCTGATCATTCATTGGGGAAAAGTAAACTGTTTCCTGTGAAACTTACCCCTTTTTGTATCATTGTTTGATCTCTATAAAACTTCTTAACTATGACGCTTCACCCCCTCCCTCCCTGCTAACTGCCCCAAAGTTTGGGGCATATAACTTGTTGATTCCCACTTATCTTTGACTCAGCTCAGAGGAGAAACATGCGGTTTCCCTTCTGTCAGTTCTTGAAGGAATAAACTTAGAATTTCTCACATCAACCTGATCTCTGCTTCCGGCGACGACAGGGACAGGCTTTCTGGACCCCTGCGCTCTGACGACACGCTGGCTACAGCATTAAGTCTGCATTTTAACCATGAAGAAGTGAGAAGCGGAACAGTCCAAACGCCTACCTGATTTAGTAGTACCCTTCTTGCGAGACTGCCGTAAGAGCCACGCCCAGAACTAACCTAGCCTCCACCATTTCAAGGGGAGGCCAGAAAAGGTAGTTTTGCATCAGGACATATTCACCCCCTCAAAAAAAATCAGATTTTCGTTATGATAGTAAAAAGAGCAGCACACCAGAAGTAGGCCGCTGCCACACAGCATTGCTAACAGTATATCTTAAATAATAATTCATAAGTCAATAATGGGTTGTAGAAACCTGATTTTCCAGGGGTAAATGCATCTTAGGGTTCTGTGTGATTTCAGGGAACACAAAGATCACTTTATTTTGAAGAATATTTTTGTGCTTGTTGCTGTTGCTAGCTGCCATCTAGTCAGTCCCTGTTCACAGTGACCCTGTGTGCAACAGGACAAAACACTCCCTGGGCCTGGGCCGTCCTCACACTTGCTTTAGTGTCTGAGCCCTTCAATGCAGCCCCTAGCTCAATCCATCTTGTTGAAGAGCTTTCCTGTTTTTACTGCCCCACTACTTTATCAAGCATATCTGTGTTAGTCCGGGTGGAATAGAGAAACAAATTCATAGGCACTCATATGTGTATAAGACAGAGCGTTATATACAAAAGCAATTGAATATTGATAAAACATCCAAGCCCAGTCCAGATAAAGTCCGAAAGTCCAATATTAGCCTATATTTCCGATAACAATCTATAAATTCTTCTTCTTCATCATATATAAATATTTTTACATATGTACATGCCTGCATTTATATATGATGAGGAGGAAATAGATCAATGTGAATATATTTATAGGTTTAATATTAAGGTCACAGATGGACATTGAGCTTCTACTCAAGTACTCCCTTAATGCAAGAACACTTTGTTCTATTAAACTGGCATTCCATGATGCTCACCTTCCCGACATGATCACTGAAGACAAAGACATTTTTTTTAAAAATATGGAAATATTTTATTCATCAAAATTTAATTTTCTAAATTAAAAGGAAAAAATTTCTCTGACCTATGACTTGAGATCAAGTCTGAGTAGACTGGTTTGTCCATGTGAGCAAATTTCATAGCTTCATATTCACGCTTGGGGAAAATGAAGCTCACTCTTCTCAATGTGGAGTGTGTTTAATTAAGGCTGCTTTACATTCTAAAAGAAATGGGATGGGAGGAATCTTACAGAATACTGCCTTAGCTTACATCTTTAAAAGTTTTTAATTGATATCACTTTCCTTAACTTTTATACTATCACTCTGAGGTAGGGAGGGAATCTGTAGTTTTACCCCATTCTATAAAACAAAAATGAATCCAACAGTATTAAATTAAATATACACAGTATCTAGGCTAAGAATGATTTACTTTCATTCTGTTTTTTTCAGGTTTTAAATAAAGCTAAAGTAATTCCATATATTGTGATTGATGCAAATGCTTAAAATAGGTTGATTCTAATTAAACCCATAAGCAAATGTGGTGAAGAAAGCTGATGGTGCCCAGCTATCAAAAGATATAGCATCTGGGGTCTTAAAGGCTTGAAGAGAAACAAGAGGGCATCTAGCTGGAAAGCAAAAAAGCCCACATGGAAGAAGCACACCAGCCTGCTTGATCATGAGGTGTCTATAGGATCAAGTATCAGGCATCAAAGAACAAAAAATCATATCATTGTGAATATGGGGGAGTGAGGAGTGGAGACCCAAACCCATCTGTAGGCAACTGGACATCCCCTTACAGAAGGGTCACAAGGAAGACATGAGTCACTCAGGGTGCAGTATAGCAACGATGAAACATACAACTTTCCTCTAGTTTTCTAATGCTTCCTCCCCCCAACTATCATGATATCAATTCTACCTTACAAATCCGGCTAGAACAGAAGATGTACACTGGTACAGATAAGAGCTGGCCCAATAATGAGAGTAGCGATACTATGAAGGTAAGGGGAAGGTGGGGTAGAAAGGGGGAACCAATCACAATGATCTACATATAACCTGCTCCATGGGGGATGCATAACAGAAAAGTGCACTGGTGAAGGGAGACATTGGACAGTGTAAGACATGAAAAGATAATAATTTATAAACTATCAAGGGTTTGTGAGGGAGGGAGGGGAAAAATGAGGAGCTGATACCAAGGGCTCAAGTAGAAAGAAATTGTTTTGAGAATGATGATGGCAACACATGT
>NW_022111372.1:84831411-84838257 GCF_000313985.2 Echinops telfairi
TGCATCAATGTAACTCCATCAGGCTTGTCCTCAGTGATGTCTTGCAGGGAGTGAGCATGTGCCCCCTCCAGCGAGCTATTTATCTCATAAGTATGGCCAAATGGTGTCATCAAGTTGTGACCTGATTGACAGGTTAAACTCCACCCCTTCACTCTTAAGTCTCAAATTGTCAACAGGTCATGTAACTACCACAATATCCTTCTCCAAGGACGAGTTTCTCCCGGCAAGTCCAAAGAACATGAGAACAGATCTTGCCATCCCTGTCTTTCAGGAGCATTCTGGTTGGATTTCTGCCAAGACAGATTTCTTTGGGTTTTTTTGGTAGTCTGTGATACTTTCAATATTTTTGTCCAGCACCATAATTCAAATTCATTGATTCTTCTTTGCCTTTCCTTATTCAATACCCCACTTTTATGTGCAGATGAGGCGACTAAAATTACCATGGCTTGAATCAGGTACACCTTAGTTCTCAAAGTAACCACCTTATGTTTCAACACTTTTTGTGTGTGTGTTTGTATGATTCTTGCTAGATTCTATTTTTTTTCCAGACATCTATGGTTTATTTATTTATTTATTTTAAACATTTTAAAGACATCTTTTGCAGCAGATTTTGTCAATGCAATGTGCCATTTGATCTCTTGACTCCATGAGCATTGATTATTGATTCAAGCAAGATGAAACCCATGACAACTTCAATCTTTTCTCTATTTCTCATGATGTTACTGATTGGTCCAGTGGTGAGGATTTTGATTCTCTTTACATTGAGTTATAATCCACACTGAAGGTTGTAATCCTTGATCTTCATTAGTAAGTGCTTCAAATCCTCCTCACTTTTAACAAACAAAATCGTGTCATCTGTATATTGCAGGTTGTTAATAAGCCTTCCTGCCGTCCCAATGTCAAATTCTTCTTCAGAAACCCCAGCTTCTCTGATGATTTGTTCAGCAAACAAATTGAGTAAGTATGGTGAAATAATACAATTTTGACACACAACTTCCTTGATTTTAAACCCTGCAGTATTCCTGTGCTCAGTTCACATAACTGCCTCTTGATCCATGTGCAAGTTTTGCAGGACCACAGGGAAGTGTTCTGGAATTCCCATTCCTTCTCAAGGACATCCATACTTTGTTATCATCCACACTGTCTAATGCCTTAGCATAGTCAATAAAACACATGTAAACATCTTTTTGGTATTCTCTGATTTCAGCCAAGATCCATCTGATATCAGCATTAATAACTCTTGTTCCACGTTCTCTTTAGAGTCTGGCCTGGACCTCTGACATCTCTTTGCTAATGTACTTCTGTAATCATTGTTGGATGATCTTCAGCAATATTTTACTTTCATGAGATGTTAATATTATTGTTCTGTTGGGTCACCTTTCTTTGGAATGGGTGTAAATATGGATCTCTTGTAGTCAGTTGGCCAAGCAGCTGCCTTTCTAATTTCCTGGCATAGACAAGTGAGTGCTTCCAATGTTTCAACAGCTTATTAAAATATTTCAGTTGGTATACTTTAAATTCCTAGAGACTTGGTTTAGGGTAATGCTTTCAGTGCCGCTAGAACTGAATGTCTTCCGTCAGTACAATTGGTCCTTGCTCCTATATATTTGTAGCAAAAGTAAATATCCATGTACAAATTATCCTCTGTTAATAGACACTCCTGACTAAGGGCAGAGTTCAACCTGTCAATCGAATCACAGCTTGATGATGCCTCCTTGGGGATGTGGTCTTTCCATAAAGAAGAAACTGAGAATTCCTCTCTCTCTCTGCTCTTCCACCTTTCTGCTTGCTGGGACACTGTCTGCTTTCAGGGACCCCTGTGTGGGCCACCTGACCCCGAGAGCTGTACCTACTGGCCTGTGATCTATCTGAATGCCACTTCACCTTTATGAGTCATTGGAGTACAGTTGTGTGAATCTGAGGTGGGCCCTGGCTAACATTGAACTTGTGGATTTGAGTTGGACTGGGCTGGGATGCCTTCTTGATATAAAGCTCTATCTTACAATTATATGCATGTCACTGGTTTTGTTTTTCTATACAACTCACCCTAACATCATATCCTGTGCCACTCCCCTCCCACATCTGTTCAGCCTACATGTCCAGCCATGCATCTAGTCATGGGTCATAGTTATTGGGTATTGTATACATCGCCTTATTTGCCTCTTACTCCCTCTCAGTGTCTTCCTCTGCCTCCATAGTTCTATGCCAACCTCCCTCTTGTTCTATATTACCTTCTCCTTTACCCATGTTAACATGAGTTACTACCCTCAGCAGTAACTTTTTAAGGGCAAGTTGCTTTATGTACTAAATATCAATTGAACTGTATCACATTAAGGGTTAGAGGCAAGTACAGTGAAGTTTTAAATTGGGGGGCAAAAACTGACAACATTATAAAGAACAACAATGAAAAAAGAAACCTATTGCTGTCAAGTCAATTCCAATTCACGGCAACCCCACATTTCACAGAGTAGAACTGTTCCATAGAGTTTTCTTGGTTGTAACCTGACAGAATCTGGTTGCCAGGCATTTATTCCGCAGCTCTATTGAGTGGTTCTGAACCATTGAACTTTAGATTAGTAGTTGAGTACCTCTGCAATTAGTCACAATAGAGTCAATTCTGACACAATAGCAGCCCTCGCTAGGGTTCTGAGGCTGTCATGTTTCAGGAACAGAGGCCTCATTTCTGTCCCAGGTAGTGGCTTGTGAGTATAAACTGCTGACCTTCCAGTTAGCAACCCAACACGTCACCGACTATGTCAGCAGGATGCCCTTTGGGCCACAAGGGGCCTCACAGATTTCTGGCTATTTCTGGCCATTTCACAACATCTCTGCCGATAACGACAGATGGTTTATGGTGGGTGGACTGGGAAGACAGCTCAGCAAATGCTGGACAATTTTCTGAATTCTACTTAAGGAATTTGTCCCGTGAATGAAGGTCTATAGGCGTTCAATCGGCGGCTCTGAGGCCAGGCAGTTGACACCTGCCAGGGTGATCATTTTGCAGAACTGATTTATCAACTTGTTTTTGTGCCCCGTCCAGAAGCAAGGAGAGAAACGAGGCATGCACTGCTGCAGCTTTCTCTTATGCCTAGGAGTAGCAATTGTTTTCTCCACCATCTTTTCAGGACTGACCATTTAACATTTGTGTGTTCAAAAGTTTATCCAGACGCTGTTTCAGTCAGCAAAATGCGCTTCCTTCTCTCCTCCCACCCACTAGGAAGTGTCTTGCCCACCAGCTGTTGATTTCAGAACGCAGGAAGCAGAACGCATGCACCCATGGATTCACTTCTGTTGTCTGCTGGAGAGGCTGCGGTTCAAGTATGCGAAGGTGTCATTTTTCCTCGTGAACACATGTTGTACTTATCTTAGGAATGACTACCAATATGCACAGTTCAGAAGCAGTGTCAGTGCTTCAGGAGAACATATGGTACCAAGATTCCATTTCTCTCCTGGGACATATGCTGTCAATTAAAGGCAGATTCTGAAGATTGCACATAGTGCATGCATTGTTACACTGAAGAGAGTTGAAGAATCCACTCAGTGTGTTTCAGCTTCATGTCAATCAGAGTAGAATATGTCAGTAATTTGCTATATATTGTGGTTAATATAAACCTACCTCCATCGAGTTGATTTCTACTAAGATACCTTGTAGGATAGAGTAGCTCTGCTCCTTAGGGTTTCTGAGAATGTAAATATTTATGGGAGCAGACAGCCTCATTTTTCTCCTGAAGCTCAACGGATGGATTTGAGTCTTCCATCTTGCAGTTCACAGCCTGATATTGAATCCACATCAACATTGGGGCTCCACATTTAATAGAGGCCATTAATATTCTGATTGAGATAATTCAGAGCACTTCATAAATTTTAGAGAAATTCTGAACTCCCTAGCATTGCCTCTAAGATCTTCTGTGATCTGCTTTCTGGCCATCCAACCTTTTAGATCCAGGCTTTACATATTTTAGCATGTTTATAATCTAGCCATATTAGAAATCATTGAATTTCTAATTTATTGGATTAGAAATTTCTAATTCATTAATTAGACTACAAATCATTTTCTCCAATATGTTTTAGGTTAGCAGTTTGAAACCACCAGCCATTCCATGGGAAGCCTATAGGGGCAGTTCTACCCTGTCCTATAGGGTCGCTATGAGTCAGAATCGATTTGATGGCGGCGAGAGTACCCATAACCATCGTTTCTGTCCATTTCCCTTAATGCAATTTCTGGTTTATCCTCTCCCTTTGCAGGGATGCCCTTCTTTACAGTCCAACTGCTCATCTGTGTCCTTAGAAGCTCAGCTCTTTCCTCAAACCTAGTGGGGCTCCTTGAAACTAGCATTCCAGCATACAAAGTGACATCTTTTCTTCGCCACCTTTAGGCAGGTTCCGCATTGTCCTTTGCCCACTCTTAATAATTTACCAACCTTGCTTGCTGATGCTTCCATGAGCTTTGTTTGTGGATTCAAGCAAAATGAGATCTTTGGCAACTTCTATCTTTTCTCCATTTATCATGCTGCTGTTTATTGGTCCAATTGTGAGGAATTGGGTTCTCTTTACATTGGGCTGTGATACATATGGAAGGCTGAAAACCTTGATCTTGATCAGTGAGTACTTCAGTCCTCTCTTTCAGCAAGCAAGGTTGGTTCATCTGCGTATTGGGGTTAATAATAAGTCTTCCTACCACGATTCTGTGTTCAGTCAAGGGCCATCTGACGTCAGCAATGCCATCACTCTTGCCACATCCTCTTCAGAATCTAGCTTGAGTTCCTGGCAGCTTTCTGGCAAAATACAACCATTGGTGAATTATTTTCAGCAGACTTTTACCCACATGTGATTTAAAAGACATTGCTTGGCAATTCCCTCATTCTGGTGGGTCACCTTTCTTGAGGGTGGTCAAGTTTAGCTCTCTTCTCTCTGTGTGTTTGATATATGTGGAAAAAAAAAATAACTCAAAGACAAACTACTTTATGCTGAGTCAGTATCTTCAAGGAAGATATTACAAAAACCAAACCCATTACTGTTGGGTGGGTTCTGATGAACATCTAGTCCATATAGGTTTCCGACTGTAACTCTTTACTGAAGCAGGCAGCCTTATCTTTTTCTGAGGAATGGCTAGTGAGTTTGAACCACTGCCCTTGTCACCAGAAGTCCATGAAAGTGAGGTATTAAATGTAATCCCTGTCACCGAGGTGATTCGGTCTCACAGGGACCCTAGCCTACAGAGTTTTTGAGGCTGCAAAAGCCTCATCTTTCTCTCTTGGAGCAGCTGGTGGGTTCAAACCGCTGACCTTGTGGTTCACAGCCCAACTCATACCCACTCAGCCACCAGCACGCATGGCGCCAAACTCACTGTCCTTGAGTGGAGGCAAACTCACAGCAACACTATAGGACAGGGCAGAACTGCCTCCGGGATTTTCTGAGATGGCAACTCTTTGCAGGAGTAAAAACTCCCGCCTTTCTCCTGGGGAGTGCCTGATGACCTTGCACTGCAGGTCACAGTGCACCTTGCACCTTGCACAGTGCAACACATGACCACCACGCCGCCAGGGCTCCTCCAGGACCCCAGGTGTGCATTCATCATCTCACTGAACTTGACAAAAGCTCCATCACTTAATGCTATTACAATCCCCATGCTACAGATTCGGAACCTGAAACTTCAGATAGTTTAAGTGATTTGTCTAATGTAGTAAATGGCCAAGCAACTTAGCACATGAATAATTTTCTGTTCTCTTAAAAACAAACAAAAAGTGCTTCATTTTGCCTAGAAGGATGCAGAGTGGCTTGATATATATATAGATATATAATTTCAATCCACAAATGATTTCATATGCACCAACCACAACACAAATTAGATTTCAGTTGTAAAGCTGGAGACTGGGTAACACCCTGTTGACAAGGTTGGTTGGTGTAATGGGGAGGTTGCTTCTCGCCTGAATGGTTGACCTTGTCTTGTCTTTCCCAGGATCCAGCCCAAACACTCTTTAGTGTCTCCTGCCTGGCTTCTGTGGCCACTTGGAAAAAAGACACTCTTTTTATGTATGTACTTGTATGTACTTGTATACTCTTTTTATGTATGTACTTGTATACTAGCTCCCTAGGCAGACCCCTTTATTAGAAATATGGTCCATAGAGTTTCTGAGGTTTCAGAAGCACATTGCGAGGCCTTTCTTCTGAGCCACCTCTGGGTGGACTCAAACTCTAACCTTTTGGTCAGTGTCTGAGTGAGTTTGCATCTCTCAGAACGTCCCAATGGTTGTGTATGCACTTGCCTTTATAAATTCCTTTGTTCACACGAGTCCACTCACAACTAGGAGCAAGTGACACCCCCCCCCCCCACTGATGTTTAGCTTACTGATCTCAGTGCGGATTTGACTGAGTGAGTGGCTGAATGAGTAAATAGATATATGGGTGAGTGAACAGTGGATTTCACTGTCCACTTCTCCTTTCCAGGAAATTCATGTTAAAAGCACTCTGTAGTGACCTGCCTTTGACTTATGACCAGAATGTAGCATGTGGTTAAAATGCTGTTGGGCAGCTCAGCAATGCTTCTAAACCCAAAATATCCAATGAGGCAGTGACAAGCAGCAGGGGGCGGGCTTGGGGTGGAGGGAGACAGCATTTTATTTTCCTTCCCAAAGGAACTTGAAGGAGTAGATTATTCTAAAACAGATGAAGTATATTGCAATTTTTTATATCATTTTATGGGCTCATACAATTCATAACAATACATACATCGATTGTGTAAAGCACGCTTATACATTTGTTGCCCTCATCCTTCTCAAAATTCGCTTTCCTCTTGGCTTCCTGGAATTAGCTAATTTTCTTTTTCCCCTCCCCCTCCCTCCCTCC
>NW_022111372.1:84840425-84841987 GCF_000313985.2 Echinops telfairi
CATGATATTGGGTTGTTGTGAATCTGGATTGATTTGTTGGTGGTGGCTTTTGACATCTTATTTATCTACTTTTTTAGTTTTTAAGAATTAAAATAAGCAGCCGCCAGGGACTTATTCACTATAGTTGGGTGCTGATTTTCACTTTGAAGCTCAAGTAGTGAAGACAATTCTTTTCTCTTCAAGAGAAACTGTTTATTAAGCAAGACTTTATATGAGCCAGTAAGTTAAGAGAATGTCTCTTTATCTGATTACTGAAATATTTTAGTTGACTAATTTTAACTAGGCACTCTGCCATCCACAAGCAACGATCTTGTACTTCTCCAACAATTTAACTTCCTTGCTTTCTTTGAAACTTATTACAATCGCCAAATTTCCCAACCCATCATTAGCTATGACGCTAAATGCCGCCCTTGCTTGGGTCCTTGGGACGAAAAATTTATCAAAGTAATACACTCACATGGTTTTACACAAAAATATAGCAGGTTCATAATAAGGTCCAACTGTCCCTTGTTCCTCTTTCCCCGTGTCTCTCTAGTGGCAATTCTTTCAAACCATGTTAACTTTCTCTTATGCTAATGATGTAATATTTCTAGTGGCCATGCTTTTTCTCTACTTATTAATGTTACACCCTATCGACTTGACTCCCTTTTATGACAGATGGTAGTTCAACTCTCTCCACCATCCCTATTCCCCCTCTTCTCCTCCTGCTCTGCATAAATGCACGGCACAGTCTTGAATCTGACGAAATTGATAGCCAACCACCATCGCTTTTGCATGCATCAGCCTCTGCGCATCTCCCAGCTTCCACCCTCGACTCTCCATGCTCTCGTCATAATCTAGCAGGCAGAGCGATCCTTCAAGTTGCAGGGCACATCTCTGCTCAAAAACTTGCAATGGTTGCCCATCTCATCCAGTTGCATTCTCTCAGCATTCCTCTATTGTGGTTATCTAGAATGCAGTAACTCATTGATCACCTCGTTGTGTTGCCTTCCTTTTCATTGGGGTGTGTGTGGGGGGGATATCTACCATGGGAAAGCATGCATCAGTTTTGATATGCATGTGTGTCCTCATTGCAATGAGAATCAAGGCCAAACTCTTCCTTTAGGTAATTTGCTGAGTGGTGCAGTTTGAACTCACCCAGCAGAGCTCCAGATGGAAAGAGACCTGGCAACCTGCTGGGAGCCCTGGTGACAGCGCCGGAGTCATGTGTGGCGCTGTCAAAGAAAGGTCCATTGAACTCCACCAGTGGCTCCATGCGAGGAAGAAAGATGCAGCCATTTGCTCCTGTAAAAATGCACAGCCTCAGAAACCCCAAGAAGGAAGTTATCCTCCCATCTTTGGGGTTTCTATGAGTCAGTCAACTCAATGGCAGTGGGTTTTAATCTGCTCCTCTTAAGATTGGAGCAAAGAGAGAGGGGGGAGCGGGTCGGGAGGGGAAAAATGAGGAGTTGATTCCAAGGGCCCAAATAGAAAGCAAATGTTTTGAGAATGATGATGGCAACAAATGTACAAATGTGCTTGACACACAATGGGTGGATGTATGGATTGTGATAAGAGTTGTA
>NW_022111372.1:84843258-84844742 GCF_000313985.2 Echinops telfairi
CTCCAGCAGACTTAGCCACACACTAACAGAAACAAATAAAACCAGTCAATTGCTGTCAAGTTGATTCTGACTCACGGTGACGCCGTGCATTACAGCATAGAACTGCTCCATAGGGTGTCCTTGACTGTGACCTTTCCAAAGCATATCACCAGGCCTTTAGGATGTGGAGTCATTGGGTGGCTTTGAATTATGAACCTTTAAGTTAGTAGTCAAGTGCAAACCATTTATACCACACTCAGGAATTGCTACGTGTGACCATGGTTTACACAGGCTCTGACACTTATTTAGCTTACCGCCCCTTTACAGAGAGAGAAATGTTCAGCATCGCCTGGAAATTAATTTAATTTAACTTTTGACTATAGCTCATAAAGAAAGGAACATAGACTTTCTACCCCTGGAAAGAGTTACAGTCTTGGAGATCCACAGGGGAGTTCTCACCTGTTCTATAGGGTCTTCGTTGTAAGTCGAATGGACTGGCTGGCCCTGAGGTGGTTTATTTGTTTGGTTTTTGATAGTCCATAATCCAGGATAAGTTGTAGGTATCTGCCTGTGCAGCCCTGCTTGGGTCATTCCAGCGATTCCCTGGGGCGGTATCACCCACTTTGGGAACACTGGCATAGAATTTGAACATAAAGATTTATAGTCTAGGCATGTCTACTGTTTCCTATAGGGTCGCTGTGAGTTGGAATTGATTTGATAGCAGTGAGTTTTTATGGTTGTTCATTTTAAAATATGCGTCAACTAACTAATGATTATATATCAAGCACTGTGCTAAAGGAATACTAAATGCATGCTTTCAATTAATTCTCATTAGGTCACACAAGGTCGGTATTATCATTGCTATAAAACTTCCTCAGATGTTGCCACTCCAAAGTGTTAAGTAATGTATTCAGAGGTACGGAATGAGGGAAAGGGGGAGCTGGCAGTAAAACACCAACCAGGGGCTCTGTTGGCATTGTGGATAAATTCTGGTTTGCTAACCAAAAGGGTGGCAGTTCAAAACCAGCTGCTGCATGGGAGAAAGATTGGGTTTTTCACTCCAGTCTCGGCAACTCACAGGGACAGGTCTACTTTATCCTAAAGGGTCATGATGAGTTGCCAATGGCCCAATGGGTGTGAGTTGTTGTTTTTTTTTAATTTGACTTGCTTAATTGTTTCTCATGGAATCTATAAGGGGAAGAACACTAATCAATCTAAACGAATGTTTTAGGAATCAGTGTTTCAAGTGGTGGTGGGACTTTTTGTTGTTTATTGACTCTCTTCCCACAAAAAATAAGGGGGAACTCTGTGAATTCAGCCCACTGATAACTGATCCTGCAGAGTTCCCCAAATAATGTGTTGGAAATAAGGGGAGAATTCTGAGGGAGGGGGCTTGCTTTCTTGTGGGGTAGTTAGATTCCTGCCAACAGGAGGGAGGAGCGAGGTGGGATATTTCCTTGTAGACAGAATCAACATTGAAATAACAAGTGAACTCAATTGGACAA
>NW_022111372.1:84845275-84847443 GCF_000313985.2 Echinops telfairi
ATCAACTTCTAAATTACTTCTGTGATCCATTCAAGTCAGTGTTTAAACTAACCAACTAAATTCACACGTGACCACCTGCAGTAATATGCATCTGAGGAGTCCATGGTATGTTATGAAGAGTACCATAGAAACTACTGTTGTCCATAACACGAGCGCACCAGACTGGGCAATATTTTATTCTGTGATTCGTAAGGTCGGCATGAGTCAGAGATGACTCAATGGCAACTAACAACAACAACAACAAAGACTAGTGTGCGCGCCGTGCTTTGCTTTTAATGATAATTTTAGTAACAGTTAACAGAATAAATTGGTTTTCCATTCAGCAATTTATACACATTTGGTTTGTGTCATTAATTACATTCCAGACCTGGAACAGCTTTCTTCTCACGTTCTCCCTGGATTTGGCCGTTTCCACTAGTCCATCTTCATGTCCCTGACTGCCGTCTGGGCAAACGCTGTCCTACAGATCACATATGGCTGACTGATCTAATGGTGCAGACCTTCTTGGTGTTATTAGTTGCCTTACAAGTTTGTCTATTATTTGGCTGAATGTTAAAGTGAGTTCAGTTGTAGAACTGAAGATTATCTAAGGATCATCATGTCTCCATTGAACTGATAGCTTGGCCTTTGTTATTGTTTGTGTTTTGTTCCACATTTTTCTCCCACTCCATCCAGGACCTTGTATTGTGAGCCTTCAGAGTGGTCAGCAGTGGTAAGGAGGCGCCATTTAGTTCTTCTGGTCTCAGGGTTTGGGATACTGAGATGCACGTGGTCCATTAGTCCTTTGGACTGCTTCCTTGCATCACTGATTTTCTTTGCTCCAAGTAGGGAGAGATCAATAGTTGTACTTTCAATGGCCACTCACAAGCTTTTAAGACCCCAGTAGAATGTAGTCAATAGCTTTGTGAACCACGTTATGCCAATTGATCCCCCAATACAATAGTTCTCAGGTCCACCAGCTCATTCCTTGAATAAGTTTTTTTTTATGATGTTCCCTGTGTGCTCTACTATATTCATGGGTAGATTTCAGCACATATAGATACATAGATATAAACATTCTCTAGCAAATATATATATATATTGGTATTTACAGTCCCATTCCCATTCCCAGAGTGGTTTAGATTGCACCACTGTCGGGTTGTGTAAGCAATAGCATTTACCTTTTTGTCTTTACCTCATGTGCTCTTCCCAGTGTCTGCTTTGCCTTGATAATTTTGTGTGGATCTCCCCTTTATTGTATGCTGCCTCTCTCTTCACCCAAGGTAATACATGTTTATTCTCTAGGTAGATTTAATTTACCTTTCCCTCCAACCCTCGGTCACCTCCAAAGACGGTTCCTTTCTGCATATAAACCTTTCTTTGACTTGTTACAACAGAAACCTCACATTTGCCATTTTGTGATTGTTTAATTTTACTCAGCATCTGTGGCAGTTACATAATCTCCTCTCAACTTGTGAAGGGTGGAGTCTAGCCTGTCAGTAAGGTCACAGCTTGATGACTTCATTTGGAGGCGTGAAGGAGATAAACACCTCACTGGAGGCTAGATATAGATATATTCTCTGCCTCTCTCTCTGTAGGAAATTCCTGTTGACAAGCCACGTGGAGCTATGCTGATGGAAACAGAGCCCTGGAGCTGGAGGAACCATATGGAGACCCACGCCAGCACTAAGGTGTTTCAACTGCCACTGGATCCACAAGACTTTCCACCCAGTGGCCTGTGATCTTCCTGCATTCAGCATCATTGCATGGCTGCATGAGCCTAAAGAGGAAATTATAGACTGGTATTGGACATGTGGGCTAATATTGGACTTACGGACTTGACTGGACTGGGCTGGGATATTTTCTTAATATACAATTGCTGTTTTATATAAACTCTTTCTTATACACATATGAGTGTCTATGGATTTGTTCCTCTAGTCAATGCTGACTAACACAGCATCCATGATTCACTGTGTCATGAGATGGTTTGCAGATTCATTGATATTCTCTAGTGTTGTATAGCAGTCCACTGTGTGCATGGACCATCGTTGATCATTTCATCTCCTGGTGAGTGCCTACTTTTGCGATCATGTATGACAGTGTGATGACCATGGGTATGCACATTCATGTCATGACCCTTATTTCTCTAGGAGATATACCTACTACTGGGATTGACATTTCTGCTCCCC
>NW_022111372.1:84848236-84853076 GCF_000313985.2 Echinops telfairi
GAAGCAGCCTCCAAAGAGGGAAACTGCTTCTCCGGGTGGCAAAGAGGAAAGCACTTCCTGAACACTTCTGATGGGCATGTGTGATGCCATCTGGAAGGCGGGGGGAGAAAGCTGGCTCCCAGGTTTCCCTTCAGAAGGGGGCCTTTGTCCCTGACACCACGGGGACTCTTGTGAAGGGATGAGCTTTGGCAGTGTAAGCCCCACGAGCCGCTCTGGGCTAAGCTGAGGGCTGCCATACTCAGCATCGCTGCCGAATATAATACATTTTGATTAAAAAAGAAAAAGAGTCTTGAGACTTTTGGGAACTAAAATTGTGGAAAGGATGTGTCCCTTCATAGCTCTAGCCACACCTCTCACACTGTCCTCTTCCGTTTCTGGTCTCCATGATGGATTATTTGTCCTGTTCCCTGCACACCTACAACGGAAGGCACACGGTACTCCTGCCAACCGCAACTTTCCATTAGGACGTTCAGCTCCTGGTCTGTGTCTTCCTGCCTCCGTTATTAAGTGATCTTGAGCACAATTTTACTTGCACGTACTATTAGTGGTACTTTTCAATCATTTCTGCGTTCGTTTGGGTCAGCTTTCTTTGGAACGGGCACAATCTGGGCGAGGTTGGCTTTGAGTGACGCCATTCTCCTCAACCCTTTGGCCACAGCAGGCCCCATTATCCCACTCAGTGCTGAGCAGCGGCCCTCTCCCCTAGACACCCTCACAGCAAGCTCACGCATTCGGATTCAGGAGCCCTTGAGAAGCAAGCACCCCACCCCAGGTACTCCTTTCCCCAGCTCTGCGGGTGTCGGGGCTTCTCAGGGGCGATCCTCTCCTTCTCCCGGAAGACAGCTGATGTAGCTTATTGCTCGAAGCAGACAGTATCTTTTCCTTTCATTGTTTCTCTGTCCCTCTCCGCCTGAGCCGGTCAGGTGTTTGCTCTGGTAACTAGTTATGTCACGCCAACCACAATCTTACTCTGTTTCAAACAAAAGATGTGTAGCCACGTTTTTGGTAAACATTTTAGAATCCATGTCCTTCGTTGCTAGCACAGACCTTTCTGAATCTTTACATTCTCTTTTCATTGGGCACAATTCATTTTTTTATCTATCCCTTATCCTTCCGATACTACTATAAGCAGCAAGGGCCAAACCAAGGGCCCCTTCAAGATTTTTCTTAGAAAGATACTCCGCCAAATCTCTATTTTCATTACTTACATTGTCCAACCCCACTCACCGGGATTCAAACACGTTCTTTGTCAGTGCCTATAAAGTACCACCCTTCCTCCATTTTTCAGTCACGTATTCATCCTTTCCTTTTAAAGCTTCAACAGCAGCACCTTGGACAGTTACATCTTCATCACCTGTCTGTTCCTGGTGCCGCATTGTTCTCATGGTCTTAGGTGCCGTCAGCGGGTGTCCACTCGTAGCTCCCCCATGGACAACAGAGTGAAGCAATGCCTGGGCCGGGGCCACTCTCGCCTTGGTATGCTTGCGGCCCTCATTGCAACCACAGGGTCACCCCATCGGCTGATGACCTTAGGTTTCTTCATGTAGGATGTTCTTGACCCAGCGGTCTCCAACTTGCTCACGGCAGACAAGAGCTACAGGAAGACATAGACTTTGAGCTGGCCCAAGCCTACACTGTGCCTGTAAAACTGATGAACCCCAAAGTGGTCACCTGTGGCACCCAGTCCCTGAGATGCTTCTAGAACCCCTCACATAGACCACCGGTATGGACATGTGGGCCACGGATGCATCCTGGCTGAGTGAGCTGCTGGCCCACAAGCCACTGCTCTCTGGCTCATCAGAAATCCACCAGATTAACCTCATGGTGTAGCTTCTGGGGACACCCAGTGGGAATTTCAGGTCAAGCCTCTCCAAGCGGCCTGACCAGCCGATACAGAGTTCCAGTCTGAGAGGACAGCTCCACAACCACCTGAAGCCCGTGTTCCTGTGGCTCTGGGAGCCTGGGGTGCACCTCCTCAGCTCCCTCTTGTAAGACCCCAAGAAGAGGATCCTGGCAGGAAACTGCCCAGAGAGCTCCTACTTCAAAGATAAGCCTCTGACCAGCAAGCTGGAGCTGAAGCCGACCTTCCCTCACCGCTGCAACAGGTGGGCTGCCCTTACCATGTAGAGGGGACCAAGGAAGTGTATCAGGCTATGACAGGTCCCAAACCACTAGTATCGCCAAGTGGGAGGGGCCAGACGGATGAAAAGAACGGTCCTTACCCTGCCCTCGTCTTAAGGAGGCAGAGTCCCTGGGGTGTGGCTGAGGGGTTCAGGCTGGAGCAGTGGTGGCACCCATCACGGCAGCCTGCTGCTGACCTGGCGTAGTGCCATGGGTGGCCATGCCTCTTAGCAAACAGCTTCTTGTCTCAGGTGGGAGTTTCTAGAGGACGTGCCAAGAGGATCACATCTACGGAGGTTGTTCTTGGTCCCCTGGGCACCAGGACATCCTGAGGGAGAAGGAGTGCCCCCTGAGGTGGGATGCTGGAAGGCAAGGCCCAGGCCATGACAGAATAAAGTGCCTGGTACAGTGGCGTAAGTGTGATGTGTTAAAAAAAAAAAAAAGGAAAAGCAAGGGCCCACAGCTTGTCAGGCCTTACCATCAGTGTCCAACACATCCCTCTGTTCTCCAAATTCAGGTGGGGGGTGGTCAAGTTTGTTGTTGTTGTTTTGGCTCTTGTGCAGCCTTGTAACTTTCTTCAGCTGCCATCTCTGCTTGCTTATCGGCAGGTGATGACCTGTTCCACGGTCCTCCCCCGGCCTTGCTTTGCGACAGGTGATACTGATTTCCCCTGTCGTTTCTTCCCACAGAGATAGTAGTCCATTGATTCTTTTGTACGTTAGCTGGCGCAGCCTGGGGGGATGGTCGCTGCTTGTGTTGTTGAAGCGTCTGCATTGGTCTTGCACAATTCTATCATGTGATCTCCCATCATGGCCCCCTCGCTTTGGGTGGACATATTTTCTACCGACTGACTAGCCCTCTATGCCCTTTGTTTCCAACGCTCACATTCCAACTACCAGTAATCACTAGTGCATCTTGGTTGCATGTTTGATCAACTTAAGATTCAAGAAGTTGTTAGAATTCTCCAAATTCTTCGTCAGTAACTTTAGTGATCGCTATGAAAGTTTTAATAACAATTGTATTAAATGGACTTCCTTGTAGTGTATAGACACTATCCTAAAACAGACAGCATTGTAATCCCAGATAGATCTCAGTAAATGAAGGTCTTGAAAGCTTCACTCTATTCATGACATTAATATCAGTGAATCACTTTGAGAAGGTAGATCTTCCCCAGTCATATATTGAGCATCTTCCCACCTGATGGGCTCATATTCCAGCACTATAGCTGACAATGTTCTGATGCTATCCAGAAGGTTGACAGTGGCTAATCCTTTTCTGACTTACTCCTTATTCTTAGTCTATTCTTTGTCTGGAAGCTCTGCTGAAACCCGTTCACCATGAACGACCCTCCTGGTATTTGAAATACCAATGACATAGCTTTCAGCATCACAGCAACACACAAGTCACCACAATACCGCAGACTGACAGACGAGTGATGGACCCCTATATGTCCTGTAAGTCAATAGAGTCTCTCTCTTCACTTCCTTCTCTTCTCTCACCAGAATTGCCTATGAGGGTCCTTCATTTACCAACAATCTTTACAAGCCAAGTTAGGCTTTCACTATTAGATAGCTTGCAATGTTTCTCATCTCTACCCGTTTCTCAATTCCAAGGCCACTGCACTATGCTAGGTTTCTCTAAGAGCAGCCCCCTTCCCTCTGGGAACCAAATTATGTCTTCATTATCTAGTGATGCTGTAACAGAATTGACACAAGTGGACGGCCTTACCAAATAGAAATTCATTTTGCTACAGATGAGGAGTCTAAAAATCATCCAAATTCAGGGTGTTGGCTCTACAGGAGGGCTGGCTCTTTCTTGGCTCTGAGGGATGGTCCTTTCTCTTCGAAGCTTTGGTTCCTCGGCATTCTTCACATGGGCCGCCATCTCTCTTTTCTCATCTCTGTGTCTTTTTCCTTCCGTTCAATCTCTTTTATATCTCACACCTTACAGTAATCCTATCTCATTAACATACTAAAGGCAGCCTATCCACAAAGAGGAGTATAACCAGGGGCATACAGGTTATGATTTACAACATATTGAGGGCACAATTCAGTCTGTAACATGCAACATACTGTTAATAAATTCTACTGCTTTGTCTAGTGTACTTCTTTCAACTGGGGCTTCCATAGCTCAGGCTTTCACCAGGCCTGGTCTGGGAGGGCAATCATCATGAGGTTCTGGTACCAATGCCACTTTTCTAAAAAGAAGGTCAATGTGTGCCATCTCTTTGCTCTAGAGTTTTTGATGGCTTCTGTCACCTACAGAAGGGCACACTCTTCTGTGTGTCCTTTGCCTAACTTCCATCTAGGGGCAATGATGAACGTTTATAACCAGATAAATAATTGTGATGTCAAGTAGGGCTTACTTCAGTGTGGTCTGGAACCGAGCTGTTGACAAGGTCGAGATTCCTCCACAGATGAGAGTCAGTGGAAGAGCACACAGGGCAGATGGGAGAGGTCACCACAGCTCTTTTCTGACAATTCCACTGGTCATTAGCAGCTACTTAAGTTCCCGATTGACTTCTGCTTTGGATAACTAGGACTAGGCTAGATGGTACGTGGTAAGTGAGGGCTATGTTAACCAAACAGGCTAGAAAGTCTGCCCAGTGTGGGCTTGTCAGCATGTAAGATGGACTTGGGGTCCTCATTATTGAGAATAAATAGGTGAAGGTTTGTTAAAATTTTTTTGTTTAAAATCAATTTTTAAATATAGATAACAA
>NW_022111372.1:84855561-84857613 GCF_000313985.2 Echinops telfairi
AACAAGAGGAATATTGTATGCTTCATTGGTACTATGCTGCACCCTGGCTGGCTTGTCCCTTCCTTGTGACCCCTCTGTGAGGGGATGTCCAATTGTCTATAGATGGGCTTTGGGGCTCCACTCTGTGTCTGCTCCCCCATCATTCACATAAAAATGATTGTTTGTTGTGGGTCTTCTTATGCCTGAATACTGGATCCCATCGACACCTCATGATCACACAGGCTAGTGTGCTTCTTGCATATGGGATTTCTTGCTTTCCAGCTAGATGGATGCTTGTTCATCTTCAAGCCTTTGGGACCCCAGACACTATATCTTTTGATGGCTGGGCACCATCAGCTTTCTTCACCACATTTGCTTATTACCCATTTTGTCTCCTGTGATCGAGTTGAGAAGGTGAGCATCAGGGAATGCTAGGTTCTTATAACAGTGTTCTTGTATTGAGGGAGGACTTGAGTAGAGGCCCAATGTCATTTTGCTATCTTAATATTTAACCTATAATACATGCTTATGACGGTCCTGTGTCCTTTGTGAAAACCTGTCAAGACTACCCATTTGGAATCTCAGTAACAGTCACTCTAACCTCACAAACTAACCTTTCTACCTTGAATATAACTGGCCCAGAAGTGTGCCTCTGAAGTCAGTGTTTCACTTGACCTGGAGGCACCTAGTGAGACCAGGACAAGTACATTACCAAGAGAACTTGTCTGTATCTATTTTTATTGTAACAAATCCATGCACGTAGGGACTGGAACTCTGGTAGAAATTCCTTTTTACTTGCCTTCATATACTTGGAGCAGAGGATATATTCGAGGAACACCTGCACTGATTTGGTGATGTTTGTCTGCCTGCGGGGAGCTGTGGTGGCTCTGCAGATTAAGCTCGCGTCTGCTCACCTAATGGCTGGGACAGTCACTGACACAGTGGCTGCCACAATGCGCTGGAGCACCACCATTGTGAGGATGGTGTAGGACCCAGCAGAGATTTGTGATGTTACGCAGGTTTACGTGGGGTTCTTACGGCACGTAACAATAGCTCCATGGAGAATGATGAAAGTCAGCTTCTGAGAGTTTCAGCCTGGGAATCCCATGAACCGTTCTACTCTGTCCTGTGTTGTCTGGTGCCACAGACTCGAGGCAGACCTGTAGCCACCCTCTGTGCCACAGGACAAACACTGCCGGGTCCTGAGCATCCTCACATGCGTGCCTCTCCTTGAGACCATCGTCGCCACCACCTTGTCAATCCTTCTCCTCCTTTGCGACCCCTCTACTTCACCAAACATGTGGTCCCTCTCGAGAGAATAGTTTTGCTTGACAACAATCCAAAATACCCATGACAAAGTCTCGCCGCACAGGTAGCTTCGCCTTTCGAGCAAAGCTCTTCTTCAGCTCCGCACTCTAAATGCATCAAGTCTTCTGTGGTGTTCCTCAGGGAGTGTCCAGCTGTCAGCAAGGGCTCTGTCAGTTGGAAACAACTTGATGGCCATGAATTTGGTTGGGTTTTGATCGATGTAAGAGATTTCAGAAACATTAAATTTCTGGGAAATGTAGGCATATTCTATTTTAATTATAAAAAGAAACCAATACAGCTTTTATAGTGATAAAATAATATTAAGGTATTTCTCTTGTCAAATAAATTACGATAAGAGTGATTTTACCCAGCAAAGTACCAACCATGCATGTAGCTCCATAAAGTGATGCAAAACATATGGACTGCTAATACATTTGGTGGCAGACTATAGTCACCCTCAGGATTAAGCATGCGGCTAATAACACGTGGTCAATAATCTGATCATTTAGAATTTAGTAGGTTACTTTTCACATTTATTCCAATGGCTTATTATTACATGGACAACCATGCATTCTACATTGGATTTTCCCCCTGAAGTTAACATATTTTACATAAAAATACAGCCTGTGATTACAGTATCTTTATGAGTATTAGTTATCGGCTTTTGTGGGGACTGCTCTGCCACGAAATTTTGCAAGTTCTTTAATCTCACTGAACCTTGGTTTTATTATCTGTGCTATGGGGATAATAAGATAAAGGTGTTCA
>NW_022111372.1:84858438-84868563 GCF_000313985.2 Echinops telfairi
CTCTGAACCTTGGTTTTATTATCTCTGATATGGGGATAATAAAATAAATGTATTCAGTGGGTTGTGCATGCAGTAAGTGATAAAAACAGTTCCTGCAGCAGAAGAAGCACGCTCCAGGAACACTGGGCAGCTTTCACCCCAGGCCTCGAGTCTCATACACATTCTCCAGACTGCCATGCATGGGGCCAGGGCACCGTGCTGTCCACATCCGGGCTTTCTGTCCTTTTTCACTCTCGGTCACTTCTGGCCCAATTTATGTTCCTTTATCACCTCCATTCATTGTGTGTGTGTGTGTGTGTGTGTGTGTGTGTTTGATTTGTTTAAAATTTCAGAGCAAATTGGTTTTTCCCTTTCAGACACATTTTCTTTTGTGATTGTGAGTGCCACCTCGCAATACTGTGGCAGGCTTCCCACTTCCTCCCTTTGTTTACCATTTCCCTTTATCATTCTTTCCTACCCTGTCCTGCTTCTGAATGTTATCCCTGGGCTAATAGAGTCCTTTTGATCTCCTATGGTTAATTGTTCAAATGAATACTGAGTGTTCACCTCTGTATAGGCCTGTCTACCATTGGGCTGAATGCCGAGCCGCAGGAGTGAGTTTCCCTGTAGGCCTGCAGCTTATCTGAGGGAAAGAGACACGTGACAAAAAAGGCACAACTAAAGGTTAGAATGGGAAGCCTCACGCTCCCCAATTTCATGGTTTCTCGATCAGGAAGTACCTCACACGTCAAAGCTTGGCAGGAGAATTTTTGTAGAGACAGGCTTTCCCTCAGAGACCCCTTTGAGGGGGACCTGGGTCCAGGTCAATTACTATTTGTTGAACCCAAGGATCTATCTACTCTTCTTATCTTAAGGACTCTCCTTCCTCAAGCATCCTTTCTCTCTGACATGAACCACTCTAGAGGGAGTTTATGGTCCTAAACAAAGCAGCATAGAAGAGCTTGCTGTGTGCATGGAAGTTGTGTGTGCATATGTGATTGGCATGTGCATGCATTCGTGGAGGTGCACTGGCAGCTGCAGCCACACATAAGGGCATGAGTGTCATTGCAGAGAAAAATAGAGTGAGACAAAATAAAATTCAATATCTTAATAAATCATTTTATTGCCACACACATTTTACAGATAAAGAAAGGGAGGTTCAGCAAGGTAAAGTGAATTGAATGGGCTTAAGCAACTAGTGAGTGTCAATGATAAGATGTGAACCCTGATCTCTCTAACCACAAAGGGCTTCATAGTTGCTTCAAACTTAACCACAACTGCATGCTTAGAGTCAATATAAAAATTGAACATTTCTGTCAAACCTTCTCAGTTTTTAACTACTAACTATTTGGAAATGTGTGTGTCAGATTGCCTGGCCGTTTCCTTCCCGTTCAATCTGGATCTGAAGTTTTGCTACAGCGGACAGCTTCAGGTCCCAAGATGACTCTGGTGTGAAAGCTATGAGACAATAATATTGAAGAAATTATTTATTATCATTTGGGCCAGGATTTTGATTTATTTTCTTCCAAGCAGTACTGTGTTAGGCCAGGTTGTGTAAGAAAGAGCTTTATATCAAGAAGTAATTGTATACCAAGAAAGCATCCCAACTCAAGTCTGCAAGCTCTATACTAGTCCATGAGTTCCTCTTCAGACTCATGTAGCCACATGCGATGGTACAGAATACAGGATGATCACTGGCCAGTGCGTGCAAAGTCATGTGGATCTAATGTTGGTGTCTCTGGCAGCGATCAGGGTCAGCCAGCAGGAAAGTGAAGGTAGAAAAGTAAAGGCAGAAAGAGAGGGGAGCTTCCCAGGACCCTCCTTATGAGAAGATGACGCCCACAAGGAGGCACTATCTGGCTCCGACCTGATTGACAGACTAAACTGCACCTCTACACTTTTAGATAGCTTCCATTTTACATGACATTATGTAACTACCACAAGTACTATACCCAGCTATTTGGTTTTGGCAACAGAAACTCACTTTACCTAGCATATACAATTTTTTGAGACAATCTGGGACAGTTGTCTGATCACAACCAAAAGATGACTTACCAGGTCTTAGGAAGGTCATACCTGGACATCTAGGAAACAAGACTCTGAAGTCTAGGTTTTTCACCCATATTTTTAGAAATGAATCTGTTCCCAAATTGTCATCTTGGCTTTTATATATATATATATATATATATATATCTCAGGGGCTCTATCAGGGTCTCTTATATTTCTTATAATAATCCATACATCAGTTGTATGAAGCACATTTGTACATTTGTAGTCATCATCATTTTCATAATTTTAACTCACATGCCCAGATAATTCAATTGTCCAGATGTGGACCATGGAGCTACCTCTAGGTCTGGAGATACTAGGGCCTCTTGGCTGACATTCCAAAGTGGGGAAGGGTGTTAGTTTTTCCAAGGAAAATTAAGAAATATCGTGGAACAAAGGGCATCACACAGAGGAGAAGCAATTGAAGGGGGCTTCACCAAAGCACCGCTTCTCCGTATTATCAGATGGCAATATAATTTTATAAGCAGCAGCTGTCATTGAGTTGATTCTGACTCATTGTCACCCTACTATTGTCACAGCAGAACTGTGCTCCATCCGGTGTCACTGTGCCATGGAGTGGATTCCAACTCTCAGTGACCCAATAAGACAGAGTCGACCTGCTCCATAGAGTTTCTGAGACTGGAAATCTTTATACAGGAGCCAACCCTAGGGTCTGTCTCTCTAAAAATGATGGGTGGATTTGAACCACCAACCTCGTGAACAGGAGCAACAACTGGGCTCCTTGACAATGTAATTGGGGCCCTGATAGATACAATAATAACAGTAGAAGTGTTCTGTTTACAGAGGACCCGGGATAACTCATTTGCTGAAATCTAAAGCTCAACACTTCTGGTTTTTTCCATCCTTTCCTTATTTCCCAAGTGGAGAAGGTGGACTTGGGGTGCAAAGAAACCTTGCCCCAAGGAGCCTAGCAAGTCTGGGGCAGGCAAACCCTCACAAGGTAGAGCTTCCAGCAACGGGGAAGCCCTTCATTTGGTTTCATGATGAGTACACTTCAATTCAAGCAAGTGCAAATTAGGAGCTACATTACTAGCTTGCTGGAGTATTTTTAGGTGCTGAGCATTTTTAAGGGCTTTTAAAAACAACAATATCCAGACAGTCAAGTACAAAAATTGCAAACATTGTGGGCAGTGATTATCATTCATCAACAGCAATCAGACACCCTGCAAAATTGTGTTGTGGATAGCTGATCTGCTGCCCAATTAGAACTGAATGAAAGCCTTTGTCCCTGAGTTCTCAATCGGGGCTCCAAGCCAGAACCAAGTAGGATTCCCCTACATGCTTGTTTGGTGTGTGTGACATGAGCTGGAACCCACGTCTGCCGCCGCCCAGCTGGGTGGTCTTAGGAGTGTTCCCTGAGCTCTCTGAGCCTTAGTTTGCTCCTCTGTGAAAAGGGGAGTATTTCACTTGGTATCCCTGTTAACCCGCGTTACAGCTGCTCTAGTTTGAAATAGGTGGTTTTCTTTCCAACTGGCATTTTTCTCTGTTTTAGTTTGTTGTTGTGGGGAGGGAGCCTCTTTGGCTCTTTGTTCTATGGCTTTTGGCATACGAGATCCTGGGAGCGTGAAGAGACAGTCATTGGATGAAGGGGTCATTGGGAGTGTGTCAAGAGAGGTTGGGGGGATGGGGAGACAACATTAGCGGGTGCAAGAAGGAAGAACATGTTCTCAAATGGCTTGCAGTAGTGATTGCACAAGATTTCTCCATATGACCAAACTACTGAATTGTCTGATGTTTGGATTGCATCCCAAGAAAACTGGTTCAAAAAGGCAGGGAGGGAGAGTTTCACGTTCAAGCTCCTCTTAATTTCTAATGCTGCTTAGATAGAAATGGCACGAACAGGCGATTTTAGTGAACAGAAATCTATTGTATCACTGTTTCTGTGGCTCGAAGTCGGAATCCAAGTCATCAGCCCTAGGGAAAAGTTTCCTTTCACTGTTGGCTCTCGAGTGAAGTCCTTGTCTCTTTTGTGCCTTGAGTCATGGGTGATCATGATGTGGCATCTATCTTTCCCCATCTACGTTTGCTTGCCTCTGCGCCAGATCTGCTGTTTTTTAGCTCATAAAATGATTAGGTTAAAACACACCTTTCACTGCCGTGATCTCATTACCATAACAAAAACACTTATTCCCAAATGAGATTCCATCCACCAGTGTGTTCTCATTGTTAACTGTTCTCAGGTTGGTTCTGCCTCACGGAAATTCTCTATCCAGAAACACTGCCCGGGCCTGCACTGCGCACATGATTGTTCTTACATTTGAGCCCGCAGTGGCAGCCACTGTGTCGGTCCATCTCTTTCATGATCCTCCTTGTTGCCCACTGCTCGGCCACTTTCCCAAGCATGAGGTCTTTCTCTAGGAACTGGTCTTTCCTGATAACATGTCCAATGTTCATGGGACAGAATCTCACCATCCTTGCTTCCAAGGAGCCTTCTGGCTGCACTTCTTCATTCAAGACAGATTTGTTTGTTCTTTTGACAGTCCATGGTACTTTCAATATTCTTTACCATATAGGGGTTAACATTCCAACACACATTTGGGGGACACATAATTCAATCAAAGCTCATCCTTTTGTTGTCCGACTGATTCCTATAGCAACCCCCTACTACATAGTGGAATTTCCCCATGTGGGTGTCTAAGGTTCCATTAATGTGTTAGTCTGGGTACTTCAGAGAAACAAATCCACAGCAACTCATGTATATTAGAGAGTTTTATTTAAAGATTAAGTGTGCATCAAGAAAACATCCCAACCCAGTGCTGCCCAAGCCCACAAGTCCAACATTAACCCATAAACCCATATGTCCAACACCAATCCACAAAGTCCTCCTCCATCTGACAAAACAGACTCAATGATGCCGACTGCAGGTGGAAAGCTGAGTCAGTGAATGTGTAAGCATCTCAGCGCTGGCAGGGGTCTCCACACGGCTGCTCCAGCACCCAGGGCTGCATCGGAGTAGGTTCATGCTGCTTCTCCTTGGAGATATCTTGCAGGAAGTCAGCCTTGCAAGTTGAAGCAGGGAACTGCTAAGGCAGCTACACCCCAGCGCGACCATCACAAAACAAGAGACCTGAGAACTAGAAAGGTGAGGCTCACCAAGCCATTTATCCCTCCTCCCTTCGATTAATCCCACGTGTGTTTATTGGCCAGGTTGGCACAATCAACTAACTCAAAAACCTTTACACTAACAAGTTGCCTCATCTTTCTCTTGTGGAGCAACTGGTGGATTCACACCTCCCACCCTTTGGGCCAGCAGCCAAGCGCTTAGCCATTATTCTACCAGGGCTCCACTCAAACCCCATATTGCTCTTGAGATCATTAAGAAAAATCACTTGTGGATAGTGTTTGGTGGAGCGACCTGACTCAAGGGGTGTGAATAACCACCCTTTCACTTAGCCTCTGAAGCAATGGTACTGATCATTGCTTGCTGTTTATCCAAGCCCGTCTGGACTTTTGCACTGCGTGGTTACTCTTTGGGCTTTCCAAATCCTTCTCATCATTCCATATCAGTCAATCTACAGCAACTCTATAAGATCTGCTCCACAAGCCAGATTCCCGCCAGCTCACCAAGCAGGTTATTTCATTAAGTCAGAATTTTCAAAGTAAATTGGAATTGATCTGCTCCTAGACATGAAACATATTTGAACTGGAAGGCTCACAATCATACTGAAATTTAAAAAATGTTTACCGAGCAATGGGAGAGAAAATTAGCTGCCCCTTTAAAGATTGCACTGTCTTCTAGTTGGGAGAAGACAGTAAACAAATTCACCCTATCAGTACTTTTTAACAGACTCAAGGAACACAATTCTTTTCAAAACATGAACAATCATGTCTGCCCTTTTGTGATGACATTGAGAGAGTGACATCGTTACTGACGGGCAGAGAGGGCAGCTCGGGCACCGGGGCTGAGGCCCAGGCTTCTCAATCTCCTGGGCTTCGGGTCAGGCCTGCACTCCTTGAAGCAGTATCCTTGGGGCTGACTTTCTGTTTCTGGCCCCCGCAACTCAGTCTGTCTCCAGGGGTGGGTTTTAGTGGTTTACACCAGTTCTGCAGAAACGATACCTAATGTATTGCGGAGATCGGTGAACCGGCTGTTTAAATGGCACTAGTCACCAGAGTGCTCTCTAGGGTGACTGCTCAGCTACCCAGGGTGGATATCATTGGTTTACATTCCTTACTCTTTCTAAAAAGTGCATCTTTTTTATTGCTCTCATTGAAGTATTAATTGTATGAAAGAATAAACTACCTTTAGGTGTCTGGGATTTTTTCCCCCCACTTACAACTGTCATTAGGGCAGTGAACCAGTCTTTTAAGTATTGGAATCCCACTGCTGCTACAAACCAATGCGCCATTTATACCTGCCACGCAACAGGAGTTGAGGCGAGCCTGGTCCTAGGTTGGCAGTGAACAGGGCAATGGTACTGGGCTTGGCTTTGGATACCAGCTCAGGAAGCCTGTGGTTGACAGCCACCCCCATCCTTCAGCGACAACTGTGAAGTTAGAGCCTGCTCTCACATGGATGAACAACAACAATGAAAAACTCCAACCACTGTCAGCTTGTTGATTCCAAGGCATATACATCTCATCCAGAGTTACCAAGGCTATCCTTAACGGAAGCAGACAGGTTCTTCTTTCTCCCATGGAGCAGCTGGCGAGTTTGAACTTCAGACCTTGTGGTTAGCTTACTAGACAGCACCAAGAGGCCACAACACTGGAAACCAAAGACCAGAACCACCAAGAGGCAGTTAACTCTCTTTCTCCTTCTTTCTGTTGCCATCAATGCCAGTAACAATTGTGAGTGTGTCCAGGTGGTTTGAACTCACGGAGAGCTCATGTGTTGGGAGAAGAATTGGACTCCAGGCAGTGACTATTCTTTAGAGAAACTCCAACCCTCTCTTCTGAGGTGCCTCTGGGGGGATTTGAACCACCAGATCATGGTTAGTAGCAAAGTGTTTATCATTCACACCATCTCAAGATTCTTAGTTATATTAACATTGTCCTTGCTGTATCAGGGCAGGAAAATGGACAAGGCAGGTGGTAGACAAGAAAGACTGTGGCTGGCAGAAGACACCCTAGGAGTAACTCCGTGCCTTCTCTAGGGAAAATCTTAAAGTTGACGTCAAACTCCCTCCCATTCCAGTAAGAATCTGCTTCCAAGAAAACTTATGATGATTAAGAAAATGATGTTCTAGTTAAATCGGCATGCAAATTGAGCAATGATTCATGCTGGGGTGTTGGAGAAAAGTGACTCTTTCTGAACAGGTGTTCATTTCTTCTGAGTACAAGGCTTTTCTCCTTTAAAGTCCTATACGTTTGTAGTTGATGATTCAGGTATGGCTGACCCCCAAATTATGGCCTTTCCCATGGCTTCGTCTGCATGTGACAGTTGGAAATGAAAAGAAGACAGACCCAGAATTGATGCACTTGGATCGTCGTGTTGGTGAAGAGATGTCGAATACACTGCGGAGTGCGAGTGCCAGGAGAGTCAACACACCTGTTTTAGGAGACATAAAACCCGAATGCTCCCTAAAAAGGGAACTTCGTTCTGTTGGTTCCTTTGCACGTGTCATCAGGAAAGACCAACCACTAGGGAAAGATACCATGCTTCGTCAAGGGTCAAAGAAAGCAAGGAACATCCCCAGTGAGAGCAACTGATGGGAGCCATGACAATGGACTTTTAGCATGCCCCAAACCAGAAAGATGGTACACGATCAAGTAACATTTTGTTTGCTTAGACATACAGTCACCATGAGTTAATACCAATTCAACATCAACAGCAAGCCTTGGGCAGGGATGGAGATAATCCTTGGTGGAGTTCAATTAAACTGCATAGAGGAAACATTCTAGGTGAACCAAACCCCAAACCCACTGCCATTGAGTAGGTTTGGTCATATTGCCCTAAAGATAGGGCAGAGCTGCCTCACAGGTGTTCAAGGTTGTAATTACTGTGGAAGCAGACTGTCCCATCATTCTGTTGAGCACCTGGTGCGGAGTGGGTGGAGTTGAACCACTCACTTTTTGGTTGGCAGCTTTGTGCCATCAGAGCTCCTCATATTGATAGTAGGTATTTTAAAAAAGAAAAAGGAAAAGACAACTTAGACCTCAGAATTTTCAGCCCTGTATTTTGGTTATCTAAGTGCCTGGCATGTTGCTAACATAGTGGCATAAAAGCTAACCAACTATATTATGATTTGATATAACTCCTGGATTCAGTGGGTGAGAAGCAAAGGGGGAGCTTGACTCTCCTTCACAAGGTCTAGGGGAGTGGTTCTCAACCTTCCTAATGCCGTGGCCCTTTAATACAGTTCCTCAGGTTGGGGTGACCCCCAACCATAAAATTATTTTCATGACTACTTCATAACTGTCATTTTGCTACTGTTATGAATCAGGCAACCTCTGTGAAAGGATTGTTTGGTGCCCAAAGGGGTCACGACCCACAGGTTGAGAACCACTGGTCTTGGGTCTCAGCTGGGAAAACCAGCAGAGTTGAGCTAGCTCACAGCTGGGGGCTGGCATCATCTAAGGACTTGCTAGTGCATACACCTGGAGCTTAAGGCTAGCTGTCTGCTGGGTAGTTGGGGGTGGGGGGGACTGTTAGCAGGAGCACCTCATGCAGCCTTTCCCTGTGGGTTTTCTGCTTCTTTACAGCAGGATGACTGAGTTCCAAGATGGAGTACTACAAGGGGATTAGGTGGAAGCTGCATCTCTTTTCATGACCTAGCCTAGGAAGTCATGTTTTGCCACTTCTGCCAGACCACAGGCCTGCCCAGATTCAAGGGGCGGAAAGAAAGCCCCATAACGTCATGCTTGAATTTCAAGTTCACATTGTAAGAAGAACATGTAGGATGGGATTGTGCTAGTCAGGGTTGACTAGAGAAACAAATTCATAGACACTCATATGTGTGGAAGAGAAAACTTTATATCAAAGAGTAATTGTACATGAAGAAAACATCCCAGCCCAGTCCAGATCAAGTCCATAAGTCCGATATTAGCCCATATGTCAGAGGCCAATCTATAAATTCCTCTACAGATTCTCACAGCACATGCGATGACACTGAATGCAGGAACACAGGCCAGTAGGTGGAAAGTCGTGTGGCACCAGTGGCAGTTGAATTATCTTAACACTGGCAGGGGTCTTGACGTGGCTCCTTCAGTTCCAGGGCTCTAGTGTAGCTCCTGAGACTTGTCAACAGGAATGTCTTGCAGGGAGTGTCTCTGTGTCCCACCTCCAGCAAGCTATTTACCTCTTTAGCACCTCCAAATGAGGCCATCAAGCTGCAACCTGATTGACAGGCTAGACTCCACTGCTTCAATCTTAATAGTTTCAAATTAACAACAGATTATATAACTGCCACAGTGATACTTGGTGCTTGGGGCATCTTTGGAAAATACAGTGGGGACACCTCTTGAAAGCATCATTCAATTTTCAAAGCCTAGGACCTTTTAGTGATTTCTGATGGCCCATATGATAAAGCTCAATATTCTAATATCCTCTCCTGGTCTGACGCCAGTCTCTCTCTATGGCATTCTTTCCATTGCTCTTCCCAAAGGGATGGATCGAAGCAGGATTCTCTTCTGTTGTAAGCCCTCTGGCTCTGTTTCTGCAAGCTGTAAGGTTTGCTTGGAGAGACTTACGTACGTATGGGTCTCCTTGCTGACATCTTCCACCAATGAGCCATTTGCCCTGGCAGAAGGGTGTGGGGAAGTTTGCATGCCTGATCACACAGCCTCCTTTATAACTTCCCTATGTCTGTAGAGCAGAGCCCTGGCATGTTGCAAACAGCTAACACACTCAGCAGCTAACACAAAGGTTGGAGGTTCCAGCACCCAAAGGTTCCAGCACCTCAGAAGACAGGTTTGATGATTGCTGAGAAATCCGCCATTGAAAACTCTGAGGAGCAGGGCTCCATTCTGACATGCGCTTGACACACATTGAAATCGAACTGACGACCATGTTTGTTGCTTCGTTTAATGTTTATTCTGCTGAAGGAGAGAAATGCAGACCTCAGACCCCGGCAGCCTTGATAGCATTCAATTCTGGATGTCCACTCTCTTTATTACTTTTTAAAACTAGATGTG